>NC_141992.1:197327208-197627208 GCF_049901715.1 Pseudonaja textilis | reverse complement strand
CAACTCGCCCAGCTCAACTCATGCCTCTCCGAATTTAATAAATGTTACAGTGAGGTGGGAGAAGGCCTGAGGGCATCTATAACTGTAAGTCATTTTTTTTTTCCCAACCAATTTTACCTCAGAAACCTCAACAAAGGAAAAACCCACAGGGCTGCCATGATTGCAGTTGTGCCAGGAAATAACTCACAAATAATAATAATAAAAAAAGTCAGGAACGCTTAGTCCCAGTTTCAGACTCTTAGGTGGGACTTCTACTCAAGGATTATCAGAAGTGGAGAACTTGATGGCCTTGTAGTTGTTACTGCCTGACAACTTCTAGCAGATCTAGCTCATATGGCTAGAGGAAAGGATGCAGGGTTAGATGGCTCAGCGACACAACCGATTCCCTATCCTTGGCGGGGCTGACCTCAGATGGTTGAATCCATCAGCAAGAATAGCAAGTTCTCCAAAGCTTTGATGGAGGATCTTCAAGCTGAAGAAAGGCATAACTCATTTCAAAGCTTTCCATATTTAATGTGATACAACAACACTGGAATCCTGATATAAGTATTCCAGGTGTTTTGTCTACAGATGGGATGGGATCCAACATGCTTTAAGAGATTCTCAGCTATTTCACTCACTGGAACACAGAACAGAAGTAAGGAAGCTCTAACAGAAGCTGCAGTGTTCGGCTGGATGTCCTCTGATACTCAGATCCATTAACTGGGAAGGCAAGGAACTCTACCCAGGACTACAAGATGGAAACCCATAAATGAACCATGGACAATTCTGAGAAACTTACTGAACATTCATTGGATGTCTGGAGAGGCTTGTAGGGGAAGACCTATTGAACTCTGACCCCACCAGCTTTCTGACATCAAGGCTGGGTGAAGCATCACAAAAGCTACTACTTGAATCATCCACTTTCTGGTTATATATAGGAAAAAGTTGATGGCAATGAAGGGAGAGCTTCCCATAGTGTTCTACCCAAATCTTCTAACAGCTGAAGAAGTGGGGTGATCTTTAATGATCTGTTCACTGAGAAGAAGAGTAAGATCAGAACGATCACAGCTTTATATACAGTCTATATTTACATCGATATGTCTAACTTGGTCTTAAGGGACGTAGAGGCTCAGTGGCTAATACACTGAGATTGTTTACTGTATAGTGCAATATTAATGCAATATCAGGAATTTTCAATTCAATTGTATAGAATGTGAAGGATGTGTGTGTTTTATTTTTATAGTTTTCTTATGTATGGTGTACACTGCAGATGGCATTTCATTGTACAAGGTGCAATAACAATAAACTGAAGTTTTGCATCTTGCTCTTCTCTACCCTCTCGTTCCACTAAACCATGTCAAAAATATTATGGCTTGATGTTCTTGCAGAACAAGAATATCCTGTACTCAGGCTCACCAAGCGCTCTTCAGTTCAACGGGGCTGATTAGGGGACTGGAGGCTAAAACATACAATGACTGGTTACAGGAACTGGGCATGGCTAGTCTAGTGAAGAGATGGACCAGGAGAGGTGTGATAACAGTCTTCCAATAGTTGATAGGCTGCTGTTAGGAATATAAGTCACCTAACAGTGATTTGGGTTGGACAATATATAAACCAGGATAGATATTTTAATACTGTCTCTTTAAGAGCAATTAGGTGTGGTTTCTCAAACCGCCATAAGATGGAGCCAGAAACCTGGGTTGTTTTAGTCTTAGTCTCAGAAGTGAGTGAATCTCTGTTTCCTTCTGTTGGAGATTATTGCCATTTTTTCCTAATTGACTGATATTCATGGATTTGATGTAAGTCTGATACTGAACTGTTTTTGTCACTGGACTTTGATATTTGGATTATCCCTGGATTGAAAAACTGACTGATCTTACCTGTGAATGACTTTGAACTGCCTACTTTGGACTTTGCTTAAACCTTTATTGAAAGTAAAACCCTACATTTACTGTACAGTGTATCTGTGTGCTGTATGTGTATTATTCAAACACTACTCCTCTATACGTCTCCCTGTATGCGCTCATTCTCCTAACGGGGAATTACCTCAACACCTGCCACAGAGAGGAAGGGGTCAAGCTATTTTCCAAGGCACCTGAAGGCCAGACAAAGGATAATAGATGGAAACTGATCAAGGAGAGATTCAACCTAGAAATAAGGAGGAATTTTCTGACAGTGAGAACAACCAACCAGTGCAACAGCTTGCTTTCAGAAGTTGTGGGAGCTTCACCACTGGTAGCTTTCAAGATGAGACAGGACTGTCATCTGTCAGAAATGGTGTAGGGTCTCCTGCTAGGGCAGGGGATTTAGACTAGATGACTTACAAAATCTCTTCCAATGCTGTTATTCTGTTTATCAGTGTCCTTGGGGTCACTTGAATGGTGCAAATGGGTGTGGAGCCTTCTTGGAACTGCTGAAAGACCGTGTTGTAGACTGGAGATAGGTGATGTCATATCCCACCCCCCTTTGTTGAGGGAGGTCTCTCCAATTTTAACATCAATGGCCTCTTTGACCCCTCTTTCAAACCAGCCGGCTTCTCTGTCCCAAATGTGGACTTTGCTATCTTCAAAAAGAGCGACCTGCATCTTTTAAATGCAGGTGGAATCTTATCATTGGATGGGGAGAGAAGGGAGCCATTAAATCCACCCTGCAATCAGATTAAAGCTTCTCAGACAGGTGGTGAACCCCAACAACAATCCTCCATCCCACTAGAACTGGTTCCAGTCTCAAATATTTAGTTGGGGATGTTTTCTGAATACAGATGGACCTCAACTTAGAACCGTGCCCCCCCAAAAAATGACAGACCATTTTTTACACCTACAACCATGGCAGCATCCTCATGGTCACATGATCAAATGAAAGACGCTTGGCAGCGGGTTCACATATATGACGGTTGTAGCGTTACACCATCATGAGATGTCCTTTTGCCACCTTCTTGTTGTGGCCCATCAGCAGCCAGTGGAGCTGGTGGCAGATTCAGACAGTGAGGAGGTTGGGGAGGAACACGGGCCAGTCCTGCTGTCTGGGGAAGGATCTGATGAGGGTTCTGCATTGGAGGCAAAGATGGGGCCAGAGCCTCCCCGACAATTATCATCTGCCTTCGGAGTTGGAGATAAGTGAGGCAGAAGAACAGCTGGAGCCTGTTCCCAGTGTGCTCATGCGCAGAGCTGCTAGAAGAAGGGAACAGCTAAGGAACAAGGGTCGACTTGGGAGTAAAGCCACAGGTAGATGGTGAATGGCCCCTCCCATAGGGAATAAAGAGGAGGGGAAGTGTAGTTCTGTTTTCAGGAGACAATTAGTTCGTTTAATTAGGGTGAAGATTGGTTCCTGACTCCTTGCCAAGTCTTTTCTGCTACAGCATTGCACTTGGAAGCTATCGGCCTGGCAACTCCCCAAGCCTGATAAGGTCTGTGGTTGTAAATCACCCCTGAAAGACTGTTTGCCGGGACTTTGCTGGATATGAATGACCTTAGCCTAATAAAAAGTGGTTTTGTCAGGACGAGGAGTCTGCTTCGTGATTTTGTGAAGCCTAGGTCAGAACACTTCTGATAAACGGTCCACGGGGAAGCCAGACTCAATGAACAACTGTGTGGCTCACTTAACAATGGTGGTGATTCACTTAACAACTGGGGGGGGGTTGAATGGTCGTAAAATGGGGCGAAACTCACTTAACAACTGTCTTGCTTAGAGACAGGAATGTTGGACTCAATTGGGTTCACAAGACGAGGACTACACGAATAAACTGGCAGCCACGTTCAAAATCCCCCTCTCCATTTTGAACCAGGCAAGGTTTTCTCTGGCTACAGAATGCGGTGCAAATGTGCAAATCTTATCGATCTTTTGTACTTTATGCATGTCTTTATTTAATCTTTGTTTTCTTTATTTGTTTACTTTTCCTAGCAGCCCTTTTCAAGAGCTCTTTGATTTGGGAACTATTTTGATCTTCCAATAAACGATTCTCTCTCTCCCCCGTTTTAATTTCAGGGCGGAATAAAAACATATATATATGATGTTTTAAGAGCCAGCCCTGCAGTACTGATACTTATCCAAAAGGGGGCGATGTTGCACTTCTGTTCACAACATGCATCTTTTCCCTGGTCAAACTCAAAATTTTAAGTCAAGGCTGCTGAACGCATCAAAAATTGCATTTGACGTGTTTTTTTTCCTTTTTGTCATTTTGCTAATTAACTCCCCTCTTCTTCTATTTGGTGGAAGGAGAAGAAAGCAAGAGGGAATCATAGGCGGCGCTCCTCAAAATGTCTCCTGATTTTTTTTGTTAGAGGGATTTGGGGATGAGGCTCTCTTGTGTGAAAGGGCTGATGTGTGGATCAAGCCAAGACAGACTGCACAAGAGCCCAAGGTTTGCCACTATCTCTATTTGCACGAGGCACGTTCATTATAGTGTAAAAAAAAAATCTTCTCCTTGTTTAGATGTGCATAGGTCTTTCTGTGTTTAATGTAATGTCATGAAACTTCAGCAAAATGTTAATAAGAGAATATCTAGAATACCCTATCAAGAATAGAATAGGATAGGATGAAATAGAATAAGAACAGAACAGAACAGAATAGAACAGAACAGAACAGAACAGAACAGAACAGAATAGAATAGAATAGAATAGAATAGAATAGAATAGATGAAGGGAATGGAATGGAAGGGAAAATGGAATGGAATGGAACAGAACAGAATAGAAGAAGGGAAAAGAATAGAATGGAACAGAAAACAGAATAGAATAGAATAGAATAGAATAGAATAGAATAGAATAGAATAGATGAAGGGAATGGAATGGAAGGGAGAATGGAATGGAATGGAACAGAACAGAACAGAATAGAAGAAGGGAAAAGAATAGAATGGAATAGAAAACAAAATAGAATAGAATAGAATAGAATAGAATAGAATAGAACAGAATAGATGAAGGGAATGGAATGGAAGGGGGAATGGAATGGAATAGAACGGAACATAACATAACATAACAGAATAGAATAGAATAAATGAAAGGAAGAACAGAATGGGATGGAACAAAATATAGAAAATAGACAATAGAACAGAATAGAACATAACAGAACAGAATAGAACAGAATATAACAGAATAGAATAAAATAGATGAAGGGAAGGGATAATGGAATGGAATGGAATAGAATAGAATAGAATAGAATAGAATAGAATAGAATAACAGAGTTGGAAGGGTCCCTTGAAGGTTATCTAGTCCAACCCCCTGCCCAAGAAGGTGATCAGCCCCGGTGGCCTAGCGGTATAGCTCTCGCCTCACAAACTGCCTTGCTTGGCAACAGAACAGAACTTGGGAGCTTCATCCCTGGAAGCTTTCAAGAAGAGACTGGTCAGCTACTTGTCAGAAATGGTGTAGGATCTCCTGCTTGGGGGCGGGGGGGGGGGTTTGGACTAGATGACCTACAAAGTCCCTTCCAAACTCTGTCAATCTGTATCCTGCTAGGGTGTGGGGTGGTGGACTAGATGACCTCCAAGGGTACCTTCCAGTTCTGTTATTCAGAAGCGTTGGGCTCAATCGTGATTGTAACACGAGGACTACCAGTAATTTAAGGAAATCTTGAGAATTGGATGAGAAAACAGATGCCAAGGCCAAAAGTTATCTTTTGAAGATGAAAACAGGTAGAAAACGTACTGTTTTTCTCCCGAAGATTATCTTGTTTCTCTTAGTTCTTTCAATTAGCACCTCACCAACAGCTACTGTAAAACATGTTCTCATTTAAAAAAAAAAATCCACTTTTTTCCCCTACTGGAGTGAAAAGGAATTTTTTTACCCATATGTTTTTTTTTTTTTTACCTCAGCAGGTATGCTGCTAGGATGGGCGGTGAGGTGTCATATAAAAATGAGGATAGATGGCTGGTGTCACGCGTTTTGCTTTGAACAGCAGGCACTAAACAAACCTTTCTCCCTCGATTATCAATTTTGTAAGACAAGAAAATCACAAGAGCTTTCATTGTCTTCTAGTGAATCTTGTCGGTAGGAATCGCTTCACGTTTGAGGCTGAAACGTACGAGACATTTCACTACACAGACGGAGAGAGAAAGAAAAGATGAATTGGTGCAGATTTGACTTTCTGAAGTAGAACTTAGAATATAGAACAAGACGGTGGGAAGGGACCTTGGAGGTCTTCTAGTCCAACCCCCTTTTCAAGGAGGAGTGTCTATAGTCCATTCTGGGCAAATGGCAATATATATTTAACTTTTTACTCTGAAATGCATTCATTCAGTTCGCCATTTTGTTCTGTAGAGCCTGTCCTACACTGGATAGGTTCAAGAAAAGGACAAGGAGATATGATATATTCTAATACATAAGGGGTTGACACAAAGAATAACAGAATAACAGAGTTGAAAGGCACTTTGTAGGTCATCTAGTCCAGTGGTCGCCAACTGTTGGGCCGCGAGAAAATTTTGGTGGTCCGCAGAGAAATGTCACTCCCAGAGCACCCCCCAAAGCAATTAATCCAGGCTACACAGGAACACAAGGCTGCGCCACCCACCTGCAGGAACCCTCTCCTCCCACTCACTCCTTACCTGGCAAACTTGCCTGCTAAAATTGCTATTTTTCCTTTTTCTGACCATCAGCCGTTCTGCTGTGCCGGGAGATTAAGATTATCTAGAAAGCAGGAAATCGTTGGATTTCTTGCTTTCTAGCTAATCTTTAGATGAGCCGAATCTTCCTTAGGACTGAAGCGGTGCAGACTCAGCTAGCTGATGGCAGAAACACAGATCTCTAAGTGAATCTGTGATTCTGTGAGCAACTCAATCTGCCTGCCTGCTTTGCCTGATTTGGGGTAAAAGTTGCTCATTTTTTTAAAATAAAAAAAATCAATACTTACATAGATATTTATAATATTTACATACAAGCCATGCCCAGCCAGTCACAGGACAACCAAGCCCACACTCACAAATTAGGCCATGCCCACAGAACTGGTTAGTGGTCCCCCGGGATTTAAAATTATGAGTTTGGTGGTCCTTGAGGTCTAAAAGGTTGGCGACCCCCTGTTCTAGTTTGTCACCCTACTCAAGCAGGAGACCTTATACTATTTCATGCAAAGGGCCATCCAATCTCTTCTTAAAAACCTCCAGTGATGGAGCATCCACAACTTCTGGAGGCAAAGCTGTTCCACTGGTTAACTGTCCTCACCATTAGAAAATTTCTCCTTAGTTCTGGGTTGATTTTTCTCCTTGATTAGTTTCCATCCAATGGTTCTTGCCCTGCCTTCGGGTGCTTTGGAGAATAGCTTGACCCACTGTTTTTTGTAGCAGCCGCTTAGATATTGGAAGACTGATATCATGCCATTGCTAGTCATTCTAGATTAGACCTACCCAATTTCTGCAACCTTTCTTTGTATATTTTGGCCTCCAGTCCCCTAATCATCTTCGTTGCTCTTCTCTGCACTCTTTCTAGAATTCTCAACATCTTCTTTATATCATGGAGACCAGAACTGGATCTATTACATTGCATATAGTAGGATATATTGCAGGATACAGTAAGGGTATATTGCGGGATATTGCAAGTGTGGATTTACCAAGGCATTATAAAGTCCTAGTGACACTTGGTGTGATCTTGATTCTATCCCTCAGTTAATGCAGCCTAGGACTGTGCTGGCTTTTTAACAGAACCAAAGGACACAAGAGAGAGTCAATTTATTTTCCAAAGCACCCGAAGGCAGGACAAGAATTACAGTTGCAAAGATCACCAAGGATGGAGATTAACCAAGGAGAGAAGCAATCTAGAACTGAGGAGGAATTTCTTGACAGTGAGAACAGCTTTGACTTCAGAAGTTGTGGGTGTTCCATTGCTGGAGATTTTAAAGAAGAGATTGGACAGTCACTTGTATGAAAGGGTATAGGATCTCTTGCTAGATCAAATGGTTGGACTAGAAGACCTCCAAGGTACCCTTCCAAACACTGGTGGGATTCAGCCAGTTCGTGCCACTTTGGGAGAACCAGTTGTTAATTTTCTGAGCGGTCTGGTGAACTGGTTGTTGGAAGAAATCATTAGGGCAGAGAACTGGTCGTTAAATTATTTGAATCCCACCACTGCTTCCAACTATGTTATTCTGTTACTCCGGATGCTCATGTTTTCAGCATGGATTGATTAAGGATTAGATCAGAAAAGGGTGTGGAAAGTTAACTTCCGCAACCACGGTGATGGAGGCTGACTTGAAGGTGAGAAGGGCCAACAGCCCTAGGATAGAAGCACGCAAGTGCAGTGAATCAACTCGGCTATACTGAACCCTGGAGCAGGAAACTCCTAAAACTTAATTGACTGAGGCGGGAAGGGGCAAACAGCTTCCTTGCGTTTAACATGCCTTCAGGAAAACTAGGTAAGCATTGTAAGGTTGGGATCACACATTGTTCTAAGACCTAAAATCAGGGTGGGGGGAAACCCTCCCAGTGTTACTGTGCAGACAAAATATGCCAGAATTATCTTGGTTTAAAGCAATGTTTCCCAGCCTTGGCAACTTTAAGGTATGCAGACTTCAACTCCCAGAATTCCCCAGCCAATATGGGGATCAGGGGAAAAAAAAAGCATAGAATAAAAGAGTTGGGAGGTACCTTGGTGGTCTTCTAGTCCACCCCCTGCTCAAGCAAGAGAACTTGTAAGAAGACCTGAGCTAAAACAGATCAAATAGCCTCCTAGATTAACACCGCTAGTTTGCACACTAGCAAAAAATAGACTGCAGAATTTTTTTGTTTTATCTGGCTGGTCTTCTCCAGCTCATCTTCTCTGCTCAAGATGCCTAAACATCTGCATGCAACTCTGTGTGTTGAATGAAGGAACAAGAAGAAACGGATGGCAACTAATCAAGGAGAGAATGACCGAGAAGTAAGGAATAATTTCCTAACGGGGAAAACAAATAACCAGGGATATGATTTGCCTTCAGAAATTGTGGATGCTTCAACACTGGAGGCTTTTAAGAAGAGATTGGACAACCTTCTGTCTCTAACGGTGTAGGTCTCCTCGGGAGGTTGGATCAGAAGACCTGCAAGGCCTCTTCCGACTCTATTATTCTGTAATATTGAAAGCCAATTCTCCATACCAAAGTTTGAATAGCCACAACTTGAGATTCAAAGTTGTGGAAGTAGGAGCGGATTTCCAGAGGAAAAATTGCAGACTACAGGAACCCGGAGCACCACTCAGGTGACCTTGAGGACACAGATAAACCTCCAAGTGGCTTCAACAACCTGCTAAAAGAATGCAAATGAGCAGCTGTCTCCAAGGAGTAGAAATCCTTCCATTCTCCCACCATTCAAACAGAGCTGAAGAAGCTTCTTGGATGAGAGGGGAAACATCTTCAAAAGGAAAAAAAACAAGAAAGTCCAGCGTCAACTAAAAAAAATACTTCTTTGGTCTTTTTAGTTGCCAGCAGAAAGGGAGTAGCAGGGTTGGGGAAGCAGTGCATTCCTTAAATGCTTCAGATAATCACCTTGGCAGCCAAAGTTGTTGGTGCACAAGACTATTATGGGAGAGCATGATTTATCGACATCCAGTTGCCTTCTGAAAAAGCACCTTTGGGACAACCATGACCTGGATGACCGAGAATCTCTACAGACTTATAGCCCCCACTTCTTTGAAAAGTAAGACCTCTCGGAGGTGGCTCTGAGGTATTTTAGAACAATCCTGGAGGATAACAGGATTAATGGCTTGGTTATGACTACTAAACATTGGGTCCTAGACTCATTTTGTAGTTTTCTTTTAAAGTTGTTTTTGAGGTGGTTCAAAGGGGGAAAAAAATGACCCCAGGGAGCGCCAATTAATCTGAAATTCGTGGAGAGCAGTAAACCTCCTAATTTGATCCCCAAATGGTGGAAATGGCTCCATTTTCTATTTTTGGAGGCAGAATGAATATGATGGATGCTTTTCCTCCTGCCTTTCAGGGGCTTCCAGTGATGAAGCGGTAGGCCTCTTGAAATCAATGTGGCCAGGGACATTCATATTACTTCTGCCTAATAAAATTATTCCTGCATTCAGCTGGATTTGAAAGCTTATTATTTGACTACTGATTTATGGTAAAAGTGGGAGGGACTGCAAAGCTAGATTAGATGATGGGATGAGTGTCCTCCTCCTCCTCCTCCTCCTCCTCCTCCTCCTTTCTTACTTCAGCCTTGGGCTCCAGAGATGCTAAGTAATTATACTGCCTTTGACAAAATGTTCTATTACAGGAACCTTGTAAATACTTAGCTCTGTCTAACCGCTCTTGATTGATCATAACGGTCTGTCAAGAGCCTCAATTTCTTTCTTTACTTTAGAAGTATGCAGGGAGGTTGTAATTTTGATGGAAGCCCCTGGGCAGGTGTGAGGGGGCGGGATTTGCTTCTCCTGGTCTACTCTCAGTTCCTTCTTCCAGGACCACCAAAGAGTCTCTTTAGGTTTTGGCAATGATTTTAAACCAAGAGCTTTTCACTGTAGGTGCATGAATCTCTGGCGTTTTCAAAGGGTTTTATTTTATTTTATTTTGCTTTGTCCGCTGGCTATCTGGCCAGGAAATGTGCTTTTTCAGCTATAGAAGCAGGACTTTTATATATGTATATAATAAGCAGGATATATTCAATCTTTTATTTATTGGTATCCTGCTTTTATTATTATTTTTTACAAATAAGATGGTGAACATATCTAGCACACTTTCCTCTTTCTTTTCTTCCCCATAACAATAACCCTCTGAGGTGGGCAAGTCTAAGAGAAGGAAGGAACTAACCTCAAATCACCCAGCTGGATTTCATATCTAAGACTCAAACTCACCATCTTCTGGTGATTGGCCCAAAGTCACCCAGCTGGTTTTTATGCCTAAGGCAGGTCTAGAACTCTCTGTCATCTGGAAATTGGTCCAGATGGCTTACATGTCTAAGATAGGACTAGAATGCATAATTTTCTGCTTAGACTTGCATATTGGAGTGGTTTGCCTCCAGCACTTGTGACAATAATTTGACTGGGATTATATAAGGTCCCCTGTTCAAGAACTAGATGATCTCTGAGGTCCCTTCCAGCCAGGGGTGGCATGCTGCCAGTAGAACTACTGGTTTTGTGATCATGTGCTTTGTGCACACATGCACCTGAAACATGCAGCGTGAACAGCAACGCCAAAAATGCCAGACATGTTAACTCCCAATAAATCCTTTTGAAAGTTTTGGAACCTTGGGTCAAGACTCATTATTTAATTGGGGGTAATTGCTTGTTGTCTGACACAAACTGTTGTAGTTGAGCAATGAGAGGCTAGACCAGGGCATGGATGCAACAAGACTTTATTGAAACAATAAAGGACTGAACGTGTTAGCCCTGCCTGGAGCAGGCTCACAGCGATCAGCGGCTGGCGGACCCTGCAGCTGGCTTTTATAGCCGGCTGTCGAGGAGGCCAGCCAATGAGGGTAGCAACGCCCCGCAGCATGAACGGACCTGGGTGGGGACTTTGGCAAGTTCCAGGGACATAACACCCTTCCCCCAGATGCGAACACGCATAGTCATTTAAATAAGCGGGCGGTCTGTGCTGGCGCCCGAGCGTCGTAACTCCAGTGAGTTACCAAGTGTCTCAGAGTTCAAGAACCCGGTGGGGTTGGTGATGGGGTGCAGCCTTGCTCTGAGGTTTGCGCAGGTACCGGTGCAGTGCTTCTGGTCGGTGATGTCGTGGCCCCGTCTGCTGGTTCAGGTGGCGGACCCATCGGGCAGTCCCGGTCTACTGCCTGCTCCCTTGGTCCGGGTGGTGGTGGCGAAGAGATTCTGGCATGGTCTTCGATGAGAGTTTGGTGTGGCACCTGGGGGTCGACCTGAGCCCACGATCCGGCACTGGCGAAGGTACCCTGTCACTTCCTTAGCTGGTCCAGGTGTCTTCTCCAGATGCGGCCGTCTTCCAGCTGGACTCAGTACGACCTGGGACCGGTGATGGCTACTATCACCCTGGAATCCACAGTGGGTCTCCGGCATAGTTCCTTGCAAAGACATGTTCCTGCAAGACAAAATCTCTGACCCCCATCATTGAAGCGAGAGGGTGTCAGGGCAATAGTGAGGGTGGAGCCTATCCAACACAGTTCTTAGGCGTCTACCCATCAGAAGTTCAGCAGGGGATTTGTTGGTGACCATGCAAGGGGTTGAGTGTTGGCTTAGCAAGAAGCGGGAGAGTTTGTGATGCCAATCTTCTTTGCTGAATCTGGCTAACGCTTCTTTTTGTGGATCTAACGGCTCTCTCCGCCAGTCCGTTGCTGGCAGGATGAAAGGGGCCGTGAAGATGTGTCGGATGCCAAGATTTGTGGCAAAGCGGCTAAATTCTGTTGAGGCAAACTGGGGGCCATTATCCGAAACTATGGTATCTGGTAGCCCGTGTGTTACTAATAGGCGGGTCAGAGCCTTGGTAACTGCTTGCGTGGTGGTCGTGGATAGTTGGGCCACATCGATCCATTTAGAGTATGAATCTACGACCACCAAGAAGGTTTTGCCGTGTATTGGACCCGCTAAGTCAATGTGTAGCCTTGACCAAGGCGCGTTGGCGCTCTCCCACTTTGTGGGGGTGGTGACTGGAGGGGATGGTCTGGATTCCTGACAGGGTTGGCATGAGCTTACCCACTTGACGATGTCGTCGTCCAAGCCAGGCCACCAGACGTAACTCCGAGCCAACGCCTTCATCCGGACGATGCCCGGGTGGCCCTCGTGTAGTGCCTCTAAGACTGGTGTGCGAAGTGAGGCCGAATGACAACCCGGTGCCCCACAACAGGCAGCCTTGTATGCTAGATAGTTCCTGTTGACGGTCTTAAAAGGTGTGAATTCGGCTGCGAGGTTAGAGCCCGGCCACCCCCTCCTCACCCAGTCCAGTACCTGGGCGATTGTTTTGTCCGTCTTGGATTTGGTGCGATGTCGAGGGCGGTGACAGGAAGGTCGAGCTCGGTGACATCGAAGATGGCATGGACCGGGGCCGGGTCTTCAGCTGGAGCTGGCAGGGGCAGCGGCTGAGGGCGTCTGCGTGGCTTAATGTTTTTCCTGGGCGGTGGATGAGCTTGTAGCGAATAAGCCGCCAGGAACAAGGTCCACCTCGTCATTCTGGGAGACAACACTTGGGGAGTCTGCTTGTCTCCAGATAGAAGACCCAGGAGAGGCTTGTGATCCGTGATTAGCTCGAAGTTGTGGCCAAACAGGAATTCATGAAATTTCTTAACGGCGGCCACTGCGGCCAAAGCCTCCTTGTCGATTTGACTATAGTTACGCTCTGTTGCTGAGAGCGTTCTGGAAAAGAAAGTGATTGGTGCCTCGGAGCCGTTGGGTAGTCTGTGGCTTAATACGGCTCCAATCCCAAAAGGGGATGCATCCGCGGCTAGTACCAATGGAAGATGTGGGTCAAATTGAATAAGGACCGCGTCTGATGTGAGCAGTGATTTGACTGCGCGAAAAGCGGTGTCTTCCTTGTGTCCCCAGTGCCAAGGTGATTTTTTATCTAAGAGCCTGTGTAAAGGCTCTGCTACTGATGCCTTGTGAGGTAGAAATGATGCATAAAAGTTCAATAATCCCAAAAAGGCTTGTAGCTCGGCTTTAGTGGTTGGCGTGGTGCCTCATGAATTGCCTTGACCTTGGATTCTAGGGGTGAATGCCTGAGGCGTCAATTCTATAGCCCAGAAAGTCCACCTGTCTAGTGGCAATGGCACATTTCTCCCTTTTTAATTTGAGGCCATGCTGTCTGAACCTGTCTAACACTGCTCTGACTCTCTGGAAGAGTTGGGGCCTGTCACTGGCCGAGACCAATATGTCGTCAGGTAGGGTACTACGCCAGGGAGGCCCTGTAGTATACGCTCCATGAGGGATTGGAAGATGCCCGGGCAACACTTACGCCAAACTGGAGATGCCTGCACCGGAAGGCACCCTGTGGGTCACAATGGTTTGCAGTTCGGCTGTTTGGTTGTCAACAGGGAACTGTTGATACGCTTGTGACATGTCCAATTTGGCAAAAATGTTGCCAGGCTCAAAGGTATGCAATAAATGTTGAATGACCGGGACTGGGTACGCAGAACTTGTAGAAAGCGGTTAATTGTTGTTTTGTAATCCGAACAAATTCTCAGGCTGCCATCCTTTTTAAGGGGTGTGACAATTGGCGCTCCCATTTGGCGAAGTCTGTCGGCTCAATGACCCCTTGCTTTAATAATTTATCCAGCTCTGCATCCAGTTTAGGCCGAATGGCGAATGGGACTCTACGAGGTTTCAGCTGGACTGGAACCGCTTGGGGTCAACTGCAAATGAGATGGGGGTACCATTATAACACCCTAACTCATCGCTGAATACGCCTGAGTAGTCAGTGAATAAGGAGTCAGTGTCAGAAGCTGAGACAGCATGGACTCCTGTTAACCCTAGGCCGAGGTAGGGGAACCAATCAAGCCCCAGAAGACTGGGGAGGTTGCCGTTAACTACCACTAGAGGCAGGTGGCCTTTGAAAGCTTTAAAATTAACAAGGAACTTGCCTTTGCCGAGTACTGGAATGTCCTTTCCTGATAATCCTCAAGGTGATCTGGCACTTCTGGAGCTGGTTTCTGGATAGTCTGGGCTGGATTTTCTTGAGGGTGCTCCAAGAGATGATTGAGAGCGCTGACCCGTGTCAACCTCCATACGACAAGGTTTACCTTCTAATAAAATGGAGAGTGTTATTTTACTAATAGAGTGGCAGGTGTGGTTAGCATGGTAGCAAGTGTGACAATTTAGTACTTGCCTTTGGGGCCCAGAATGGGAAAAGGAAGGAACCTTTTGTGCTGAGTTGTGCGCGCCTGGCAGACTCTGGCGATGTGGCCTTTTTTGTGGCAATTGTTACAGATGGCACCCTTGAATTTGCACGAAGCTCTCGAGTGAGGTCCGCCACAGGATAGGCACAGGATGATGTGTTTGGGTGCGCTGTTGGTTTCTTGCCTGGCTCCTGCCTGTGGTTGTTTGGCATGGGCGAGGCGGTGGATGTCTGTTTGATCGTTGGGATCATCTTCGTTGACTACCTCTTCTGAATGAACGGTGGCGCAGCTTTGTTTGGGAACGGGACCTTGAATTTCGGTGGCTGACTGGGTTGCCAGTTCTGCTGCCAAGGCTTCCTCGACGGCCTGGGAGAGGTTGAGGTCCTTCCTGGCGAGTAGTCGCCTTTGGAGGTGAAGGTCTTTGACCCCGCAAACGAGCTGGTCGAGGAGCATGTCATCTAGATAGTTCCCGAACCCGCAGTGGAGGGCTGCAGTCCTCAAGGCGGCCATATATTGGTTGACGGTTTCCTTTTCCGCTTGCTTCCTCATCCGGAAGGTGAAATGCCTTGCGATTTGTGATGGTCTGGGGAGTAATGATTGGTGAGAATCTCCAGCAATTCTGCCCAGGGGACATTCTTTAACTCACGTGGAGCAACGAGTGCTGTGGCAGTATCAAAAACGACGGCTCCGCAATAACTGAGGAAGAATGACTTCTTTCTGTGCTCCCCAGCATCAGCCAGACCAATAGCATCGATGTAGTGGTTAAAACGATTCTTGTATGACTCCCACTTTTCTTCATCCGGCTTGAACGGTGGGAAGGCTGGGTTGGAGTTCATGATGAGGACTTCTGCAAGTTATGCTGCTGTGAAATCTCTCTCTGGGACAACAAAATGGCACTTTATGCTCTTGTCAGGCTAGTGACTACAGCTCTGGAGAGGCTCCACAGACCCTCTCTGCTCTCTCTCTGGGCTAACAATTGTGGCTAGGCTGCAACGGCTGTTGGCAGCATTTTGAATTCCGCGCTCCTGGAGAGCGTGGGCGGTAATGGCTAGCCGCCTCGGATAGCGCTTCAAATTTCGCGCCTGCGTAAGCGTCAGTGACTCGGAATAACAGCACTGCGCTGTATTCCGGCAAGAAATCCAAATGACAGCTGTTTGAATTTCGCGCTCTTTTGTGTTGAGCGGCTGCGGCTCGCAGCGCTCCACTTTCCCCTGTAGCTTGCTAACCAAGCGGCTACAGACGCTTATTACTTTCGCTCTTGCTGACCGAGCTCTCCGGCGGCGCGGCTGCGGCTCAGCGATTTAGTGATTTCAGCTGTTGTGGATTGCCTCTGGTAGCCATCCCACCCTCATCGCCAGTGTTGTAGTTGAGCAATGAGAGGCTAGACCAGGGCATGGATGCAACAAGACTTTATTGAAACAATAAAGGACTGAACGTGTTAGCCCTGCCTGGAGCAGGCTTACAGCGATCAGCGGCTGGCCAGACCCTGCAGCTGGCTTTTATAGCCGGCTGTCGAGGGAGGCCAGCCAATGAGGGGCAGAAAACGCCCCCGCAGCATGAACGGACCTGGGTGGGGACTTTGGCAAGTTCCAGGGACATAACACAAACCTTGTTCCAAACACCAAATGGAGATAACAGTAAAACCTTTACATTGTTCTTTATGAATTGCGTTCCTTCCCGGTTAAAAGGCTGTTTCAAACTCATTGTCTCTGATAAGAACGAGCCTTGCTCAAGGTGGTGCATGCCTGCCAAGAACACTAGATAAAGTTACTAAGAAATATTTCAAACACAAAGAGTCTCACAAACACCAACCAAGATATTCTGAATGTCCACAAGGCTTGAGTGCAAAAACTTCTTTGCTTCCTGCAAAGAACTCCGGTTTCTCAGCTGGCTTTTATCTCTTAAGGGAGGAGCCATCACCTTGCAGCCTTATTCCCAAATCTCCTGTGCTGCTGCAGCTGCTCTTTCCTTCCACAGGCTCCTCAGGGAACTCCTCATCACTGCTGCCAGCCTCCATAATCTCCGAAGGCAGCACTCCACTCCCTGATGGTCCTGGCCCCATCCCTACATCACACGCAGGCCCCCTCATCTGAGTCCTCACTCTCTGAGACCTTAGCCATCCGCACCTGCTGCCGGCAAACCACAACACTGCTGGAATCCTGACACCTTACCTGCTAAGTTACTTTGGGGGAATAGTACAACTGAGAAGCACCAATCTACTCTCCACGCTGATCAGCTGAGACGATAAAGGTCAGTACTGCAGAGGAGCAAGCCCACAGGCCCACATGATCGTTGGAGTAAACTGGTTCGCTCCCAGCTGATCTTCGGAGGTAGGGGTTCTCCTAAACTGGTCCAAACTGGCAGAATCCCACCCCTGCTTCCAGCCCTACCATTCTATGATCTATTCCCCAAAACAATGAAGGGGCAATAACAGATAGAAGATAATTTAAGAGAGATCCAGCCAAGAACTTTAGAAGAAATTCCTGACAGAACCAGGGGTGGGCTGCTGGGGGCAGTGGTGGAATTCAATTTTTTTTTACCACCGGTTCTGTGGGCATGGCTTATTTGGTGGGCGTGGCTTGGTGGTCATGTGACTGGGTGGGTATGTCTTAGTGGTCATGTGACTGGGTGGACGTGCTTGGTGGTCACGTGACTGGGTGGGCATGGCTTGGTGGTCATGTGACTGGGTGGGCGTGACCAACTCAATGTCACTCACATCAAGGGG
Organism: Pseudonaja textilis; assembly: GCF_049901715.1. NCBI lineage: Eukaryota > Metazoa > Chordata > Lepidosauria > Squamata > Elapidae > Pseudonaja > Pseudonaja textilis. The sequence goes on along the minus strand of NC_141992.1, from coordinate 197,609,806 downwards.
TGCCTCACCTGGCCCCTCCCCTCCCAGCCACTCCTTGTCACCCAGCCTCAACTTATCTATAGTTCTGTAAAAATGTTGTTCACCTTTTTTGACTTTGTTATCTGGCTACTATGGATGTACTTTCATGGACGACTGAAAGGAGAAAATGGCTCACACGTTTTACTCAAGAGTGTAATATAGGCAACAGGCTTTTAAGGGGCTGCCACAAAGAAAGGGTGTGTGTGGCAGGTGGGAATGTATTTTCCAAAGCACCAGGAGACAAACAAGAAGCCATGGATGGAAACTGAACAAAGAGAGAAGCAACCTAAAACTAAGGAGAAACTTTCTGACAGTGAGAACAATTAACCAGTAGACCTGCTTGTCCCCAGAAGTTCTGGGTGATCAATCACTGGAAATTTTTAAAAGACTGGAGAGCCATTTCTCTGAAATGGTATAGGGTTCCCCCAAAAATCCCTTCTAAGTATTATTCTGACACCTTTCCCAGGACCTCTACTCGGAGTTTGGCATCTTCAGTTTTCCTGCCTGAGCAGGGGCTTGGACTAGATGACCTCCAAACTCCCTTTCAACTCTGTTAAACACACATGTATTTATGCTCTGGACTATAGACATTGAATGCGTGCAAACCCTGAAAAATATGTGGTAGCCCTGGGCGAATCACTCTAGGTATAGGGACAGTGTAAAATATTAACACATGATAAATAATGGAACAATTAAAAATAATACCACAGAGTTTTCTCTCTCTCTCTCTCCCCCCCCCCTTATTTCTTTTCTTTCTTTCTTTCTTTCTTTCTTTCTTTCTTTCTTTCTTTCTTTCTTTCTTTCCTTCCTTCCTTCCTTCCTTCCTTCCTTCCTTCCTTCCTTCCTTCCTTCTTTCTTTCTTTCTTTCTTTCTCTCTTTCTTTCTCTCCCTTCCTCTCTTTCTTTCTTTCTTTCTTTCTTTCTTTCTTTCTTTCTTTCTTTCTTTCTTTCTTTCTTTCTTTCTTTCTTTCTTTCTCTCTTCTCTTCTTCTTCTTCTTCTTCTTCTTCTTCTTCTTCTTCTTCTTCTTCTTCTTCTTCTTCTTCTTCTTCTTCTTCTTCTTCTTCTTCTTCTTCTTCTTCTTTCTTCTCTCTCTCTCTCTCTCTCTCTCACACACACACACACATACACACCCCTGTCAGCCTTCATTCCCTCTCACTCCAGGCACTTTACTCACAAAGGGAAGTGAATCCAGCATTGGAGAAGTTCTGCAGGTAAACGGACTTGCATTTGCAGCTCCCGCAAACTTCCCCATGGCTGATTCCCTCCCCCCCAGCTTCTTCCCCTCTCGCTCCAGGCACTTTACTCACAAGGGGAAGCGACACTTCTAGTGTCCATGAAGAATCCAGCCTTGGAAGAGTTTTGCAGGTTAACGGACTGCTGCCCCGCCCACTGTCGTGTGTTTTCAAGTGGCTGCTTGAAAATGCATGGCTAGGGCAGGGGAGCAGTCCTCCTTTAAACTGGGACAGCAAGTATCGGGTGGGCGGGGCAAGCGAGTGAGCAGAAACTAGGCGACCGGGTTGGGGGTGTGGCCAGCTAGATGTTGCTACCGGTTCAGCGACCCATGCCAAATTCTTGCTACCAGTTCGCCCAAGTAGGTGCGAACTGGCTGAATAGCACCTCTGGTTGTGGGTTTGAAGGGGTTCAGGAGAGTCCCTAGAGCAGTGGCCCCCAACCTTTTTTGTGCCACGGCCTGGTAGCGGCATCACAAAATGATCCACAGCCCGGTACCGGCATCAGCACACATGACAAGGCAAGGCGAGCCGAGTGACTGGCCAGCCAGCCATCTCCCGCTTCTCCCCTCCACCTTCAACTCCTCCTTTGTACCTTTTTTATGCTTTTTTGATCTCCTCCGCCATCGGGACGGCTCTTCATTTGAAGCCCCCCCGCTTTGATGAAACTAAGGCGCGAGGATTCCTTCAGGACCCAAACACCGATTTCCAACTGGAAAAGCTCACCCGGAAGCACTTTCTCGTCAAACAAGATGGCGGCACCCAGCAAACCAGCGGCCCGTTAGAAAATGATCCACGGACGGGTACCGGTCCGGGGCCTGGTGGTTGGGGATCCCTGCCCTAGAGAACCCCCAAATCCCACTCCTGGCTGGTCCTGCCAACCCTGCCCCACCCCTCCCAGGAGTCCCCGTTTTGGATGCAGGTAAGTGCAGGAACACCTACACCACCTCTGACAAATGGCAGTCCAATTTCCCCTTAAAAGCCTCCAGTGATGAAACTCCCACAATTTCGGAGGGGAACTTCTATTCCATTGGTTGATTGTTTCAGGGGTGGGATTCAAATTTTTAAACGACCGGTTCTGTGGGCATGGCTTAGTTGGTGGGCGTGGCTTGGTGGTCATGTTATTGGCTGGGTGTGGCCAACTCAATATCACCCATATCAAGGCACATATCTCCTCGCCTGGCCTCTCATGACTGTGGGGATGCTGCAACAGTCGCAAGTGTGAAAAATGGTCATAAGTCACTTTTTTCAATGGTCACTCCACACAAGCAAAGTACCAGCAAAGGAGGGGAAAAAAAACTCCAGAGAAGTTCCAGAGACAGGAAGTCTAGTCCTGCCAAGAACGTAATAAGGGTTAATGGAGAGGCAGTTTCTGTAAGCAACACCAGAATGTTTCCTTCCTGCCTTCCTTACAGGATTAGCCCAGTAATTTCTTCTAACAACCGGTTCTCTGAACTGCTTAGAATGTTAACAACTGGTTCAAGCAAATAGGTGCAAACTGGTAGAATCCCACCCCTGGATTGTTCTTACTGTCAGAAAGTTTCTCCTTATTTCCAGGTTGAATCTCTCCTTGTTCAGGTTCCATCCATTATTCCTTGTCTGGCCTTCAGAGGCTTTGGAAAATAGCTTGACCCCCTTCCTCCTCTCTGTGGCAGCCCCTCAAATATTGGAAGATTGCTATCCTGTCTCCCCTGGTCCTCCTATTCACTAGACCAGCCATGCACCGTTCTTCATATGTTTGAGCCTCCAGTCCCCTGAAAATATTTTTGAATGATCTGAAACAATCAGAATTAAGTCGTGTTTCAGACCTAGAATTCAAGACATGCAATAGGGATAGAAATTTGATTTACTAAAAGCAGGAGCGGTTCTATGCCTCTACATCTAGTAAGTTCTAGTTCTTCTCTTTTGCAGTGCAGGGCACATTAGAACCTCAACAAAAAGGCGATTGATCCCAGTGAATACAAATCAACAATCACATACCCAAAAGCACAAGTTTCATAAAAAAAAAAACCTCTCAAGAAAAACAGAAAGCAAAAATAAAAATCCAAAAGAAGATTGCAGAGTTGCTAAGGTCAAGATTAAGTGGATGAATCTGTGTTTGAAAGAACTTCCTTTCACTCCTTTTCAAGACGGCTTTCTTTGTCACTGACAGCTCCTATGAGCTCATCCAAGTCAAGGATCCTTTTTTGATGATGTGGTTAGGACAGAGGTAACAATGGAAAGTGGGAGGGAACGGTTGATGAGTAAGCGTACAGATACATATGCCTTACATTTAGGAACAGATCGTCTCTGAATGTCAAAATTAGCATTTTTGCATACTTTAGCATGCCAGCATCAAGGCCGTGTTGCTTGACCTCTTCCTTCCCAAATGAAACCAGCTGTTTCATGGGTAGAAACTTTAATTTTCATCAAATGGAGAACACAGAATAATACAGCTGGAAGGGACCTCGGAGGTCTTCTAGTCCAACCCCCCGCTCAAGCAGGAGAAAATGTGCCATTTCAGACAAGTAGCTGCCCAGTCTCTTTTGAAAAATCTCCAGTGATGGAGCACCCACAACTTCTGGTGGCAAGCTGTTCCACTGGTTCATTGTCCTCACTGTTAGGAAGTTTCTCCTTAATTCCAAGTTGCTTCTCTCCTTGATTAGTTTCCATCCATTGTTTTTTCATGTTGTCTTTTGGTGCTTTGGAAAATAGTTGACCCCCTCATCTTTGTAAGGTAAAGGTAAAGACATGCTAGTTGTTTCTGATTCTTGAGGGCAGTGCTCATCTCGGTGACAAAGCCGAAGAGCTAGCGCTGTCCAAAGATGTCTCTGTGGTCATGTGGCCGGTATGACTAAACGCCGGAGGCACACGGAGCGCTGTTCCCTTCTCATCGAAGTAGTCCCTATTTTTCTACTTGCATGTTTACATGCTTTTGAACTGCTTGGTTGGCAGAAGCTGGGACAAGTAACGGGAGTTCACTCCTTTACATGGTGCTAGGGATTCGAACTGCCAAACTGCCGACCTTTCTAATCGACAAGCTCAGCGTCTTAGCCACTGAGCCACTATGTCCCTGCTCATCTTTGTAGGAATCCTGAAATATTAAAAGAGCTGGTCTCTACCTCAGTCCTTCTTTTCTTTAGACTAACCATACTCAGTTCCTGCAACCATTCTTCATGTTTTAGTCTCCAGGGTTTTAATCATCATCTTGACCTATTCCTTCCCAAATGAAATCAGCTGTTAGGTGGGTAGAAACTGTAGTTTTCAAGGACTTGCACTCATTTGTGGTGCTTGCACCCCACAAATGCACCTCTCTCTCTCTGTGTGTGTGTGTGTGTGTGTGTGTGTGTGTGTGTTGGAAAAGAGTTAGCCTGTTTTAATTGCTTGGTCATCATCAGCCTTTTCCTTATCCTGGTTCTTCAGCCCAAAGAAGACTTCAGAAAAGTTGATGGGCAGAGTGACCTTGCCATCTTCCCTCGGAAATTATCTGTTTTCTGTGCCTTCCTTCAACTTTCCCCATTTTTGAATATGTGTCCCTTGCATTTGGGAAATCGAAAAAAATCAAAGGTAGAAAGGTGGAACCCTAATGGTATTTGATTCACCTATCTCAGTGTTTCCTGATCTTAGATACTGCAGATGTTTGCACTTCAACTCTCAGAATTCCCCAGCTAGCTATAATTGGGGGAATTCTGGGAACTGAAGTCTACACAAGTCTTCAAGTGGCCAAGGTTGAGAATCATTGACCTATCTTCTAAAGAAGGAAACCATAGCTTTCTTGATCCCAATCCAGCCATGTTTAATCAGATATAACTTTGTTTCCCCCAAAATAAGACCCAACCAGAAAATAAGCACTAGCATGATTTTTCAGGATGCTCGTAATTATAATCCCTACCTCAAAAATAAGCCCCAGTTAAGATTGTCAACCAGGTGGATGTATTTAGTACTGTATTTCCCTGAAAATAAGACCTAACCAGAAAATAAGCAAAAATTAATATAAGACCCGGTCTTATTTTCAGAGAAACAGAGGTGTTTCTTAATAGGTGCAATTTTAAGAGATCAACTTGGATAAATGAAGGAAGGGCCAGAAGTAATATCATAGAACCTCTATTCTTCTGATTTCATTCATAAAATAGCATTTCTTTCCCTTGGGAAATAAATTGTGGGAACTTCTTGGCATAAGCACTTTTATCCCTTTCTTCTCCCTCCTGATGGCTGCATAATGTATTTGTGACACACAAGAAGTTCCACAGGTATGCTTTTATTAGTCTTCCATGGGCCATCCTTGAAACTCAGAATTGTTCTCCAGAGGGCTAGAATGGAACAAAAAATGATTACGCTTGAGGACAAATGGTCCTCTCTGTTCTTTCTTTGGAAAAATCTATGGACCGTGTGGCATTAAATAAGTCATTCTCCATAAACATGGGCCAGATGTCATACTTGTGTTTATTAACATTGTGGAGCATTTCTCCCTATAGCAAAGAGCCCTAAAGTGTGTTGCAAATAAACAGGCAGCTAAACACAACGATGACAAAATAATGACCTTGTTTCATGTTGCTTTAGTGCTTCGCTTCTCAGATTTGCTTGGCATGTAGATGTGAAATGTTTATAATCTGGATTGATGCAACCTCATCTCTCCTAGGTGCCATAACAAGCAAAACAATCCACAGGTTAATTACTCCAGGTTGGAACGCAATGAGGAAATGGCTGTCCATGTAGTAAAATCCTTGCAAAAGTTTCGGCTTCCGATGGTGGCTGAAGTATTATTGTGTTAACCTATTGCAATAAAAAGGTTGCTATTTTTCCTCAATCTATGTTTTGGGAGATCTGGTTTTTGGTGGTTTTGGTTGTTATTTATTGACTACGTTAAATCTATTCAGCTGCCTTCCAGTTAATAAATCAACCAATAAAACAACAAAAGTCCAAAGCAGAACAAGTGAATGCAGGAGATAGAAAGTTGTCAGGGAATTGAGCAGCAGGTGTCCAAATGTAGTCAGAGACTCTGATATGAACTTGTACTTTTATATAAATAAATATATTTTACATCTATATCTACAGCAAATAAGATAGTCAGACAAACAGGAGCATCATGAGGTAAATCACAGAGCATATAGGACACACAGAAGAAAAAGGCGGGAAAAAAAGGAAAAACCCTCCTCCGCCCACAGCAACCAATCACAATGTAGATTGCCTCACACAGATACCAGCATTCTCCAATCAATCAACTAACCAAATGCATTTCTAACAAAATGTAATCCAATGTACACAAAAGTAAAGTCTTACACCAGGGCAAGAAAAAACAAAAGTACACCTATAGACTGGGTGAAACCAGGCTTAATAGCAGTAACTGTGAGAGGAATCTTGGAGTCTTAGTGGACAATCGTTTAAATATGAGCCAGCAGTGTTTGATGGCAGCCAAAAAGTCAGTGCAATCCTAAATTGCATTAATAGAAGATCCCATGAGGTACCAGGTCAAGCTATTCTCCAAAGCCCCCGAGGGCAGGAGAAGAAGCGATGGGTGGAAACTCTTCAAGGAGAGAAGCAACTTAGAACTAAAGGAGAAATTTCCTGACAATTAGAACAATTAATCAGTGGAACAACTTGCCTCCAGAAGTTGTGAATGCTCCAACACTGGAAGTTTTTTGAAAGATGTTGGATAACCATTTGTCTGAAGTGATGTAGGATTTCCTGCCTAGGCAGGGGGTTGAGCTAGAAGACTCTGATATTCTATTCTATTCTATTCTATTCTATTCTATTCTATTCTATTCTATTCTATTCTATTCTATTCTATTCCATTCCATTCCATTCCATTCCATTCTATTCTATTCTATTCTATTCTATTCTATTCTATTCTATTCTATTCTATTCTATTCTATTCTATTCTATTCTAATAACGCCACTCTATAAAGCCTTAGTAAGACCACTCCTAGAATACTTCATCCAGTCTTGGTCACCACAGTATAAAAAAGACATTGAGACTCTAGAAAGAGTACAGAGAAAAGCAATTAGGATGATTAAGGGACTGGAGGCTAAAACATACAGCGAACGGTTTCAGGAATTGGGCTTGGCTAGTCTAGTGAAGAGAAGAACCATGGTGACATGATAGCTGTCTTCCAATATTTGGGGGGCTGCCACAGAGAGGAAGGGGTCAAGCTATTTTTTAAAGCACTCAAAGGCCAGACAAGGAACAATGGATGGAAACTGAACGAGGAGAGATTCAACCTAGAAATAAGGAGAAACTTTCTGATAATGAGAACAAACAATGTATGGAACAGCTGGTCTTCAAATGTTGTGGAAACTTCATCATTGGAAGCTTTCAAGAACTGACTAGAGTGCCATCTGTCAGAAATGGTGTAGGCTCCCTTGCTTGGGCAGGAGGTTGGACTAGATGACCTACAAGATCCCTTCCAACTCTGTTAATCTATCTGTTTAACTGTAACTTTGTGTTCTGTCTTACTGTATAACCCCATCCCTCCAGCTAAATATCTTAACAAAAGTACTTTGCTTATAATGGATGGGCCACCTAAATACAACAGCCACCGTTATGGCTGCCAACTTGACTTTTCCACACCACCTCTTGTAGACACCCTTGGATGAGCCTGAAAATTTGGAATTCCTTCATGACTCTAATGAATAGGGGGTGATAGATGTTTTATCTCTACACTGTTTCCTATGTGGATGTTTGTAGTCAAAACAAAGACAAAAGACGGTAAGCCTTGAGAAAGATATTTGCTGTAGTAGAAGTGTTGGGGAAAATGGATCAAAGGACCAACTAATTCCATGGATTGTTTAGTGGCCTTCCTTTCTACTTCCAACGTGCTTGTTGTCAGGTCTTCTGCTGTGTTTAGGTCTGAAGAGCGTAATAGACATACAATGTACATTGATAGATATTCTCCATGCAGATGAGAATTCTGGTTCACTCAAGTTCTCTCCAGGGTACTTATTTCAGAACATATTTATGGGTCTTTCTCCACCTTCTAAACATTTGTTTAGAAAGTAGAGGAGAAAGCTGCCAGGCATTTATAACTGAGTAGATTCGGGTTGGACTGCATGAGTTGATCTGCATGATTTTAAGGTCCCACATACAGACTAATAGGATTGGAAGGGATCTTGGGGGTCTTCTGCTCCAACCCACTGCCCAAGCAGGAGATCCATTTCTGGACAAACAGCTGCCTAATCTCTTATTTAAAAAAACCTCCAGTGATGGAAGACCCAGCAACATCTGAAGGCATGCCATCCCACTCACCAATTTGATTGAACTGAGTTGTCCCAAATGTACTTTTTCAGGAGGCAACTGGACTTTATTGTTGTGTTTTTGAAGACGTTTTGCTTCTCATCCAAGAAGCTTCTTCAGCTCTGCCTGGATGGTGGGGAATAGAAAGATACTCCTTGGAGACAGGTGGCCATTTGTATCCTATTTAGAGGGTCGTTGAGGCCACTTGGAGGTTTATCTGTGCCCTCAGGGTCACCTCAGTACTGAAAATGTTTCCTGTAGTCTACGATTTTTTTCCTCTGGAAATCCATTTCTACTCCTAAACCATTCAAAGGGTGTCCATCCCAAATTGTATAGCCAAAAATCTGTAGAGATTCTCAGTCAGCCAGGTCATGGTTTTCCTGGTTGCAAATGACCAGCTGACCTGGAGCTCGAGGAGGTGGAGAAAGTTGCAAACGGCAATCACACAACCCTGGGATTTTGCAAAACTTCCATGACCTGGATGACTGAAAAATCTCTACAGACATTGAACTGAGTTAATTTTCTTTAGAAGAAACTTTGCTCATTAATGGTGTTCAAACAGCAAGTTCGAGGTCTAATAATCCAAATCTGAACGGCATTTAGGATACACATCTTATCTCAATTTATTCAGACTTTGGAGCTTGGCACAAATAATATTTTGGAGATTTAATTGGGAGTTGACTCTGTGAAGGCAAGATCACCCATTAGTTCTTATTAATATCATAACAGACCTGACTCCTCTGAAATGTTATTCAATTTGTTTCTTGGAGCTAGGACATAGGTTGAACCAAGACATGGTTATTGATCATTTCTGTTTTTCTTTGGTTTATTCATTTTATTTTGCTTTGTCCCGTAGCTCAGAGGCCTTTGACGGGTGAGCCAGGAGATGCCTCCTGTGAAAATAAATCCCATTTTCTGGAGAAACGGGGGAAAGTTCATTAATTTACATATTTGTTGGATAGATTTATTTCATGCATTTCATATAATGGCTCAAAGCAGATTCTGTGGAAGAACCCTTTTCCTTTTACGCCTTCAACAACAACAACAAACAAGATAGTTAGGCAAACAGGAACATTGTCTGGTAAATGACCAATGGAACCGCATCATGAGGTAAATTACAATCTATTAAAATTACCATGTAGATGCAAATGATAGAAGTGGAGAGATCATTATTAGATATATTTGCATAGGATTACTATTATTGTTATTTGTATTGTCTATAAATTGATTATTATTGCTATTATTATTTTAACTACTATTAATCTCAGAATTATTATTAATATGTTGTAAATCTAAAATGACCCAGACAGTACACTGTTGACCAACCACCTATGCATCTTTAAAGGAAAAAAGGTATAAATAAAATATATATATATAAAACAACAAGAATTCTGTGGGGTGCAATAGGCTGCGTCAAGTTTATTCTTCAATCTCATCTTTCATGATAGCTGAGGTGTCTTCCAGGTGTCAGGGAATTGCACAGCAGGTGTCCAAATGAAGTGAGGGATCAATTAATCAATCAGAATACAGCTGGAAGGGACCTTGGAGGTCTTCTAGCCCAGCCCCCTGCTCAAACAGGAGACCCCATGATATTTCAGATAGGTGCCAGTCCAGTCTCTTTGTAAAAACCTCCAATGATGAAGCACCCACAACTTCTGATGGCAAGCTGACAGCAAGCAAGATGCTGAAACAAATGTGTAGTTTTATATAAAGAAATATATAGCAATAGCAATGGTACTTAGACTTATATACCACTTTGTAGTGCTTGGTAACCCTCTCTAAGCCGTTTACAGAGTTGGCATATTGCCCCCAACAATCTGGGCCCTCATTTTACCCACCTCGGAAGGATGGAAGGCTGAGTCAACCTTGAGCCTGGTGAGATTCGATCTGCCAGATTGCAGGCAGTCAGCAGTCAGCAGAAGTAGCTTGCAGTACTGCACTCTAACCACTGTGCCACGGAGGCTCATATATTTACATCAATACAGATAGTCCTCAAGGTACGACCACAATGGAGCCTGAAATTTCTGTGGTTTAAGTGAGACATTTGTTGGGTGAGTTTTGCCTCATTTTATGATCTTTGTTGCCACAGTTGTTAAATGAATCACCACGGCGGATAAGTTAATAACATGGTTGTCAAGCAAATCTGGCTTCCCCATGGATTTAGCTTGTCAAAAGAGGACCACAGGACCTTTGGACACAGGTCACAGTTACCAAGAATCTGAATTTTGTTCACATGATAAAGGAGATGCTACAAAGGTCATTTATGATGCCTTGGTAAGGCCACCCTTGGAATCCTGCATCCGTTTCTGGTTTGTCACAATGTGAAAAAAGATGTTGAGACTCTAGAAAGAATGCAGAGAAGAGTGACAAAGAGGATTCCACCCTTCTACTTTTGATTTTTTTTCAATTTCCCAAATGCAAGAGACACATATTCAAAAATGGGGAAAGTTGAAGGAAGGCACAGAAAACAGATAATTTCCGAGGGAAGATGGCAAGGTCACTCTGCCCATCAACTTTTCCGAAGTCTTCTTTGGGCTGAAGAACCAGGACTGGTGATGACCAAGCAATTAAAACAGGTTAACTCTTTTCCAACACACACACACACACACACACACACACACACACACACACACACACACACAGCGGGGGGTGCATTTGTGGGGTGCAAGCACCACAAATGAGTGCAAGTCCTTGAAAACTACAGTTTCTACCCACATTTGGGAAGGAAGAGGTCAAGATGATGATTAAAATCCTGGAGACTAAAACATGAAGAATGGTTGCTGGAATTGGATATGTATAATTTAATGAAAACAAGGAATAGGGTGACACGACAACAGAGTTCCAACATGTAAAGGACTGTCAGAAGCAACAGGGGGTCTACCTATTTTCCAAATCACCAGAAGACAGGACAAGAAGCAATAGTTGGAAACTAATGAAAGAGAGAAGCAACCTAGAATTAAGGAGAAATTTCCTAACAGTGAGGACAATTAACCAGTGGAACTGTTTGCCTCCAGAAGTTGTGGATGCTCCGTCACTGGAAATTTCTAAACAAGAGATTGGACAACAATTTGTCCACAGTGTACAGGTGCTCTTGCTTGAACAGGGGGTTGGACTAGCAGACCTCTGAGGTCCTTTCCAATTCTGTTGTTCTGTGAAAGATTATTCAAGGGTGAAAGCTGAAATTGTTGGATGGATGTTCTTTTGGGACAACTCCTGTGACCCTTGGAGCTGTCCAAGGCCTGGAATACCATCTAGCCAGCTGCCTAGATAGAACATGGTCTCATCAAGCTGAAATATGATCAATAATTCTTTTGTGTCCATCCCTATTCCCAGTTCAACTTTTTCCAGCCAGTCCAATGGACCTCTGGATGTCTGGAACAAGCCATCTTAATATTTTCCAATATTATTTTGATATCTCTTGCAGGGATTTATATAAACCCGATGTAGAATAAATAGCATCTGTCAAATTCACAGAGCTTTGGCAGTGCTGTGATTTATGGGGATATGGATATTGTCAGTCGTGACTGATTTTTATATAGCTTTTATGTTTGCTGCATTTTACTTATGTTGCGTACGTGGATTTTGAGCCAGAGGCTGCTGCCGTGTACATACAATGGCCTATTAATTAATTGCCTAAATTATTCCCCATAGTGCAAGTGGAAATCTTCTTTAAGGATTAGCTAAATGTAAGCCCCTTGGATTAGAACTGTTTGCTTGGAAAACCAGCAGAAGTTAGATGAAATATTGTATAATTACATTATGCTCTTTGAAGCTTTCATAAATTATTATAATAAGCATCAGAAACAGTTAAGTAGAACAAGAGGAATAATTGTTATAAATCAGACGATAAATTGCAGTCTTCACTAGGAATAGTAAACCATGTCACGATCACCTTTAAACAAGACTTGGAAAAGTGCAATGGACTATCAATTGGAATAGAGCAGGAAGGGACCTTGGAGGTCTTCTAGTCCAACCCCCTGCTCAAGGAGGAGACCCTATACCTGTGGTGGAGAACCTATGGCATGTGTGCCTTATACCATTTCAGACATATGAAAGTTAGCGTTGACTTCCAAACACAACTGAGCCCCAAATTCCTGTTGCTAAACGAGATAGATGTTAAAATGGGCTTTGCTCCATTTTACGGCCTTTCTTGCCACCATTGTTTAGTGAACCACCGCGGTTGTTAAATTGGTAACACTGGTTGTTAAGTGAATCTGGCTTCCCCATTGACTTCGCTTGTCGGAAGTTCGCAAAAGGAGATTACACACCCATGGGACATTGCAGCCATCATAAAATGCGAGTTGGTTGACAAGGGTCTGAATTTTGATCATGTGATCATGGGGAAACTGCAGTGGTTGTAATGTGAAAAACAGCCTGTCAGGGTTCTGGCACTTAAACCCCATTTAAATCATGAGTCTCAAGCCAAACTTCCAAAACTTAAAAAGGATTTATTAAGAGTTAACATGTCCGGCACTGCCTGGGTGTAGGCAGTGTATATCATAGTTCATATTCTCCAATGGGACACATCCATAGCCAAGAGACCTCAATCATGCTCTCCAGTTAGAATTTTGCATGGTGGAAACTTCAGTCACCTAGTTACTATCTTTGAAAACATTTATGGAATGCAGTTTCGGTTTGCAAGCTGCTGCACTGCTTCCCCCTCCCTTTCGGTTGGCAACTCTAAAAAGACCAGAGAAACATTTTATGAGTTGACACAGCCATAAGTCACTTTTTTTCAGGGCTGTGGTAACTTCGAACAGTCATTAAATGAATACTTGTAAGTCAAGGACTACATGTAGCGAGAAAGGGGAATCCCCTCAATCATCATATGTTTTAGCCTCAGGTCCCCTGATCATGTTTGATTGGACTGCAGTTTGTCGGAAATGGTGTAGGGTCTCCTGCTTAAGGGGGGGTTGGACTAGATGACCTACAAGGTCCCTTCCAACTCTGATTATCTGTATCTGTTTCTCTTTTTTTGTTATCCTTAAAAAGTAATGAAATAACGGGGAAGAGAGAGAGTCTAACTCAGCCCAACCACTTCCACAGGCACACACAATGCATAATTCTATATAATAGGAGTGCTATTGAGTGCAATTTTTTTATTGTGAGCATTAGTAATTTAAATTAAATCTGAAAAGGAGATGGGAAGGAGCCTCTCACTATAGTGGCACCATTTATTTTAAGCTTGTTATGTTTTTCAGTGAAACCAATAACGATTTAAACCTGGAGGTTTTTCAAAACCTCGTGTAAGAATTAGAGAAACGTGGCATTGAAGAACTAACTGACAGAATCCTGTTATTCTTAACAATGGAAAAATCTATTGGCCTTAAAATTAAAGAGACTGAAAAGGAATGAAGAGAGCAATTAAAAACCAACAGGATGCTGTGTGTATGGGGTGGAAAGAAAAATGGTTTCCCCTTATTTCTGTCCAATTCACTTTCTATGCCTCACCACTGTCCATTTTTTTTTGCCGTAAATGATAAAATCTCACTGGGTCCAACACAGTGATACAAACCAATTATTTAGAGGAGCAAGAGGAGGAGGAGGAAGAGAGGAGGAGGAGGAGTATTTATCAGGGATAATATATGGTCTCCTGCCTTAGGCAGAGAGTTGGACTAAAAGATTTCCAAGGTCAATTCCAGCCCTCTTCTCTTCTCTTCTCTTCTCTTCTCTTCTCTTCTCTTCTCTTCTCTTCTCTTCTCTTCTTCTTCTTCCTTCTCCTCTCTCTCTCTCTCTCTTCTTCTCTTCTTCCTTCCTTCCCTTCCCTTCCCTTCCTCCTCTCCTCTCCTCTCCTCTCCTCTCCTCTCTTCTCTTCTCTTCTCTTCTCTTCTTCTCTTCTTTCTCTTCTCTTCTCTTCTTCTCTCTTCTCTTCTCTCTTCCTTCCTTCCCTCCCTCTCCTCCTCTCCTCTCCTCACCTCTTCTCTCTCTCTTCTCTTCTCTTCTCTCTCTTCTCTCTCTCTCTTCTCTTCTCTTCCCTTCCCCCTTCCTTCCTCTCCTCCTCTCCTTCCCTCCCTCCCTCTCCTTCTTCCTTCCTTCCCCTTCCTTCCCCTCCCCTCCTCTCCCCTTCCCTTCCCTCCTCTCCCTTCTTCCCTCCTCCTCCCCTCTCCACCCTACCCTTGCTCTGCTCTGCTCTACTCAATATTCTATTCCATTCTATTCTGTTTTGTTATGTACTAAAATATGTACTAAGGGAAAATGGGCACAGAGGTTACCGCTGCTTGTATTGCACATGTTATTGTGCTATTTAGAGTGGTGAAAATTATCCTAAGATTCTTACCCACTGGGGACAGTGTTTAGCTGAAGTGGTCTCTGCCCATGTAATAATGTCCGGCAAATACTTGTAATTTTAGGCCCTTAGCAAGAGCTTTGAATTCCTTCCCCTTTGTTTAACCTTTCAAAGGGCAGAATTATAAAGATTATAACTTTCCTTTCACTGCCAAGTCCTATTTATTTCCCTTTCTTTCTCCTCCAAGGCAGCTCTTCATTGTTGCTGGAAATTAATCTTCACCCTCCCCTAACTAAACCTGAATAATTTAATGGCCTTGAAAGAAGCGTTTGTTCCTTACATTAGTGGCAGGCTTCTAATTGAACTAACCTTTCGCGTGGATAGACGTCCTCTCTCTTCATCATTCCTTTGGCTAAATAAAAAAAAAAAAGGAGAAGAGGGCCTTTTATTCTTTAGCAAGCTCCTAAATTCCATTTTTAATGATCAACCTCATAGCACCCCTGATTCTGATTCTACGTACGTGAGACATTTGCTTGTCATTACTGAATTGGGCTGGTTCCTTGGCTCGATTCACACAATACATTTGATCCTAGAAAATCCAAGGGAATTGCCATCTATGCACCACAGGCTGAAGAATGAATAACAGAATAACAGAGTTACAAGGGACCTCGGAAGTCTTCTAGTCCAATCCTCTATTTGAGCAGAAGTTGTTGTTGTTGTTCAGTCGCAAAGTTGTGTCCAGTTCTTCATGGCACCATGGACCATAGCGTTCCAATCAAGCAGGAGATCCTACACCATTCTTGACAAAGGTTGTCCAATCTCTTCTTGAAAACCTCCAGTGGTGGACCATCCACAAATTCCAGAAGTAAACCATTCCACTGATTCTCCCTGTCAAGAAATTTCTCATTTCTAGGCTGCATCTGTCTTTCATACAGATTAACCTTCTAAAGGACCTTGGAGGTCTTATACCATCCCAGACAAATTCTGACCGAAGAAGACCAAGAAAGACCCAGTTATTTTCATTTTAGATATTTATTTATTTATTTCTTAAAAGGTCATCCATTCCATTGCCCCCGTCTAATGCCATTGATTGATTATGTGCCGTCACTTCTTACCAATCCTGTGTCCCAAAGGTGCTTTTCCAAAAGGCAACTGGGCTCTCTTTGTTTTTGCTGGAAGACATTTTGCTTCTCATCCAAGCCGCTTCTTCAGTTCTTGAAGAACGTCTTCAAGCAAAAACCAAGAAAGTCCAGTTGCTTTTTGGAAAAGCATCTTTGGGACAGCCATGACCTGGATGACTGAGAATCTCCATAGATATTTACCAATCACGTGGATAGATTTTCTCCATGACAAACAGTCCTTGAGGCCTTCTAATGGTGCCCTCATCGCCATTGTAACTGAGTCCATCCAACTTGCTCCTAGCCATCCTCCTCTCCTCTTTCCTTCTGCCCTACACAGCATTATGGGTCCAAGGGAGCTGAGTCTTCATATAACATGTCTCAACATCTAACTCACATCATGGTGACCAAAACTGGATGCAGGATTCCAAGTGTGGCCTTACCAAGGCATCACTAAGTGGTAATAATTTCAATTGTTTATTATGGTAGAGGGTCTTCTGTTTGAGCAGGGGGTTGAAAGACTTCCAAGGTCCCTTCCAACTCTGTTAAAATTCTGAGCACCACTGCGGGCACAATTCTGCTCTTTGCAAGTGTAAACACATTGCAGCATCTAATGCCAACAATAGCCCGAGAGATGCATTAACGGAGTAGTTTACAAAACAGTTAGAAAATAAAAAAGGTGATCTTACTAGCTTCAAGGAGCAAAGATACGAAAAAAGCAACCACAGGAGCCCAGTGAAGAGTCCATACACCAGGAAGAAGTACCGCTAAGCATTTACGGTGTCTACTTGCACAGGTTCTCAGTGGCTGCTTCCACTAATGAATTACTCTCTAGAGAGTTTTGTATCAAAGGCTGTAGATACCCTGCCCTCATTCAGCTCATATGCTTTCTCTGGTGATCATTAAGAGTCGACGGTGACTTGATGGCACATAATCAATCAGCTCAGCTCAGGTCCTGCTTATTAAGCCTGATCTGCTCAAGGTGCAGATGTAGTCAGTGATATAATTGAGGCCATCCCGCCTGATCCTGAGTCTTCATGCTGCTACTTCTTCCTGGGAAATCCATCAGTCGGAGGGTGAAGACTATTGAGTTGTGACACAGTCCAATGGTGGGAGTCAAACATTTTTTTACTCCCGGTTCTGTGGGTGTGGATTGGTGGCCCTGGTGTGGCTTGGTGGGCGTGGCAGGGAAAGGATGCTGTAAAATCTACATTCCTTCTCCACTCCTGGGGGGTGGGGAGGAAGATTACTGCAAATTCCCCATTTCCTTCCCACCCCACTAACCTGCTTTTCAGCTCCGTTGTCCTGTGCAGGGCAACAAAAGAAGACCCAGCTGGGACTCGGGAGGCAAAGAATAGATGACTGGCAACGCCAGTCAGAGGTGGTATTTGCCAGTTCTCCGAACTACTCGAAATTTTCCGCTACTGGTTCTCCAGAACTGGTCGGAACCTGCTGAATGCCACCTCCGATGCAGTCACGTTGCCCAGAGTGCACCACGAAGCAGTGAGTCTACACTGCACCCCTCAATTAAATTTTAACCAGGTTCAGGTACCCATACAGGTCGTCAAGAAGGGCAGGGGTGCGTGGAGTCGTAACTGAGGCAATTGCATGGTTGCTTTGTTTCCAAGGGCTGAGGTGGCACAGTGGTTAGAGTGCAGTGCTGCAAGTCATTTCTGCTGACTGCAATTCGGATGCGTACAATGAATGTTTGCATCCCACTTTGGAGTCTTTTTGTGAGGGTCAGAGGGGGGCGGAAATTCCCACTTGGGGTCTGCTTCAGCCTCCTGGTGAGGGGCTTTGGGCAAAGCCTCGAGGGAAGGGCGCCTGGTGGTGAAGACAGAAGGCCTCATTCCAGTGAGACTGCATCATGGCCTAGAACTGGCTGACCATCTCAGCCCGCTGAGCCTCCAGGTGCCAGTGCCTGGCCTTGCACTCCCGCAAGTCTTCCCTCTGCTTGGAAAGGCTATGCTCCTAGTCCTCGGTGAGGTGCTTCTGCTGACCCCCCACTTCTCGGTCCAATCCAATTTAAACTGAACCAGCTGTTTTTGCCAACACTTTCTCTCTCTCGTGGTGGCTGCTTAGCTCCAACGTCTGCTTCCTGTTGGGGTGGCCAGTTGAAGAATGGCTGGGAGGGAAGGGGTGTGTAGAGGCCGGCAATGCACCCCTCAAAGATGAGTGTCATCGAGTTGGCCACACCCACCCAGTCCCATGACCACCTAGCCATGTCCGCCTAGCCGGTCATTAAGCAGGTCATATTAGTGGTCTGCGGGATTTAAAATTATGAATTTAGTGGTCCCTGAGGTCCAAAAGGTTGGTGACCCCTGGACAAGAAGACCTCTGTGGTCTCTTCCAACTTCTATGAAAAGCAAAGTGATGCTAGATTATATTTCATGTCTGTTTGGTGCTATGGAACAGGGGAGAGTTTCTAGCTCTTTTGCTATTTTTTTTGGTAAGCGTGAAGTCTTAAAAAAAAACAACAACCAAATAATCAATGGATGTGTTTGTATGGGAAGAGCAGGGAAAATAAACTGTGCCAATAAAAAAACAAAACAAATCTGTCTTTTTTGAAGTAGCAATTTCTTTTACAAAAAGCAAACCCACCCCGATCAATGGATGTCTTGTTGAGATGACAAGAATTGGTAGAAACTCATTGTGGAGGGGTCTCCTGGGTGTGTGTGTCTCCAAACAGAACATTTTCCCCTTTAAGTGGTTGTGTGGTTGAAAAAGAAAAGAACAGAAAAGACCCTTCCTGCTTTTTTGATAAAATGTTTGGGATGCTCCAACTCTGGAAGTTTTGAAGAAGAGATTGGATAAAACCATTTTTCTGAAACGTTATAAAGTCTCCTGCCTGGGTAGAAGGTTTACAGGTTTTACAGATCAAAAAAAAAAGTTGGAAGGGACCATGTAAGTCATCTAGTCCAACCCCGCCCCCCAAGCAAGAGACCCTACACCATTCCTGACAGGTGACAGTCCAGTCTCTTCTTGAAAGCCTCCAGGGATGAAGCTCCCACAACTTCCAAAGGCAACTTCTGTTCCATGGGTTGATTGCTTTAACTGTCAGGAAATTTCTCTGCTTGTTCAGTTTCCATCCATTGTTCCTTGTCTGGCCTTCAGGTGCTTTGGATAATAGCTTGACCCCCTTCCTCCTCTCTGGGGCAGCCCCTCAAATATTGGAAAACTGCTATCCTATCTCCCCTGGTCCTTCTCTTCACTAGACTAGCCATGCCTAGTTCCTGTAACCGTTCATCGTATGTTTTAGCCTCCAGTCTGCTAATCATCTTGGTTGCTCTTCTCTGTACTTTTTCTAGAGGCTCAACATCTTTTTTATAGTGTGGTGACCAAAACTGGATGCAGTACTCTAGGTGTGGTCTTACTAAGGCTTTATAGAGTGATATTAATATCTCCTTTGATCTCGATTGTATCCCTCTGTTAATCCAGCTTAGGATTTCACTGGCTTTTTTGGCTGCCGCTGCACACTGTTAGCTGATATTTAGCCGGTTGTTTACTGGAAGACTGCTAGAACCACACTAGGGTTGGACTAGAAGACCTCCAAGGTCCCTTCCAAATGTGTTAGTCTACATCTGGAAAAACCATATTCTTTCCCTTTGACGTGAACATACTTTTCAAAGGTGCTCAACCAATTTACAGTCGGTGCACTGTTTATAAGTGTTGCCAGGTAAGTGAGAGGCATAGCTCATAACACAGAAAACACAGGGGGACAGAGTTTGAAAAATGTTCTCGGGATCATTGTCATGTTGGATGATTGGTTATTTTCCAGCAGGAGAAACTTCTCACAAATATTGAGGTGTCTGACAAACAACAATGACATAAAATAGAAGTGATGTCCAATACGTGTGATGTGGTATGTGCTTTTAAGTGCTGTGATCTACCTGGCTACGTGACTTTGGACCAGTCGCTAACTATATGATGAACGATTAAAGCAACTACATATATCTAGGGTCAAACTCAAGGCCCATGGGGTGCTTAGGTCTGGCCCATGGGGCCGCCCTGGAAACAGCAAATGATGGGCTCGTCATGCCTCTGGCAGTGAGCTCCTGACCTCCATTTTCACTGGCAGAGGGTTGCAGGAAGCCATCGCAGCTGAAAACGGAGCTTGGGAGCCTGTAATTGCTGGCCAAGGGTTGCAGGAAGCCATTGCAGATGAAAACGGAGCTTGGGTTAGCCCATTATCCCTGTCCAAGGGTTGCAGGAAGCCATTGCAGCTGAAAATGGAGCTTGGGAGCCCGTTATCCCTGTCCAAGGGTTGCAGGAAGCCATTGCAGCTGAAAACAGAGCTTGGGAGCCTGTAATTGCTGCGGCCAAGGGTTGCAGGAAGCCATTGCAGATGAAAACGGAGCTTGGGAGCCCATTATCCCTGTCCAAGGGTTGCAGGAAGCCATTGCAGCTGAAAATGGAGCTTGGGAGCCCGTTATCCCTGTCCAAGGGTTGCAGGAAGCCATTGCAGCTGAAAATGGAGCTTGGGAGCCTGTAATCGCTGGCCAAGGGTTGCAGGAAACTGTTGCAGCTGAAAACAGAGCTTGGGAGCCTGTAATCGCTGGCCAAGGGTTGCAGGAAGCCATTGCAGATGAAAACGGAGCTTGGGAGCCCATTATCCCTGGCCAAGGGTTGCAGGAAGCCATTGCAGCTGAAAATGGAGCTTGGGAGCCTGTAATCGCTGGCCAAGGGTTGCAGGAAACCATCACAGCTGAAAACTGAGCTCGGGAGCCCATTTTCACGGTCCGAGGGTTACAGAAGCCATCGCAGCCAAAAATGGAGCTCAGGAGCCCATTTTCATTAGCAGATGAGCTCAGGCTGCCACAGCGGCCCCCCGGATGAGTGATGTCACGCTGGCCACACCTACCTTGACCATGCCCCACCCCAGCCCCTCAAGGTCAAGCACAATGCGGCCCTCAATGAAATTGAGTTTGACACCCCTGGTCTAGTAAAATGAGAGAAAGATTACAGGTGACATGATAGCAATCTTTAGTAGTCCTTGACTTACGACCACAACCAAGCCCAAAATTTCTGCCGCTAAGTGAGACATTTGTTAAGTGAGCTTTGTCCCATTTAATGACCTCTCTTGCCACCAATATTAAGTGAACCGTGGCAGTTATTAAATTAGTAACCTGATTGATAAGTGAATCTTATAGGTTCCCCCTTGACATTGTTTCTCAGAAGGTTGCAAAAGGTTATCATGTGACCCCGGAACACTCTAATCATCATCAATACTAGTTAGTTGCCAAGTATCTGAATTTTGATCACATGACCATGGAGATGCTGCAATTGTCATATGTGTGAAAAATGGTCATAAGTCACTTTTTTTCAATGTCATTGTAATTTTGAATGGTCGCTAAATGAACTGTTCTAAGTCGAGGTCTACCTGTCGTTGAGGGGCTGCCACAGAGATGAGTGAGTTGACCTATTCTTCAAAGGGCAGGACAAGAAGCAATGGATGGAAGATAATCAAGGAGAGAACCAAACTAGAATTAAGCTGAAATTTCCTGACAGTGAGAACAATTAACCAGTGTGTGAGGAATATGAGTCACCTAACAGCTATTTGGGTTAGAAATATATAAACCAGGATAAACATTTTAAAACTGTAACTTTAAGAAAATGCAAAAACTGTAACTAGGTGTGGTTTCTCAAACGGCCATAAGATGGAGCCAGAAACCTGGTTTGTTTAGTCTTAGTCTCAGAAGAGAGTGTGTCTGAGTGAGTATCTCTGTTTCCTTCTGTTGGAAAGTGTTGCCGTTCCTCCATTTCTTCTAATTGACTGATATTATTGGATTTAATGTAAGTCTGATACTGAACTGTTTTTGACACTGGACTTTGATATTTGGATTATCCCTGGATTGAAAGCTGATTGATTTTACTTGTGAATGACTTTGGACTGCTTATTTTGGACTTTGCTTAAACCTTTCTTGAAGTAAAAACCTACATTTACTGTACAGTGTATCTGTGTGCTCTGTGTGTAATATTCAAACACTCCTCTCAAATACGTCTCCCTGTATGCGCTCATTCTCCTAACGGGGAATTATCTCAACACAGTGGAACAACTTGCCACCAGAAGTTATGGGCGCTTCATCCCTGGAGTTGTTTAAGAAAAGGATGGAGAACCTTTTTTCCGGAATGAGATAACATCTCCTGCTTGAGCAAGAGGCTGGATTAAAAGATCTCCAAAGTCCTTTCCTACCCTATCATGTAATGTTCTAAGGGAACAAGTGCAGCTAATTATACGTACAAAGAGTAGGAATATTGAGGTGGCAGTTCCACGTCTCTAAAGATGTTCAACGTTGAAGTCCTTAGTGGCTCATGTGGGCATGCGCTTACTTTAAGATATGACATGTGGGTTCTTGTGCAAGAATCCAGCCAAGAGAATGGACTGTCATTGGTCTGGAAGGGCATAGCAATAGGACTGACGCTTATATACCATTTCATAGTGCTTTTACAGCTCTCTGTAAGCGGTTTTACAGAGTCAGCCTCTTACCGCCAACAATCTGGCCCCTCATTTGACCCACCTCGGAAGGACGGAAGGCTGCATCAACCTTGAGCCTGGTGGGAATCGAACTGCCAAATTGCAGGCAGCCAACAGTCAGCAGAAGCAGCCTGCATCACTGCACCACCGAGGCTCTCCTGGGTCTCCTGCAGGGGCCTGGACTGGAAGATCTCTAAGGTCCCTTCCGATCTTTTACTCCATGTTCTAGGGAGAAGATAGGAACAGATAATCTTAGCCCCCCTGCCTTAAGTCATTAAAAAATAAAAATAAACGTGGGATATAAATTTAAAAATAAAACCCGTGTCAGATCAAGAAAGGATGCTGAAAACATCTCCCCGATGGGCATCCAGAGTGATTGAAACTTGTTTATATTTCAACATCCAGCGGGGGGGAGTTTTCCTGTCGCCAGCTGCTTTCTCCTCGTAATCTTCATCTGATATAACGGGGAGCCTCTGCTGGGAATGGAAGGACGGCCCGAGAGGAGCCATTGTTTCTCTTCCTTGAAGTTGTCACCATATGGTTGAATCAAACTCCCCGTCCCTCGTTAAGAAACAAAAGGAGAGCGAATAATAATAATAAAACACGATGTAGAGAGATTGTGGAACATGGCAGGTACTGGGGGTGGGGGCTGGCGTGGAGAAAAGGTAAGCCATCAATAACAACCACACGGAGTTTCTCCAGGGAAGATGGCGGAACTTAATAAGAAAGCTTCTTTCAGATGGAACCCAAGGGGAAGAAGACGGGTATTGTCTTCCAAATAGCGAGGCCGGCAGAGGAATTGGGAGTTTATTCATAATCTTAAAAATCTATAGCCTGAAGGGCTCAGAGGAGCGATAACGTCGATAGAGTAAACAGCGCTCATTTCATATCGCGCTCGGTGCCCCCCCCAAAAAAATACAACAAAGGCACAAAGATTGCATGAGCGTCATTTATATAAAAAGTTAATGCTTCGGATTTTGCTGGGAACAGTTATTTCTGAGATGTTCCTGTCTTGCGTCAGTCATAGACCGATCATCTGGGTGCAGAAGAGTTGACGTTCGTAGCTTTGAATAAAATGTCCCCACCTTTACCCACCCGCTTTCCCTCGACCAGAATAGAGCTAGAAGGGACCTTGGAGGTCTTCTAGTCCAGCCCCTTGCTCAAGCAGGAGATTCTAAACCAGAGGTGGTTTTTTAGCCAGTTCTGACCAGTTCTGGAGAACCAGTAGTGGAAATTTTGAGTAGTTCAGAGAATTGGCAAATCCCACTGCTGACCGGCCCTGCCCCCATCGGTTCTCCGCCTCCCGAGTCCCAGCTGGTTGGCTGGGTCTTCTTTGGTTGCCCTGCACAGGAGAACGGAGCTGGAAAGCAGGTTAGTGGGGTGGGGAGGGAATGGGGATGTTACAGTATCCTTCCCCTGCCATGCCCACCAAGCCACACCCACTAAGCCATGCCAAGCCCACCAAACCACACCCATAAAACTGGTAGTAAAATTTTTTGAATCCCATCACTGGTCTAAATGATTTCAGGAAAATGGTTGTCCAGTGTCTTCTTAAAAGCCTCCAGTGATGAAGCTCCCACAACCTCTCAAGGCAACTTCTGTTCCATGGGTGGATTGTTCTCACTGTCAGGAAATTCCT
The DNA here is from genome assembly GCF_049901715.1 of Pseudonaja textilis. Classification (NCBI taxonomy): domain Eukaryota; kingdom Metazoa; phylum Chordata; class Lepidosauria; order Squamata; family Elapidae; genus Pseudonaja; species Pseudonaja textilis. The sequence continues at coordinate 197,585,891 of NC_141992.1, read as the reverse complement.
CCTTATTTCCAGGTTGAATCTCTCCTTGGTCAGTTTCCACCCATTGTTTCTTGTCCTGCTTTCTGCTCCTTTGAAAAATAAGTTGACCACCTTGTCTTTGTGGCAGGCTCTCAAATGCTGGAATTTTCCTTTCATCTCTTCGTTTTTCCACTGTTGTGGAAAAACAATTCTCGATGCTCTTATAAAAAAAAAAAGAATGCACAGAGATGGATAAATTAACGCTTAAGATAAAGGAGAAGGAAGAAACAGAATACTTTTTAACATGGGACTTGCTTTTTCAATGGTTAGTTAAAGCAGAAACAGAAGTTAGAAACATAAAAGCTTAAGAGAATGATTAACTATATGATGAAAGTTTATTAGTATGTATAAGCCAATGTTACTATTATACTATAATTATTATCAATAATATGTATATTATTGTTATTACTATTATCGTTGTTCAAAACTAACTATACTCAGACAACACGCTGTTCATATAGATCAGGAGTTGGCAACCTGTGGCTCTGGAGCCATATGTGGTTCTTTCATCCCTCTGCTGTGCCTCCCTGTAGCCAGTTGGTAAAAGGAAAAAGGATGCCATACTAGGAAGAAACTCCATGGTGGGGGAACCGGACTTCCAATCGGCAGAGGAAAAAGGACACTGTGCTAAGAGGAGATTCTATGGTGGGGGAACTAGACTTTTGGTAGGCTCCAGAATTGAATGGGGGACTTGCAGTTAGGACCTTTGTGGCTTTTTGAGTGTTTAAGGTTGCCAACTCCTGAGGTAGATTTTGAGTTTTAATGTTTACTAAAGAAAAATGTATTTTATATATGTGTGTATGTGTGTTTCTTAAGTTTTCACGGGTACTTACATGTATGGTATTCAGCTTTGTTCGGGTATTTTCCCACGTCATTGTAGTTGTGCTTTTAAAGTTGTAGCAACGTTTCGGCAGAATCTAATCTGCCATCATCAGGCTTCTGTATTGTGTTTGTCTGTGAGTCAGACTTTTACAGTTGTTTCAGGCTAGCCCCAAATTTCAAACTGAAACAACTGTAAAAGTCTGACTCACAGGCGGACACAATACAGAAGCCTGATGATGGCAGATGGCAGATGAGATTCTGCCTTTGTATATATGATTCTTCATATATACAAAGCTGAATGACACACACACACACACACACACACACACACACACACACACACACACACACACACACACACATATATATATATATATATATATATATATATATATATATATATATATATATATATATATATATATTAATTATACTGGAATTTTCCTTGGTGGAAACTAATTTGGAGTTCTTTTGGTGACATCTCTGCATACTTCCTCCATCAAGTTTTGGAATTCATAAAGGATGGAAATGCAAATATTCTTCTTCTCTTCCTCTAGTTATCTTCCAGAATTCCTGTAAGGGTATGTGGGAATGTCCTGGGAGACAGGAGGAAAGAGACACAGCATACTTGATGGTCTGGTTAATAAAAGGAAGAGGGGAATGAAAGCATCTTCAGGAGGGACCCTGTCTAGTTTTGAGGAGAATACAAGTCAAGGAATGAAAGGTACTCTCAAACTTATAAGATTGATGTCAGCCTTGTGAGGTAGCCCAGAGAAGCAACACAACCAGGAATACTAACTCTGTCTTTATTGTACATGTTACATCATTTTGCAAGAACCTTCCTTCCTTCCTTCCTTCCTTCCTTCCTTCCTTCCTTCCTTCCTTCCTTCCTTCCTTCCCTCTCTCCCTCATTCCTTCATCTAATATCCTTCCTTCATTCCTCCATCCGCCCCTCCCCTCCCTGCCTCCTACTCCTACTTCCTCCCTCCCTCCCTCCCTCCCTCCTTTCTCTTTCTCATTTCCTCACCTAATATCCTTCCTTCATCCCCCACTCCCTCTCCTCCCTCCCTCCCTCCCTCCCTCCCTCCTTCCTTCCTTCCTTCCTTCCTTCCTTCCTTCCTTCCTTCCCCAAAGCTGAATCTCTCCCCTTCTCTAGAGCTAAACATCAGAGCTTCCCAGATTCCTCCAGCTTCTCCTTGTCCTTTGGAAGGGGAAATGTGGTTTTTTTTTTTTTAAAGGAGGGGGATATTTTGATGTTCACCCCCCCCATCTTGTCTCTCCCTCCTTTTTGCCAAGCCATAAGAACATTAATTTATGAGGCAGAAATTACATCGCAACTTTAGCCACCTGTGACTAGAGACGGGGAAATTAATTTTTGTTCCCCCAGGCTTCCCCTGTTTTCTCCCTTGCTGGTTCATCCTCCTGATTTAGCACCTTATTATTAAAGACAAACACATTCTTCACAATTACGGTTTCAATAGCCTATTGATTTCCTCTTAGCCCCACCCTCCTAGCCTCAAGTGGTTGGAGATTATTATTTTGATGTGTACACTCTTCATGTGTGCAGATTCTTTGCTGTCTCCATGGAGCTCCTTGAGCTTGTGGAAATGCCACCAATGACCAAGATGAGAAAGGCAGATCATCTTCTTCTTCTTCTTCTTCTTCTTCTTCTTCTTCTTCTTCTTCTTCTTCTTCTTCTTCTTCTTCTTCTTCTTCTTCTTCTTCTTCTTCTTCTTCTTCTTCTTCTTCTTCTTCTTCTTCTTCTTCTTCTTCTTCTTCTATATGATGATGATGATTATTGTGATTATTATGATTATGATGATTATGATTATGACAGTATACACAGCAGATGAGATAACCATGCTGGGTTTCGTATCACAAATCCCTAGTTGAACCCTTCCCGAGTGTTTAGGGATGCGTGGTGTATCGGCAGATTATGTGAGCAGATCCCAGTAAGGTGGCCTTCTGCAGCTGACTAATTTTGTCAGCGCCAATTGTTTTTAAGTGCTTGCTTAGGTCTTCAGACACAGCAGCACCCAGTGTGCCCAGTACCGCTGGAATCACCTGCACTGGTTTATGCCAGAGTCTCTGCAGTTTGATTCTCAAGTCCTGATATCTGGTGATGTTTTCAAGCTGTGTCTCATCGATTCTGCTATCACCAGGTATGGCAATGTCGCCGATCCACACTTTTTTCTTCTCCACAGTTGTGATATCCGGGGTATTGTGTTCCAGAACTTTGTCAGTCTGTATTCAGAAGACCCACAGTAGTTTTGCATGCTCATTTTTAACCACTTTTTCAGGCTTATGATCCCACCAGTTATTTGCTCCATTATTTTTTTTATTATTATTATTTATTATTATTATTATTATTATTATTATTATTATTATTATTATTATTATTATTATTATTTGCTGCCTATCTCACCATGGGGATAGTCTAGGCAGCTCACAACCACAAAAATATAGAATATATTTTTAGAAGGAAACCTGGAGATATTCTAGTAGTCCAACCTCCATATCATTTCAGACAAATGGCTATCCACTCTCTTCTCGAAAAGGTCCAGTGATGGAGCATACTTCTTCATGCCACATCAACACCATTGAATCATGCTAAATCAAAATAGAACTAGAAGGACCTTGGAGGTCTTCTACTCCAACCTTTTGTTCCAGCAGGAGACCCTATACCATTCCAGACAAATGGCCAATCTCTTCTTTAAAACCTCCAGTGATGGACCATTCACAACTTCTGGAGGCAAGTTGTTCCATTGATTAATTGTTCTTACTGTCAGGAAATTTCTCCTTAGTTCTAAGTTGGATCTCTCTTTAATGATCTTCCACCCATTACATTTTGTCCAGGATAAACCAATGTTAGCCAAGATTAACAGTAGACCAACAATCAAGAAACAAACAATATCTCAAGCAAGGAATTGCCAAACCCCTTATTTGCCTGCCGAAGAATCACCAAGACCATTGCCATCGGCCAGGCAAGCCACTAGAATATAAAATGAGAGTAAACCCAACTCTCAAATAGCGCTGATGATGTAATATAGTTTGATAATGAAACGTTTTCAAGAAAACAATCAAGCTCAGAGAACACCAGGGACCACTTAGTTCTCATCCTTCCCTTAGGTACTTTGGCGAATAGGTTGAACCTCTTCTTCTCTGAGACAGCCCCTAAAGTATTAGAAGACTGCTATCATGTTCTCCCTAGTCCTTCTCTTCATTACATTAGACATACCCCATTTTTATGACTATTTTGCACATGTTTTAGCCTTCAGTCCCTTAATCATCTTTGTTGCTTTTCTCTGCACTCTTTCTGGATGCATTTGGAGTTCAGGCTTTGAGCGTTGGGTTGAGGTGGCATTGGTTGCTTTTGGCAGAATAGAAATAATAGAAATAGAAATAATAGAAATAAAAATAGAAATAGAAATAATAGAAATAGAAATGATAGAAATAGAAATAATAGAAATAGTAATAGAAATAGAAATAGAAATAGAAGTAGAATAGAATAGAATAGAATAGAATAGAATAGAATAGAATAGAATAGAATAGAATAGAATGACAGAGTTGGAAGGGATCTTGTATATCATCTAGTCCAACCCAAAGTTTTCCCACTGATTTCTGGTTCTAACTGGCAGAAAATTTCTCCCTACATTGCTTCTCTCCTTAATTAGTTTCCATTCATTGTCCTCCACTCTGGTGCCTTGCAAAATAGCTTGACCCCTCTATGGCAACCCCACAGATATTGGAAGACTGCTATTATGTATCCCCTGGTCCTTCTCTTCACTAGACTAGCCAGGCCCAATTCCAGCAACCGTTCTTGTTTCAGCTTCCAACCCCCTAATCATCTTTGTACCTTCTTCACATTCAGTTGACAATAGTGATCTCTTTCTCACCCTATCCATCAGTCTTCTTCAGGACCATCAACCATCTAATCTCTTGTGATATTTGGGGACACAAGACTTTGTTCTTTTCTGTTGTGGTTCCACTTCTTTTTTTAATTTTGCAATTCTAGTAGGTGGAAGGGTCATTTGGATTGCCACTACAGCTAATCCTCTCCCCCCTGTGTTTTCTAACAGCTATATAAAGCCCCTGGGAGAAGTCATCTACTACTTTTGGATATAGTTAGTATCAACTATAGGCATTATACTTTTTATGAGTTTCATGCCCCCCAAGAGGTGAGATTTTGTGCCATCAGTTTGCAGAGATGGTGGCCCCGGAAACTGAGTAGCAAAAGAACTCCAGGATTATAGCTGAAATCAATGAGGAAACAATTCTTGGTAAGTAGCAAAATTCGTCAGAATTGTACGTGAAATTGATGATAAAACAATCCGTTACACCCTTCCCCTCTCTCAACTGGTAACTCCAAAGGATGCTGCTCCCAACTTCTAATCTGCATGCAAGAATTATCCTGGGAAGTTATGAGAATAACCATGAGATTAAAAGTAATGGATGACGAAAGGTGCTAGCCCAAATGAAAATGAAAGCTACAGCACCATGTTAATTAATTTCCTGAGCGCCTGACAAAGAAACGTTAACACCAATGAATTATCATCAAACACAATTGAAAGCGCCTCACTCGAAGAGGGAAATGAGGGAGGGGAGAGAACAAGATCTTTAGATCCACCCAGGATGAGAACAAATGTTATTGTTTACGCTCACAATTGAAATACAAGAGACGTGTCAGTGTTTGGGTCTCTGAGGTCAGTTGAGGATGTGTGACTGGAGAGGCCATTTTCTGGGGTCTTTACAATCCCTCCATTTTGTTTGCAAATGTGGGTTCTTGGATCACCGAGGACCTCTGGGGTTGTTCTAAAATAATGGTCCCCCAACCTTTTTGGTACCAGGGACTAGTTTTGTGGAAGACAACTTTTTCCATGGATGGGGTGTGGTGGATGCAACCCAAATCTTGTGGTTGCTCAAATGAAGCTTTGCTTCATCACCCACCACTCACCTCTAGCTGCACAGACTGGTTCCTTAACAGGCCACAGACTAGTACCTGTCCGCAGTCCAGGAGTTGGGAACCCCTGATCTAAAAACTGGTTGGCATCCAGGAATGGGATGAAAGGCATCCTTCAATTTCTGAGTTCTTTCCAGGAAAGTTGGAGAGAACACAGCAATAGCAACAGGACTTAGACTTATATACCGCTTCACAGTGCTTTTACAGCCCTCTCTAAGCAGTTTACAGAGTCAGCATATTGACCCCAACAATGTTGGCTTCTCATTTTACCCATCTTGGAAAGAGGGAAGGCTGAGTCAACCTTGAGCCTGGTGAGATTTGAACTACCGAATTGCAGGCAGCCGGCAGTCAGCAGAAGTAGCCTGCAGTCCTGAAATCTAACCCCTGCGCCCTTGCGCAGGCTACTTCTGGTGACTGCCGGCTGCCTGCAATTCAGTAGAGCTGCCTGCCAGCAACCACTTTGTACGTTCTTGAGAACTTGCTGCAGAAGGAAGGAAAGGAGCAAAGGAGTCCCTGAAGAACATTTGGGAGACTGCAGAGGTCTAGGACAATTCACTACAGCCGTCTTGCCCTGGCCATCTCACCCTGGCTGTCTCACCACGTTTGACTAGCCAAGGGACAACTCACCACATGACAATTCAATGTGGGATAACTCAAGAGAGGGACAATTGAATTTTAGTGGGCCTTGTCTTCTTTAGGTACGAACTTTCTTGTGTTAGAAATCCTCAAGGCTGGGGTTTGGAGAATAGGTTGACCGCCTCTTCTTTGTGGCAGCCTCTCGAATACTGAAACATCTTCAATATTGTAAAAACTTTGGTTGAACCTATAGTTGGCTATCTTCCATCTCCGGCTTTTTTCTTAGCTCTGGCCTTCCACCTCTGTTGGCTATGAGTGATTCATATTTTAGCATATAATTTTCTTCCTTTTGTTTGTCCCATATGACTCATGCATAGGCCAGCCTAGAGACACTTAATGCAACCATGGATTCTATTTATTTATTTTATTTGTCAATTGCTTACAAGATAATAGGTATAAGTATATACATAGTTATGAATACATGAAAAGGGTACATATATAAGAAAAATAAAAGAAAAAATAGGACAGGGACGGTAGGCACGTTGGTGCACTTATGCACTGCCCCTACAGACCTCTTAGGAAAGGGGTGAGGTCAATAGTAGAAAGTCTAAGGTTAAAGTTTTTGGGGTTTGGGGAAGAAACCACAGAGTCAGGTAGAGTATTCCAGACATTGACCACTCTGTTGCTGAAGACATATTTCCTGCAATCAAGTTTGGTGCGGTTAACCTTGAGTTTGTATCTATTGTGTGCTCTTGTATTGGTTTGGTTGAAGCTGAAGTATTCATTGACACGTAGGACATTGCAATGTATGATTTTATATACTATACTTAGATCGGACCAAAGGTGGAGTAGTTCTAGATTTTTTAGGTCTAGAATTTCAAGTCTGGTGGCATAAGGTATTCTACAACGAGTAGAAGAGTGGAGAACTCTTCTTGTGAAATATTTCTGGACTTTCCCAACTGTGGTGATATCAGATACATAATGTGGGTTCCAGACTGATGAGCTGTATTCGAGTATTGGTCTAGCAAATGTTTTGTATTCTCTAGTTAGTAGTGTAGTATTACCAGAGAAAAAGCAATGTAGGATTAGGTTCACAACTCTTAATGCCTTTTTGGCTATGTAGTTACACTGGGCTCTAGCACTTAGATCATGAGAGATGAGTATTCCAAGGTCCTTTACAGAGCTTGGATCATCAGCAAGGTCTTCACTATTCAGCTTGCATTTTATTTTCTGATTTTTTTTTACCAATATGTAAGAAAGAGCATTTATTTGTTGAGATTTGAAGTTGCCATTTGTTTGACCATTCTTATACATAGTCAAGATCTTTTTGAAGGGTAGCAGTATTGTCTGTGGTATTGAACAGCTTTACATCATCAACTAAGAGAATGCAGTTGCTCTTAATATGATCACAGAGATCACTTATGTAGAGTATGAAGAGAGTTGGTCCTAGAACACTGCCTTGGGGAACACCACTATTGACAGGTACATAATTTGATAGGACAGTCCCAATTTTGACCATTTGTTGTCTGTTTGACAGGAATGCTTCTATCCAGTTATACAGTTGTCCAGAGATACCATAAGATTTTAGTTTTAGGAATAGTTTGTCATGTACCACTGAATCAAAGGCTTTACAGAAGTCTATGTAGATTGAGTCTATTGTTTTGCCCTGATCGAGTTGTGTAGTCCATATGTTTTTGCAGTGTAAGAGTTGCAGATTACAGGACAGTTTTTTCCTGAAACCAAATTGTTTATTGGAGAGTAGGTTGTTTGTCTCTAAGTGGAGGATAATGGATTGGTTAATAATTGATTCCATGACTTTACAGGTGACACAGCATAAGGAGATTGGTCTGTAATTTTCAACTAGGCTGGGGTCTCCCTTTTTGAAGATGGGGATGACTGTGGCTTGTGACCATAGGTTAGGCCAGGAGCTGGTCCTGAAAGATTTTTCGAAGATTATGCTTAGAGGTTCAGCTATGGCAGTGGATAGCTTTTTTAAGAAGTAGGCACATATTCCATCCTGTCCAATAGATAGAAATGGTTTTAGATTGTGTAGTGCTTTTTCAACACTGTCTTCTGTAAAATCGATATGTATTAGATCATTGTAGTTGTCTGTGGTTCGACTAGGAAGTACTGGGCTTGATCCATTGCTGTTTACAAATACCGAGCCAAAGAATGTGTTAAAGAGGTTGGCTTTAATAGTGTCGTCGTTGCAATCTTTGCCATTAGGTCCTATCAGGGGTGGATGGACCTTGAGTCTTTTAGTTTGTTGTTTACAAAATTGTAAAAAGCGTGGGTGGGATTAGTGTGTAGAAGGTTTTCCTCTTGTTTAATGTAATAATTGGTGCATTCAGTCTTTATCTGGGGCATAAATTTTTGTATCGTCTTTTGAAGTTGGCAATGTGACCAGATTTGTTTTTCCACCAGAGTGATCTCTTTTTGGATTGAAGTTTCCTTATTGTTATGGGTAATCTGTTTGTGTGTGTGTGTGTGTGTGTGTGTGTTTGGGGAGTTGTTATTGGTACATATAGTTTGATGACTCTTTTGACTTCAAGTAAAAATATGTTATAATGGTCTTCAACAATATTGCATCTAGGGAATAGAGATTGCCAATCAAGGGATGAGAGATCATTGTCTATAAGATCATAGTTGCCTTTTTTGAAGTTATAATTGGGGATTACATCGTTGTGATGATTTTTGCGTGGGCATATGTTGAGACAAAAGTCAATCATATTGTCATCACTGTTGGAAAAGGGTTCTTTAGTTTTATTCTGTAAATTGAATTCAAACTATTGCAGAAGATGAGATCGAGGCAGTTGTTAAGTCTAGTATTGTTGGTTACTAGTTGTTCCAGTCCCAGATTTGTAATAGCATTGTAGAAGGTTGCATGTATGGGTTCAGTTGAACATTTGTTTAGGGTCCAGTTAATATGAGGTAGATTGAAGTCACCAAGAAAGATAAAAGTGTGTGGGCAGGTTGTTGCCCATGTTAGTAGTGAATTTAGTTTGTTTACATGTTCAATGTCATAATCAGGTGCTCTGTAACATAGTAAGAATCGAGTTGTGATTCTTAAGGATAGTTCACATATGATGGTCTTCGGAAGAGCAAGCTCTTGGGGTAACTTGGATGTTTTTTAGATGTAAGGACTTTTTATAGAAGATAGCAACACCACCTCCTCTATGGATTTCACGATCTGATCGGTAAACATGATAGTCTCTTACTATGGTAATGGAGTCAGGGAGAGATGCGTTGAGCCATGTTTCACAGACAAATACAATGTTTAATTTAGCCATATTTAATAAGAGAAGAAATTCAGGTATTTTATTCACAAGGCTTCTTGCATTGAGTAGCTTGCATTTAAGGCCAGTTGTAGTTGGAATTGAGGTAGTTAGGGGCATGCGTGCCTAGTCTTGGGTAATGGTGGATTGGTTGAGGTAGGGTTGTGGTTGAAGGTTAAAGCTGAGTTGCGGGTTGTGTGACTTACTTTTGATACAGTCAGCACGGTAGTCAATGTACAGGTCCTTCTCTCCATTGTCTAGACGTTTTTTGAGTTCTGTGCAGAATACACGGGAGCGGGCACATTGCTATATGGTTAGGTCAGGGCGAGAATGGAGGTTCTTATGGTTGGTGTTGCTTTTGGCAAGTGAATTTATAGTATAAATGAATTTATGTTTGCTTGATTCATTTTTGCAAATGACCCTGCAGAAGCGTGGGGCCACAGAGCCGGCTCTGTTTTTGAACTCTGGGCCGATGCAGGAAACCCTGAATCTAATTTCTAATTTCGAATCAATTTCTTGACTAATCACCTTCCTGGACTCCTTGATTTGCCCTGCTGGATCTATTGCTGTTCAGCCTTGGTGTACACAGCATTGGGCTGGACTATTTGAAGCAAGAGGCTGCTTGAGGTGCATGTGGGGGTTTGTCATCACTTTGCTCTGGGACTTGCCAGAAATGTGGGAGCGTTTGGGGAAATTTGGAGCAATAATGGAGCAGTTTGACCTGTCAGCTGCCTGTGATATCTCTGTGCCGTGTCCTGGGTCATCACAACCTACTAAGGGCTGAATTTTATTTCTGCCGTTTCAACATGAGAACCTTTGACCAATTATCAGAATGATCAGATTCCTGATCGACAGTTTTTTTTATGACATCGTGTACTGAGATCCAATGTCCCTGGTTTCAGGATGTCTTTTTCCTTTGCAAATTGGGCTAGAAATTTCTCCTTCTTCTCTTTGTCTCATGAGACAAAGTCACCCAGAGACAATTTCTGAATAACAGAAGCACGAGAAAAAAAAGAAGTAGAAAGCACTGCCGCCATCTTTAAGCAGTTTTCCCCCCCTCTGTGTGGATCACGGGCATGGTTCAACGAGCTGAAAAAAATTAATTTCCTATTCGTTGTTTAAAACACACACATAACACACACACTTCTGGCATCGCGCACTGTCTTGGGTGAGCTGGTTGCTTTCTTTGCTGGGAAATAATTTTAGTATTTCTTTTGGAAAAGAAAAAAAAAATACCCCAAAGTAATTAACTGCATGAGTATGCTTCGTTGAGTAAGTCATTATGATCTCTTGACTTATGCAAATGAGGTGGCTGAACGATAATTGAGATGGAGATAATGCATCAAGATGGATTAAAATTTAATTTGTGTGAGTCCACAGGAATATTTTGGGGGCAAAGAAAAGACATTGATGGTCCGCCAGAAGGGTATAATCCAGCTGCTGGGTCTTTCCCTTGGTTTTATCCAGAACTTAGATCAATTGTTATATACTTATTCCCTTAATGCATGAGTTGTCATCGTTCCTGATTGGCTAGCTGGAACTTTAATAAAAATAGCAATGGGGAAGAACCTCACTTTTCTTCAGAAGCAGTGGTAGATATTTTTTGAAGCTTGAGGAACAACTTTCAGGGCCCAGGTGTCTATAGAAATTTTCAGGGTTACCAGGTTTGACAGAGGGGTCAAAGAGGCCATCTATGTCAAAACTGGACAGCCCTCTCTCAACTGAGGAGGGGGGATATGACATCATCTATCTCCAGTCAACAACACAGTCAACAACGCAGTTCCAAGAAAGCTCCACACCCATTTGCAGTACTCAGCTGAACCTGAGGACACAGATAACTCTCCAGGTGGCCTCAATGACTCTCTAAAAGAATGCAAATGACCAACTATCTTCAAGGAATATCAATTCTTCTATTCACCACCATCCAGTCAGAGCTGAAGAAGCTTCTTGGTTGAGAAGCAAAACAACTTTAAAGAAGAACTACAAAGTCCAGTTGACTCCTGAAAAAAGCACCTTTGGGACAACCATGACCTGGATGACTGAGAATCTCCATAGACGTTAAGCGATGCACTTTGGGATGAACACTCTTTGAATGATGCAGGCGCATGAACAGATTTCCAGAAAAAATTGCAGACTACAGGAACCATTTTCAGGGATTAGGTAACTTCTCCAAGAATTGTGATTCCTGAGTGAAAGTAGCAACCTCTCCCTATTAAATGATGAGTATAATTTCCCAGGAATACACAGGAAGATTGTGAGTTTGCTATAATAGAGAAAAAAGTGTTCGCTTGTCTCTCTGTGTGTATCTCTATTGTGAAATTAGATTAAATTAGATTTCACAGAGATATTTTGGGGGTGTGGCAGGTGTTATACTTTCCATAATATTTGTTATTTGCACTGTAATGGATTGATTGGCATTTTTTGATAACGTTGTAAGTGTGTCCATGTTATTGGAGGATGTTGTACAGAGGGTCTGTTTCCTTTTTTTGGTGTTCTGAATTGCTGTGGTGTGTTTGTGCTAATCCGAATCATGTTCTTCCACAGCTCCTCTTGCAGGAAGTTGGGTTGTAACTTTGGTAGTGAAACAATTGGTAAACGTGGGTGTTTTTTCCATAGACTTGTATTTCTCATTTGATACCATTTCTTCCTTCAGTTCTACTTTTGCTTAATCTACTACTCAGAGGTGATATTCAGCAGATTCTGACCAGTTATGGAGAACCAGTAGTGGAAATTTTGAGTAGTTCAGAGAACCGGTAAATAACACCTCTGACTGGCCCCGCCCCCATCTCTTCTCTGCCTCTCGAGTCCCAGCGGATTGGCTGGGTCTTCTTTGGTTTCCCTACACAGGAGAACAGAACTGGAAAGCAGGTTAGTGGGTGGGGAAGGAATGAGGATTTTACGGTATCCTTCCCCTGCCACAATCACCAAGCCACGCACACAGAACCGGTAGTAAAAAAAAAAAGTTCAATCCCACCACTGGTACTACTCCTTAAATAAATTTCCCGATGTTGTCTAAAAGCACAAGCCAGGATTCCACACAAACATCAAAAGGCAAGGGTGACAGCACAAGAAGTAATGAGTAGAAGACCAGTAAGGAGAGATCCAACTTAGAACTGAGGAGGAATTTCCTAAACAGTGAGAACAATTAATGAATGAACAGCTTGTGTCCTGGAGTTGTGGGTGCTTCATTGGTGAAGTTTTTCAAAAGTAGACTGGGCAACAAGAATAAAGGCATAACAAAGTTAGAAAGGATCTTGAAGGCTTTTCTAGTCCAACCCCTACTCAAGCAGGAGAACTCTAGGCCATTCTGGACAAAGGCCTGTCCAGTCTCTCCTCCAGTGATGGAGCTCACACAACTTCTGGAGGAAAGTCCTTCCATGGATTAATTGTTCTAACTGTCGGTAATTTTCCCCCTTACTTCTAGTTTTGTCCTCTCCTTGATTAGTTTCTATCCATTGTTTCTTGTCTTGCCTTCAGGTACTTTGTTGAATAATTTGACCCCCTCTTCTTTGTGGCAGCCTCTCAAATACTGGAAGACTGCTATCATGTCCCCCCAGTCCTTTTAATTAAACTAGACATACCCAGTTCCTGCAACCTTCATGTGTTCTTCATCTGTTTTAGCCTCCAGCCCCTTAATCATCTTTGTTGCTCTTCTCTGCACTCTTTCTAGAGTCCCAACATGTTTTTTGTATCATGACGTCCAAAACTAGATGCAATATTCCAAGCGTGGTTTTACCTAGGCCTTATAAAGGGGTACTAACACTTCGTGTGATCTTGATCATTTGTCTAGGATGGTGTAAGGTCGCCTGTCAGGCCCTTGTTGAAGTCCGATTCTGAGGGGGAGATTCATCAGCTGACAGGGAGTGGGAGTGTGGCTCCGGTGGCTGTGGAAGAAACGGGGGAAGGGCACGGTCCGGCTGGGCATTCAGAGGAAGACCCAGACCCTCTTCATCCTAGGGCATGCAGGGACGGGCAGAGAAGGGAGCAATGTAGCTTATGGGAGAGGAAAGGGCCCTGATCTCTTTCATTAGTTGCAGCTGGAAGAACAGGATATAAGAAGCGCGTTTGCACACAGCGCCTTGCTGGAAGCAAAGCGTGCATTTTCTTTATCGAGGTTTATCTGGGTTTTGGCGTCCTCCCAACTGTGTGTGCCTCATTATCTTTTGGAATTCTGCAATTTATTATCCTGCTCCGTTGTGTTAATTATTTCAGCGTGGTTCATGTTGGATTATTTTTATTTATTTCTACTTTCTCTGTACTTTGGGTTCGGACGACATTTCTTTCCTTTGTAGACTGTTTTTGGAAGAGTTCAATCTCCTGCCAAGGATAATTGGTCATTGGGGGCCAAGTTGGAGGCATTTAAAGGGGATTTATCTACTTTGGTGCCTTTGTTATTTTTGGCCACACCCCAGGTCATCACAGTCACCTGCTTTGAGAAGGAGGGTTGGACTAGAAGGTCTCCAAGGTTTCTTCCAGCTCTACGATGCTATGACCCTATGAATCTTCACTTTGGATGTCCATGATTGATACAATAGCCCGATCCAACATCTTCAAGAAAACCACCAAGTTCAGAGGATACCAAAGACCCCACAGTTCTACCCGAGCTACAGATATTCTCTTCTATCGGTAGCTTGATGAATTGTAGGAATTTCAAAGGAAATCGAAGCCTGCTTAAGACAGCAAACACGTATAATATATTGTCAAAAGCCCTTTCAGCCCTTAACGATAGGATTACAAATTGCTCTTCATTTTTATTCAAGGCTATTAAATCTATAGCTAACCTAATACTGTCTGTTGCTTGCCTTGTTGTTATAAGCCCCGCTTGATCATTTTTAATAATAAATGATAGCGCTGGCTGTAATCTCTTTGCCAGCACCGCCGTTAAGATCTTTCTATCAACATTAATCAGAAAGATTGGAAAAAGATGTAACTCGGTGGCAATATTTACAGCAACAATATCTGCTAACAACATTGTTTGGATGGGCAGCCCTTTCAGATTCTAAGACACTTGGTTAAATCTTTTGAAATTAAAATAATAATGATAAAAGAAGATGACTCCTAGCTTCAATCGATATTTCTTATCATCATTAAAAAGGCAGAACAAACAATATTCTTCCTACGTCAACTCAGAAAAAGCTCAGATTGCCCAAGAATCTGTTGATAGAGTTCTACAAAGGAATTATCGAGTCTGTCATTTGCACATCTGTAACTGTCTGGTTTGGCACAACCACCAAACAGGCTTAAATGCATAGTTAGGACTGCAGAAAAAAAATAATATGCAACCAGCCTGCCTTCCGTCGAGGATCCGTATGCCGCATGAGCCAGAAAGAGGGCTGAAAAAATATTTACAGACTCCTCACATCCTGGATATAAACTGTTTCAACTCCTTCCCACAGGAAGGTGCTACAGGGCATTGCATCAGAGGTGGTATTCAGCAGGTTCTGACCAGTTCTGGGGCAGAAATTTTGAGTAGTTTGGAGAACCGGCAAATACTACCTCTGACTGGCCCCACCCGCCTCTATTCCCTGCCTCCCATTGAATCCCAGATGATCGGTTGGGTCTTCTTTGGTTGCCCTGCACAGGAGAACGGAGCTGGAAAGCAGGTTAGTGGGGTGTGGAGGGAATGGGATTTTGCAGGAACCTTCCCCTGGAGTGGGGTGGGAATGGAGATTTCACACTATCCTTCCCTTGCCATGCCCACCAAGCCATACCATACCTACCAAGTCACGCCCACAGAACTGGTAGTAAAAATTTTTGAATCCCACCACTGGTTTGCATGCCAAAACAACTAGACACAAAGACAGTTTTTCCCCTGTGCCATCACTCTTCTGAACACCTAAATCCCACAAGCTCTGCCTTAGGTGTCCATGGCGGTTCTCAGTCATCCAGGTTATGGTTGTCCCTTTTTCAAAAGGCAACCGGACTTTCTGGTTTTTCTTTGAACATGTTTCACTTCTCACCTAAGAAGCTTCTTCGGCTCTGTCAGGGTTCCAAGTAATAGACCCATACCAAGCAAAACTCCGAGGCAGATAGATTCCTCGAAGAATAGCTTTATTTGGCTATATCATATTGGCACAGATCTGTTGAAAACCGACTCTGAAGATTCCGGCAGTTTGTCACTTTCTCAAAACAGTCAGTCACACGGTCCAATCACAGCACTGTCTGGTTGCCTGGTGACATCCCTCCGCCTTCCTCTGCCCAGCTGTGAGAAGGTCCTTGGTTCCCAAGAGAAAGTATTTTATTTTGGATACAAAACACCACCTCCCCATCCTTCATCTTCAATGCGGCAACACCAGTGGTGGGATTCAACATTTTTTTACTACCAGTTCTGTGGTCATGGTTTGTTGGGCATGGCTTGGCTTGGTGGGTGTGGCTCGGCTTGGCTTGGTAGGCCTGGCAGGGGAAGGATACTGTAAAATCTCCATTCCCTCCTCACTCCTGGGGGAAGGTTACTGCAAAATCCCATTCCCTCCCCACCCCACTAACCTGCTTTCCAGCTCTGTTCCCAGCCAATCAGCTGGGGCTCAGGAGGCAATAGATGGGGGCAGGGCCAGTCAGAGGTGGCATTCCGAACTACTCAAAATTTCCGTTACCGGTTCTCCAAATTACTCCAAATTCCCACTCCCGGTTCTTCAGAACTGATCAGAAACCTGCTGAATACCACCTCTGGGCAACACCAAAGTGTCCAAAATGGCTTCCGTCAGGTCAGCTTCAGGGTTAACATCTTCAGTTCTTCTGTAATGTTTCTAGAAATCGGTTCATACTGCCACATCATTTGAAGGGTGTTTTTCCCCAAGTGCACAACTAAATGTATGTGGAGATTCTCAGTCATCCAGGTAATGGTTATCCCAAAGGCGCTTTTTCAAGGGGCAACTAGACTTTCTGGTTTATCTTTGCACACGTATCACTTCTCACCCAATAAACATTTTCAGAGTTGAAGAAGCTTCTTGGATGAGAAACGAAACGTCTACAAAGACAAACCAGGAAGTCCCTCTTGAAAAAGCACCTTTGGGGCTGCCTTAGGCCTAAAGATATTTACTCATATATTTACTGATAGTCTTCTCATCTTTCCTATTACCATCTCCTATTGGCATCTGTTGTTCGCATGCATACTGAGACCTTCTGGACTGGAGACAAATTCCTTGTGTCCAATAACACTTGGCCAATAAAGAACATTCTATTATCAATAAATTAGTTGGATATGCAGATGATAAGATGTGAGTGGAATAAAGAATTACAGGTTCCTATCTTCCCTAGACAGCGTGAGAGTGTCTTAACTTTTATCGAAAGAAAGTTAATCGACCTCAAATGACTTATATACAATGAAAAACCGTTATTTAGAATTTATTAGACTCCATTATACTTGTGCAGAAAAGGACTGTCAAAACCAGCATTTTGCTGGAGAAGTAATAAAGACAATTGCTTCTTTAAAATGCAATATTTTTACAATGTCTTATACTTATTAAGTTTTGGGAGAAAGCAGAGGACTGTATAAAAACGACTCAGTAACAAAAGCTAACATTTCCAGAGAATAATATTCTCTTGAATTACATGCCTAATACATGGAACTTTGACAACTGGGCAAAGCAAGTGGAGACTCCGTGTCTTTGTTATAGCTAAAAGATTGACACGACAACACTAAGTTGTCCCATCTGACTTCTCGTCTGATATTTAAAGAAAGGGCTTTACAATGGCCAAAGTTCTCCAAAGGTCATAAGCCCTTCACAAGTTGTTCTCAACAGGTTTCCAAACAACTTACTTTAAAGTGACTGGGACCTCTGTCCACACCAGTGGCTTTCAGCCTCAGCAACAGATGTGTGGACCTCAGTTCCCAGAATTCCCCAGCCCACGTACAAAATGTTGAAAGGGAATGAAGGAATGAGGGATGAGGTAAGATGGAGAAGCTCTTCTGGAGATGGAGCTGGCTGGTGGCACAGTCATTTGCAATTCCTGCAAAGGAAAAATTAATGAATCAGAATAAAGCTGGAAGGGACCTTGGAGGTCTTCTAGTCCAGCCCCGTTCAAGCTGGAGATCCTCTACCATTTCAGACAGGTGACTGTCCAGTCTTTTCTTAAAAACCTCCAGTGATGAAGATCCACAAGATTCTGGAGGCAACTTCTGTTCCACTGGCTAATTGTCCTCCCTGTTAGGAAGTTTCTCCTTAATTCCAGGTTGACTCTCTCCTTGATAGTTTCTATCCCTTGTTTCTTGTCCTGTTTTCTGATGCTTTGGAGAATAGGTTGATCATATCTTCATTGTGGCAGCCTCTAAAAACACTGGAATATTGCTCTCATGTTTCCCCTAGACCTTCTTTCCTCTAGACAAGCCAAACATAAATCCTGCAATCGTTCTTCATATGTTTTAGTCTCCAGGCCTTTAATCATCTTAGTTACTCTTCTTTGCAATTTTTGGCTGATGTTTCTGAGAAAGGTTGGAGATAATAGTGCAATGTGAAGCTGTTTACAAAGGAGTAAGAGGTGAGAAGGAAAGAAAAGAGAAAAGAGAAGGAAGGAATGTTGAGGGAAGGAGGCTGTGAGTTCATCCTTAGGCATAAAAGCTAGCTGGATGACTTTGGGTCAATCCAGAGGTGGTATTCAGCAGGCTCTGACCAGTTCTGGAGAATGGGTAGTGGAAATTTTGAGTAGTTCGGAGAACCAGCAAATACCACCTCTGACTGGAGATTTTACAGTATCCTTCCCCTTGCCAGGCCCACCAAGCCATGCCCACAAAACTGGTAGTAAAAAAAAAATTGAATCCCACCACTGGGTCATTCACCAAGAGATGGTGAGTTCTAGTCTTGTCTTAGCCATGAAAATTGACTGGGTGGCTTTGGGCCAATTACCAGGAGACAATGAGTTCTAGTCCTGCCTTAGACATGAAAACCAACTGGGTGACTTTGGGCCAATCATTAAGAGATGGGGAATTCTAGTCTCACCTTAGGCATGAAAGCTGGCTGGGTGTCTTTGAGCCAATCCCCAGAAGATGGTGAGTTCTAGTGCCATTTTAAGCATGAAATTTGCATTTGATGTAACTTTCTTTAGCAAATATTCACCTGCTGCCATTTTTTTTTGTTACATTGGTTGCTGTTTTAAACATTATTTTAATTACCTGGAATTCTGTTGTCTTGTTGAGTTTCATTATTGTTTAGATCAGCTAGTTTGTTAAATTTTATGCTCTACATGGCAGCTAGAGTAAGAAACCATTAGTAGAACATATTAAAATAAAATAAAATATGAGATAATGACTTTGTGAACAAAGCAGAGAAGACTTTCAATTATTTTCGTGGGCTTGCATCAATATTACTACTGTATTTTTGATAGCATATAATCCAAATGATTTATGATTTAGTATAAACTAAATATAGATTTGAGAATTAGCATGGAGTAATTGTTGTCTGTCCAACTGTGATTCACTTCCCATCTGCAAGGAAGGAATTATAATTATAATGTCTATCTGACATTATCACTATTCTCTGTTTTTTTTGGTGACGGCTAGCCAAAGGGATTTTGAAATCCTGCAGACAGATGATGAAGTCAAGACACTCCCTTTCCAGATATTTTCCCCCAAGCACCTAGGATACAGAAATATTTGTTCTACCACCAGAGGTTTCATTATATGCTCTTCTTAGAATAGAATAGAATAGAATAGAATAGAATAGAATAGAATAGAATAAACAGAGTTGGAAGGGACCTTGGAGGTCTTCTAGTCCAACCCTCCTCCCCACTTAGACAGGAAACCCTATACCATTTCAGATGAATAATTGTCCAGTCTCTTTTTAAAAACTTCCAGTGTTTGAGCATTCATAACTTCTAGAGGCAAATTGTTCCACTGATTAATTGTTCCAATTGCTGGGAAATTTCTCCTTAGTTCTAGGTTGCTTCTCTCCTTGATTAGTTTCCATCCATTGCTTTTTGTCCTGCCCTCAGGTGCTTTGGAGTCTTCTTCTTCTTCTTCTTCTTCTTCTTCTTCTTCTTCTTCTTCTTCTTCTTCTTCTTCTTCTTCTTCTTCTTCTTCTTCTTCTTCTTCTTCTTCTTCTTCTTCTTCTTCTTCTTCTTCTTCTTCTTCTTCTTCTTCTTCTTCTTCTTCTTCTTCTTCTTCTTCTTCTCCTCCTCCTCCTCCTCCTCCTCCTCCTCCTCCTCCTCCTCCTCCTCCTCCTCCTCCTCCCCCTGCCTTCCTCTCTTCCTTAGATCTACCAACTCCACAAATCATTCTTCTGGTCTGAAGGAGAATCTGTCAATAAGGCCTCTGTCTCTTCTACCTCCCCTTTCTTTTACTTTTGCAGAAAATAAAAGAATTTTAGAAGAAAGCCTCTGTCTCTTCTCCCGGATTTGGGAGAAAGAAAAATGGGGGAAAAATATCCAACCCACCAATTTCCACAGATCATCCATCATTGCAAACCGGACCGAGTTGCTGAGCAGATAGTGAAACCAGATAGGCGAACAGAAGGAAATATTGTCACAGGCATAAATAATGCTTAATAAATCATCAGCAAACAGGGGACAACTAGCGGACTCCCGTGTCAAAGTTACCGACAGCTGGAAGCATCTAAGCTGTCTCCCATTTCTCTACATACTCAGTGGAGGACAAGGAACTGGCTGTGATGATTTCAGGATGTATTCCCCTCCATCTGAGATAGTCTGACAGAAATAAATCTTAAATCTGTTGCTTTCTTACAGAATAACAGAGTCTATAAGCGCACCAACGTACCTACCGTCCTTGTTCTATTGTTTCTTTTTATTTTTCTTATATGAATCCATTTCAGGTATTTATTCATAACTATGTTATACTTATGCCTGTTATCTTATAATCGCTTGACAAAATAAATAAATAAATAAAAATAAAATAACAGAGTTAGAAGGAACCTTGGATATTTTCTATTTATTTTATTTATTTATTTTTGTCAATTGCTTACAAGATAATAGGTATAAGTAAAAACATAGTTATGAATACATGGACACATATAAGAAAAATAAAAGAAACCATAGGACAGGGACGGTAGACACGTTGGTGCGCTGATGCATGCCCCCTACAGACCTCTTAGGAAAGGGGTGAGGTCAATAGTAGAAAGTCTAAGGTTAAAGTTTTTGGGGTTTGGGGAAGAAACCACAGAGTCAGGTAGAGGATTCCAGACATTGACCACTCTGTGGCTGAAGTCGTATTTCCTGCAATCAAGTTTGGTGCGATTAACCTTGAGTTTGTAGCTATTGTTTGCTCTTGTGCTGTTATGGTTGAAGCTGAAGTATTCATTGACACGTAGGACATTGCAATGTATGATTTTATATACTATACTTAGATTGGGCCAAAGGCGGCATAGTTCTAGGTTTTCTAGGTCTAGAATTTTAAGTCTGGTGGCATAAGGTATTCTGCAGTGAGTAGAGGTGTGGAGAACTCTTCTTGTGAAATATTTCTGGACTTTCTCAACTATATTAATATCAGATACGTAATGTGGGTTCAAGACTGATGAGCTGTATTCGAGTATTGGTCTAGCAAATGTTTTGTATGCTCATTAGTGTAATATTACCAGAGAAAAAGCTACATAAGATTAGGTTAACAACTCTTAATGCCTTTTTGGCTGTGTAGTTACAGTGGGCTCTAGCACTTAGGTCATTAGAGATGAGTACTCCAAGATCCTTGACAGAGTTTGGATCATCAACAAAGTCTTGACTATTCAGCCTGTATTTTATTTTCTGATTATTATTATTTTTTGCCAATATGTAGGACAGAGCATTTATTTGTTGAGATTTGAAGTTGCCATTTGTTTGACCATTCTGATAGGTTTTATTTGAAGGGTAGCATTGTTGTCTGTGGTGTTGAATAGCTTTACATCATCAGCGAAGAGAACACAGTTGCTCTTGATATGATCACAAAGGTTATTTATGTAGAGTATGAAGAGAGTTGGTCCTGTCACAGTGGTGACAGGTACAGAATTTGATAGGACGCTCCCAGTTTTGACCATTTGTTGTCTGTTTGACAGGAATGCTTCTATCCAGTTATGCAGTTGTCCAGAGATACCATAAGATGTTAGTTTTAGGAGTAGTTTGTCGTGGACCACTGAATCAAAGGCTTTACAGAAGTCTGTGTAGATTATGTCTATTGCTTTGCCCTGATCAAGTTGTGTAGACCATATGTTTTTGCGGTGTAAGAGTTGCAGATTACAGGATAGTTTCTGAAACTAAATTGTTTATTATAGAGTGGGTTGTTTGTCTCTAAGTGGAGGATAATGGATTGGTTAATAATTGATTCCATGACTTTACAGGTGATGCAGCATAAAGAGATTGGTCTGTAATTTTCAACGAGGCTGGGATCTCCCTTTTTGAAGATGGGGATGACCGTGGCTTGTGACCATAGGTTTGGCAAGGAGCTGGTCCTGAAAGATTTTTCAAAGATTATGCTTAGAGGTTCTGCTATGGCAGTGGGTAGCTTTTTAAAGAAGTCAGCACATATTCCATCCAGTCTAATAGATAAAGATGGTTTTAGATTGCGTAGTGCTTTTTCAACATTGTCTTCTGTAAAATCAATATGTATTAAATCATTGTAGTTTTCTGTGGTTCGGCTAGGAAATACTGGTCATGATCCATTGCTGTTTACAAATACTGAGCCGAAGAATGTGTTAAAGAGGTTGGCTTTAATGGTGTCGTCGTTGCAGTCTTTACCATTAGGTCCTTTCAGTTCTAGTTCAATCCCCTGATCAGGCAGGAAACCGTATATATCATTTCAGACAAATGGTTGCCCAATCTCTTCTTGAAAACTTCCAGTGTTGGAGCACCCATAATTCTGGGAGGCAACTGGCAGGAAATTTCTCCTAGGTTGCTTTTCTCTTTAATTAGTTTCTATTCATTGTCTTGCCTTCAGGAAAATAGGTTGATCCCCTCTTTTTTGTGGCAGACCCTTAGATATTAAAAGGCTGCCTGTCACCCCTAGTCCTTCTCTTCATTAAACTAGACATACCCAGTTCCTGAAACCATTCTTCATATGTTTTATGAAGCTCCTAATCATCTTTGTTGCTCTTCTCTGCACTCTTTCTAAAGTCTCAACATCTTTTTTATGCAATGGTGACTGAATCTGGATATTTCTCTCTATTTTTTTTTCAGAATCCCTTCAATAACCCTAATCACTCTCTCTAGCTGTCCATCCTATCTATCTATCTATCTATCTATCTATCTATCTATCTATCTATCTATCTATCTATCTATCTATCTATCTATCTTCTATTCTCTGTCTATCATCTGTCTGTCCGTCCATCCATCCATCCATCAACTATGTCTGTCTGTCTGTCTGTCTGTCTGTCTGTCTGTCTGTCTGTCTATCTCCTGGTATCATCTACGAACTACTATCTATCGATCGATCAATTCAATTCTCCAACAAAATAAATAATCTTATGAGCTAGTGAGAAGGAAGGTACACCTTTTGGCAGACTGGGGTTCGCATTGCTCATTTTCATTTTCTTCGGTTCTCATTGTGGTACAAAACATCTTATTTCTTTCTCATAACCTATTCATGAGGATGGGTTTATTATTCTTTATTATGTTACCTAGAGCTGATATTTATGTCTTTGGAAATACACAAGCCCGGAGAAGGTCTCTTCGCACTAGAGGCAGACATATTTCTTCTATGAAACAGTATCTTCTTCCAAGACTTTCCTTTAAAAAAATATATTATTATTGTTTTCTGCAGCAAGACCTCTTATAGGGCCCTGATAAGCAAATGATTCATTTTGTTCATGAGTCTTGGTTGAATCCATCAGAACAAGAAGCTGTTCAGAAAATCTTCTCAGGTACATCCTTCTCAAGAAGTGGATTATGGTTATTAACCCACAATACAAACTCTAAGCTAAGAGCAGGGATGGGTGAGAATTTTTTTTCCATTTTCAGACCTGGGCAATTTGCTTGAATCAAACACACCAGTACCAGTCCTTTCCAAAATTCCAATTTTTCCATCTTGTGCAATGCCATTCACAGATTAACAAGAGAAGTACAGCAAAATGCATCTGTTAGAGGAAACTGCAGAGAGAAAAAAATGTACACATTAGGGAAACGTACATCTCGAAGCGCGTATTTTCAGAAAACCATTCACAATCATCTGTTTATTAGGAAGAGGGAGCACACCCGGTAGAAGAGACAGGCAAGAGGGAGGAAAAATTGAGTTAATATTGGGCCAGAAAAAAATCATTACGGATTGTAATGCATTCTTGAAAAACACACACATTTTTTAAAAAAATCAGAAACGCCTGTGAGATGGAATTAAGTACTTCAAAAGGGTAAGAAAAGGTCATTGTGACATTAAGCTGCCAACACTGTTAGACTTTATTCGAGTAAGGCTTTTCTAGACCGTGAGTCTTCTAGGCCCAACAAGATTGACAAGAGCATTAATTCACCTGGTATAAAGAAAAATAGAAAATAGGAGACACGCTAGGAAGCGATGAATCAATGCTTTAATGAGAATAAGAGAAGATGGCTGAAAAAGAAAAGATTAGAGTTCCGTTTGAATTGGCATCCTTCTGTCTCAAGAGACTGTGGTATCGTGCTATGAAACGGGTAACTGCCACTTCCCGTTTTGTTTCAATGCTGTATGCAAGCCTGAGGTCTGGATAATTTAATATGGAGGATAACCTGTTACCCAAGCAGCAGATCCACCTCCCTTCCATGTCACTGAAATAGTCTAATGGAATGGCAGAGCCAATACAGTTAGTTCCAGCTGCATCTCAGGAGTTACCAGAATGTGATTGTACACAGTCATGAGCTGCTTCCGGGACTCCGGACCCGGATTTTGCCTTAAGGTTGACTCCTGAAGCCTTTTCCGATAATAGATATAACCACAAGGCCGTGGAAGTATGAAATCAGAGTTTCCCTTCTCCTAGAACAGTGGTGGCTAACTTTTTTGGGCTCCTTTGCCAAAAATCGCACATGTGCAATTCCCCACACCTCCTGCTGCCACCCCCTTACCTGCAATGTGCCTCCCAGCTGATTTTTGGCCCATTTGAGGTCTTTTTCGGCCTGCCAGAGGCTGGAAGGAAGCCTCTGCAGGCTTTGCAGGCCGAAAAATGGCCCCATTTCATCACTTCTGGTATTTCCAGAAATACAGGAAGTGATGAAACAGGCCTATTGTTCATCCTGCAAAGCCTGCAGTGGCTTCTCTCAAGCCTCTGGCAGACCAAAGAAGGCCCGAAAATCAGCTGGGAGGCGCATGTATGTGCAGTAAGGTTAGTTTGCCTGGGGTTCACGTTCCTGCATAAATGGCTTTGCATGCCACCTATGGCATGCGTACCATAGGTTTGCCATCACAGTCCTAGAAGATGGTTCTACCCTTTTATCTGTCATTGGGGCATAAAGCCCTCTTCTGCCTTCCATTGACCATCTTCTCCTGTAACCCTGGAAAGGGGCCCTTATAAGGTGCTACCAGCCAGGTCAGTTGGACCAAGGTTTTTTAAAGAGGTATTATTCCTTCAGCGCTCCTCCTTACTCCAGGACGCCCAGCTCCGCCATATTTGCACTGTCCATTATTTTCCAACATGAATGTGCGTATTATTATTTAAGATGTATAACTGTTAATTTTACGAAACATGAAGTTTGTATGTTATTAGAGGATTAGCATTAAGGATATATAATTGAACTGCAACAACTATGAAAATTAATATTGTGAGGTAGGAAAAGAAATAACAGGTGGAAACTGACAGATTTAAAAATAAGACAGCGAAATATGCTAATAGATAGGGGAGTATAGTATTACTAGAATGGTATAGTATGTCAAATGTTAGCAGGATGAATATTGTTTGTTTTATTACAATTGAGAGTAGGAAGAAACCTTGTTTTAAGTGTAATGGTGGCAGAACCAAGAACTAGAAAGTAAATAAATAATAGAAAATACAAATTAACATGAATTTATGAATGGCCGTTTGAATTGTATAATATGTTAAATACTGCAAATATGACTACTAAAATAGAATTTATAGTAAAAGAAATGATGTTAAGAATATAGAGATTGATGAAAAAGACTTCATACAGAGAATGGAGAAAGAACTGGCTTTCTTCTTTAAAGAAAATTAAAAAGAAGACACATCAATGCAGAATGTTTGGGATACGATGAAGGCATATGCCAGAGGCTTGATAATAGACTATACAAGGAAGAGAAACATCACGAAAAGACTAGCCTCTAAGACATTAGAGGATGAGTATACTTGAAAAAGTGTTACAGAAAATGCCACAGAAAAAAGACAGATTATAAAATTTTTGCTTCAATACTGGCAGAAAGACTCAAAAAATACCTAAATAACTTTATCCATCCTGATCAAAATGGATTTCTGCCAAAGAGACAAATTAAAGACAATATGAGAGTAATCTTGGACACTTTGGAATACTACAAGGCACACCCTGAAAAACAAATGGCTCTGATATTTCTAGATGCACAGAAGGCCTTTGACAATGTGAATTGGCGATTTATGTTATTACAGCTGGAACAGATGGGCTTTGGTAAAAAAAATTATCCAAGCAATAGAAGCTATATATCATAAGCAAACAGCAAAGGTAATGATAGAGGGAGAACTGACAGACTCTATTGATATAAGAAAAGGAACAAGACAAGGGTGCCCACTGTCACCTTTGTTGTTTGTGTTAACCTTGAAAGTGCTGAATAGAAATATTAGAGAAGAAAAGGATATAAAAGGGACGAAAATTAAAAAGGAAGAATTTAAATTGCAAGCATTCGCAGATGACCTGGTTTTCATCTTAGAAGATCTACTAGAAACAACACTAAAATTGATAGAAAAGTTAGAGGAATATGGGAAGGTGGCCAGTTTGAAAATAAATAAAGACAAAACAAAGATTCTGACAAAGAATATATTATCAAGATAAAAGGAAGAATTGGCAGATGTTTTGAAAATCCAGGTCACAAATAAGATTGAGTACTTGGGGATACATCTGACAGCAAGATGTAGTTAAAGAGAATAACTATATTAAACTCAAGCAGCAGATAGCACTAGATTTGGCGAAATGGGAAAATTTACAACTGTCATTAATAGGGTGAATATCAACAATCAAGATGAATATATTACCCAGAATTTTATATTTGTTCCAAACAATTCCAATTAGGCTTCTGTTGAAATAAATATGTCTAAGTAAGAAAGCGAGAATAAAACTAAAACTTTTGCAAGATGCTAGAATAAGAGGAGGATTTGGTTTGCCTAATTGGGAGCTATATTACCAAGCTACAAATTTGATGTGGGTTAAGGAATGGATAACATTAAGAAATGCTAGATTGTTGATGTTAGAAGGACATGATCTGTTGTTGGGGTGGCATGGTTTTTTATGGTATAAAGGAACTAAAACACAGGGGTATTTTAGAAGACATTATATACGGGAGTCTCTGTGGTAAAACTGGGAGAAGATTAAAAGGCAATATTATTTGAAAATTCCAGTCTGGCTATCAACTATTGAAGCATTCTCTTATCCTATAATATACAAAAAGGAACAAACAGTTAGATATAATGAAATATTGAATGAAAAGGGTGAACTTAAATCCATGCAAAAACTAGAGGAACAAGGTATAAAGATGAATTGGTTTTCATATTTGCAAATACATTCTAGGTATGATAAAGATTCTAAAACAGAAGGTTTCTATGATAAACTGACTGATTTAGATAAGATTTTGACAGGTACTGATGAAAAGGTGATTAAAAAATTGTATGGATATTTATTAGAAATTAAACTAGAAGAAGAACAAGTCAAAGAAACAATGATTGCTTGGGGGAAGAATTTTGGATATGGGATTGATTTAGAGAAATGGCAAAAATTGTGGTCTCAAAATTATAAAATGACAATGTCAACAGCATATAAAGAAAATTTGTATAAGATGTTTTACAGGTGGCATTTTCCCCCAACAAGAATAGCAAGAATGTTCAAGAACAAATCTGAAAAATGTTGGAAATGTCTTCAGATACCTGGCTCATATTACCATATATGGTGGACCTGCGCGGATGCTAAAAAACATTGGACTAAAATCCACACGTGGTTGGAAAAAATGACAGAAAAGCATATAGACTTGAAACCAGAGATATTTTTATTGGGAATTTTACCTGAAATATACAGTAAGGAATTGAAATATTTGATTGTAAATGTATTAACAGCAGCTAGGATTGTATTTGCCAAAAACGGGAAAAATGAAAAAATACCAACACAGGAGGAAGTTATTAAGAAAATATTGGAATGTGCTGAAATGAGTAGATTGACATTTGAAATTAGAGAACAAGAAGATAAACAATATTACAAGATTTGGGATCTATTCTATCAATGGTTAGACAATAAAACACGGTAATGAAATACGTAGATTTTTAGAATATAATGAATATATAAAGATGTATTATTTTTATTATATCTACAAAATGATTATAGGATAGATTTGAGATGATAATATGAACTGCTATAAAACAAATTAAATATGGATTACCCTGTAAAACATGAATGAATGATAGTATAGTCAAATGATTGATTAACAATGATATTAATGTATTTAGGAATATTTGATTGACAATACAAGAACATATACAATGTAATTGTAAGTGAAGAGTATGAAGTGGAAGCACAAAACAATTTGTAAACCAACCGACACACTGTATGTATATATATGGAAGATGGCTTGATGTTTTTATGTTGTGTTTGTCTATGTTTGTCTGAAAAAACAATAAAACTTTTATTTTAAAAAAAAGAATCTAGAGATTGACACAAAATAGTACATGAGAACATTGAGTAATTTAGATTGATAATGTGTATTAATACCAAATTATGTAAGGAAGTTAATAATATCAATGTGAAATCATTGTCATGTTTCTTTTAAAATGTAAAATGACCTGGAACCACACTGTTCACATAATGATGTGTATGTAGAGACAAAAAATTAAAAAGAAATGTATTTCAAAAAGAGTATTAACTCATCTATGTAAATATGAGGTAGTGTTACCAAATTGAGCATTATATGTGACCTCTAAAGAAAAGAAGGATTAAGGGTAACATGATAGCAGTCTTCCAATATCTAAGGGGCTGCCACAAAGAGGACTGGTCAAGTCAACCTATTCCTGAAATCTTCTCTGTGTAGTATTTATATATATATTTTTTAGTATTTATTTGATTTGTCAATCGCTTACAAGATACAGGTATAAGAATAAATATAATTTTGAATACATGAGATAGATACTTATAAGAAAAATAAAAAACAACAGGACAGGGATGGTAGGCACATTGGTGTGCTTATGCACGCCCCCTACAGGCCTCTTAGGGAAGGGGTAAGGTCAATAGTAGAAAGTCTAAGGTTAAAGTTTTTGGAGTTTTGGGGAAGAAACCACAGAGTCAGGTAGAATATTCCAGACATTGACCACTCTGTTGCTAAAGTCGTATTTC
The DNA here is from genome assembly GCF_049901715.1 of Pseudonaja textilis. Classification (NCBI taxonomy): domain Eukaryota; kingdom Metazoa; phylum Chordata; class Lepidosauria; order Squamata; family Elapidae; genus Pseudonaja; species Pseudonaja textilis. The sequence continues at coordinate 197,556,854 of NC_141992.1, read as the reverse complement.
CTGCAATCAAGTTTGGTGTGATTAACTTTGAGTTTGTATCTATTGTTTGCTCTTGTGTTGTTATGGTTGAAGCTGAAGTATTGACACGTAGGACATTGCAATATATGATTTTATATACTGTACTTAGATCGGGACCGGAGGCGGCGTAGTTCTAGATTTTCTAGGTCTAGAATTTCAAGTCTGGGGGCATAAGGTATTCTGTAGTGAGTAAAGGAGCAGAGAACTCTTCTTGTGAAATATTTCTGGACTTTTTCAATTGTGTTAATATCAGATACATGATATGGGTTCCAGACTGATGAGCTGTATTCAAGTATTGGTCTAGCAAATGTTTTGTACTCTCTAGTTAGTAGTGTAATATTACCAGAGAAGAAGCTACGTAGGATTAGATTATATGGTGCCTGGTTGGGTGTAGTTTTTTACTCCAACCAACAACTAAAAAGCCACACTCAGAACAATTATAAACACTACACGCAGAATTGCTAGAGAGAAGTTTCCTGAAAAAGGGCTCCAGCATGAATCCAAAAGCTTGGAAGAGCAAAGGTGACTGAACAAGATTGGATCCTGCTACATTATACTTGGACAGGTATATCTACCTTCATTCATCAAGATATATAATGGAATAACAGATGAACAGAATATCAGAGTTGCAAAGGATCTCGGAGATCTTCTAGTCCAACCCCCTGCTCAGGCAGGAAGACCTATACTGTTCCAGACCAATGGTTGTCCAGTCTCTTCTTAAAAACCTCCAGTGACGGAGCACCCACAGCTTCTAGAGGCAAAGCTGTTCCACCAGTTAATTGTTCTCATTGTTAGAAATTTGTCCTTATTTCTAGGTTGCTTCTCTCCTTGATCAGTTTCCACCCATTGCTTCTTGTCCTGCCCTCAGGGGCTTTGGAGAATAACTTGACTTCCTCTTGTTTGTGGTAGCCCCTCAAATGTTGGAAGATTGCTATCATGTCTCCCGAGTCCTTCTTTTCATTAGACGAGACATACCCAGTTCCAGCAACCATTCTTCATATGTTTTACCCTCCAGCCTCCTAATCAACTTTGTTGCTCTTCTCTGCACTTTTTCCAGAGTCTCAACATCTTTTTTTACACAGTGGAGACCAAAACTGGATTCCTTTACTTTTTTTCGGAATCTCTTCAATAACCATTATCGCTCTCTCTGTCTGCAGTATCTGACATAATTCTCTGGAAAGGACAACAGAGTAGATTTATAATATAATACCTTATAAGAGTGGGACATATTTATTCCATTTGATTTTCCCTTCCCTCTTCTTTGTATTGTATTGTATTGTGTGATGTTATGTTATATTGTATTGTATTATTTTATTTATTGTATTGTATGTATTTGATGTTTTGTATTGTATTGCTGAATTCTCTTGTATTATTTTATTTATTGTATTGCATTGCATTGCATTGCATTGCATTGTGTTGCATTGCGTTGCATTGCGTTGCATTGCGTTGCATTGCGTTGCATTGCGTTGCGTTGCATTGCGTTGCGTTGCATTGCGTTGCGTTGCATTGCGTTGCGTTGCGTTGCGTTGCATTTTATTTTATTTTATTTTATTTTATTTTATTTTATTTTATTTTATTTTATTTTATTTTATTTTATTTTATTTTATTTATTTTATTTTATTATTTTATTTTATTTTATTTTATTTTATTTTATTTTATATTTTGTCTTATTTTATTTATTATTTGCCCACACTATTAATAATGCTATTTCTCTGTTTTTAAACAAATGGTTAGCATTTAGCAGCTTAATTAAGCTACAAGGGTTGCCTTTAGCTCTTCTGCAAATGCTGCAGACCTTAGTTGTTCCCTCAGTGGTGGTTAATTTCCCTGTGAACAGATGGGCTTGGTAGAGTTTTCTGCAAATTCCCTTCCCTTGGTTGAGCGTGGAAGGGCTGCTGCACCCGCTTTCTACACCTGTCTAGTAGTAAAATGGAGGGGACCGAAGCACCGCTGCAGAGCAGAGCCATCTTGGCTGGAGAGCTGGGAATATGCCACCCCAAGTGAAAAGTTTTAAGGAACCCTTAGGAGCCATTTCTGATGGATCTTGGAGAACAAAAGAGAGATTTGGATTCATTCCGGGAAAGTTTCATGCTTTTGAAGTTGGTTTTCCCTTCCTTCCTTCCTTCCTTCCTTCCTTCCTTCCTTCCTTCCTTCCTTCCTTCCTTCCTTCCTTCCTTCCTTCCTTCCTTCCTTCCTCCCACCCTCCTTCCTTCCCTCCCTCCTTCCTTCCTTCCTTCCCTCCCTCCCTTCCTTCCTTTCCGCAAATTCCACTCCCTTCCAGGGCTGATGATGTTACTACTTTGGGTAATGAAACATCTTTGAGAAAACAACCAAGCTCAGAGAGCACCAAGGACCCCACAATCCCTTCCTTCCTTCCTTCCTTCCTTCCTTCCTTCCTTCCTTCCTTCCTTCCTTCCTTCCTTCCTTCCTTCCTTCCTCCTTCCTTCCTTCCTTCCTTCCTTCCTTCCTTCCTTCCTTCCTCCCTCCCTCCCTCCTTCCTTCCCTCCTTCCTTCCCTCCCTCCTTCCTTCCTTCCATCCTCCCTTTCTTGTTTCATCCCCTCCTCCCTCCCTCCCTCTTCCTTCCTTCCCTCCCTCCCTCCCTCCCTTTTTCCTTCCGCCCTCTCTCCATCCCTTGTTTCATCCCCACCTCCCTCCCTCCCTCTTTCTTCCTCCCTTCCTCTCTCCTTCCTTCCTTCCTTCCTTCCTTCCTCCTACTCTCCCTCCCTCCCTCTTCCTTCCTCCCTTCCTCTCTCTCTCCTTCCTTCCTTCCTTCCTTCCTTCCTTCCTTCCTTCCTCCTACCCTCCCTCCCTCCCTCCCTCTTCCTTCCTCCCTTCCTTCCTTCCTTCCTTCCTTCCTTCCTTCCTTCCTTCCTTCCTTCCTTCCTTCCTTCCTTCCTTCCTTCCTCCTACCCTCCCTCCCTCCCTCCCTTACTTCCTTCGTCTCTCCTTCCTTCCTTCCTCCCTCCCTCCCTCCCTCCCACCCAGGTGATCTACGGAAGGGCTTTTCAAAGCAGCCAAATCCTGATTATGTGCCTCAACCACCTAAAGTGATCAGTGATTTGTTTCTTTTCCACCTGTAGTTTCCACTGTAATAAAGAGCCATCCTTGGAAGCATTCATGACAGCCCATAATCCTGGGTGGCAAAATCTTGGAGCTATCACAGTGCCCATGGTATTCCTCCGGGTCTCTAGAATTGCTTTCTAACTGAGATGCTTGAACAATTGTTTGTTTGTTTTTTTCCTTCTCTGAAACAAGCACAAATTTCTCTGCTATATTAATTATCTTTCTGGTACTTTAGAGAATGCAAAATTGAACAAGACAGATGTTCTGTGTTCCTAGCTAAGTAAAGCTCCTTCCTCCTTTATACTCTCTCTCTCTCTCTCTCTCTCTCACACACACACACACACACACACACACACACTCAATTGTTTCCTTCTGGCAATATGACACTCAGCCCAGATTGGCATTACAGGTAGTTCCCCACGTACAGCAGTTCATTTAGTGACCTTTCAAAGTTGCAACAGCATGGGAAAACCTGGCTGACGACCACTTCGCACACTTCGGACCGTTTTCAGCATCCCTATCCTCACGCGAGATTTGCATCCCGATGTTTGACAACTGACTCACTTTTATGATGGTTGCAGCATCCCGGGGTTGCGGGCGACCTTCTGACAAGAAAAGTTTCATGCTTGAAAGTTGCAAGAGATTCTGGAAAGAGTGCCGAGAAGAGCAAACAAGACGATTAGAGAACTGGCGGATAAAACAGACGATGAACTGGTTGCAGGAACTGGGCTTGTCTTGTCTAGTGAAGAGAAGGACCAGGGAAGACAGGAGAGAAGTCTTCCAATAGTTGAGGGGCTGCCACAGAGAGGAGGGAAGGGGTCAAGCTATTTTCCAGGGCACCCAAAGGCCAGACAAGGAACAATGGATGGAAACTGATCAAGGAGAGATTCAACCTGGAAATAAGGAGAAACTTTCTGACAGTGAGAACAAGCAACCAATGGAACAGAAGTTGCATTCAGAAGTTGTGGGAGCTTCATAACTGGAAGCTTTCAAGAAGAGACTGGACTGCCATTTGTCAGAAATGGTGTAGGGTCTCCTGCTTGGGTGAGGGGTTGGACTAGGTGACCTCCAAGGTCCCTTCCAACTCTGATTATCTGTTATCTAGTATTCAGCAGGTCATAGACCAGTTCTGGAGAACTGGTAGCGGAAATTTTGAGTAGTTTGGAGAACCAGCAAATATCACCTCTGACTGGCCCCACCCCCATCTATTCTCTGCCTCCTGAGTCCCAGCTGATCGGCTGGGCCTTCTTTGGTTGCCCTGCATAGGAAAATGGAGCTGGAAAACAGGTTAGTGGGGTGGGAAGGAATGGGATTTTGCAATAACTTTCCGCCAGGACTGGGGTAGGAAGGGAGATTTTGCGGTAACCTTCCTCTGCCGTGCCCACCAAGCCATGCCCACAGAACTGGCAGTAAAAATTTTTTTGAATCCCACCAATACATCCAGCTATTTTCCAAAGCCCCTGAAGGCCAAACAAGGAACAATGGATGGAAACTGACCAAGGAGAGATTCAACTTAGAAACAAGGAGAAATTTTCTGTCAGTGAGAACAATCAACCCATGGAACAGAAGTTGCCTTTGGAAGTTGTGGGAGCTTCATCCCTGGAGGCTTTCAAGAAGAGACTGGACTGCCATCGGTCAGAAACGGTGTAGGGTCTCCTGCTTGGGTGGGGGGGGGTTGGACTAGATGACCCTCAAACTCATTTCCAACTCTGTTAATGTAATCAAGAAAAGGTGAATATACTTATCAAAAGCAATCTGTCCTGTCCTCAGCTAAGGATTATTTGAAACCAAATAGGTGCCTTTGGGAAGTCCGCGAGACGCTGGAAAGTTTTGCTCTTAAATTTCCCTCTCTGCCTCTGCAGACCTTTGGGGATTGTCAAAGTGGCTGCAGTGTAATTGCAGAGGGTGGTAATATGAGATGTCAGTCAATTGTGTCAAGCAGGATTGATTTGACCAAGAGATGCTTTTTGGCTGCTAAGCTGGGGACTAATAAAAAGTGACAACAGTTATTTCTCCCCTTCGTTGGTTGATTCTTGCCTTAATTGGATGGATGCAATTCTCTTGGATAGACACTCCCCTATTTATTAAAAAAAGAAAATTAAAGAAAACTTGTTAGTATCTAATATTTGGAGAAACAATGTTTATTTCCTAATGTCCGGGAAGGATAAGTTGGGTATCGCACAAAACAGCCAGGACTAAAACCAAGTGATGGAAACATGCAGGCATCTTCACATAATGGGATAGGCCAAATACAAAAGCCAATTATGCCATAGATCAAGGAGTATCTGTCTCACATACCAGTGGTATTCGGCAGGTTCTGACCAGTTTTGGAGGACCGGTAGCGGAAATTTTGAGTAGCTTGGAGAACCGGCAAATCCCACCTCTGACTGGCCCCGCCAACCCCATCTATTCTCTGCCTCCTGAGTCCCAGCTGATCGGCTGGGTCTTCTTTTGTTGCCCTGCACAGGAGAAAGGAGCGGTAAAGCAGGTTAGTGGGGTGGGGAAGGAATGGGGATTTTGCAGTATCCTTCCCCCAGGAGTGGGGAGGGATTTTGCGGTAACCTTCCCCTTCCACGCCCACCAAGCCACGCCCACAGAACCAATAGTAAGAATTTGTGAATCCCACCACTGATCTGTCTTGCCACCAAGACTGTCTTCACTGTTCAGGAAGTTTGCAGGATTTAGGCCTGATTCAAGGAGTTTTATTGCCTCCCCCTTTTTAAAAGATGAAATGGTTCTTGCTATTTATAGCTCGGGGTTGACCTGAGGAGTCCTTGGTGCTCTTGGAGCTTGGTGGGTTTTTTTTTTGCAGAGGTTTCATTACCAAACTCGATGACATTATCAGTGCAGTAGGGAGTAGGGATTGGGGTGGTGGAGGAGGAGGAGGAGGAGGAGGAGAACTTTGGGGTCCTTTGTGCTCTTTGAGTTTGGTGGTTTTCTTGCAAATATTTCATTATCCAACTAGGCAACATCATCCCTGCTAATAGGGAGTGGGGTGTGTGGAGTTAAGGAGAAAGGGAGGAGGAGGAAGAGGAGGAGGAGGTGGAGGAGGAGGAGGAGAACTGTGGGTTTCTTGGTGCTCTCTAAACTTGGTGGTTTTCTTGCAGACATTTCATTACCCAACTAGGTAACATTATCAGTGCTAGAAGGGTTTGTGGAAAGGAGGAGGAGGAGGAGGAGGAGGAGGAGAGCTGTGGGCTCCTTGGTGCTCTCTAAACTTAGTGGTTTTCTTGCAGACATTTCATTACCCAACTAGGTAACATTATCAGTGCTAGAAGGGTTTGTGGAAAGGAGGAGGAGGAGGAAAGCTGTGGGCTCCTTGGTGCTCTCTAAACTTGGTGGTTTTCTTGCAGACATTTCATTACCCAACTAGCTGACATTATCCATGCTAGAAAGAAAGAGAGTGTAGCTTCTAGTCATTCTAATATTGGTGATGTTACTTAGCCGAGTAATGAAACGTTTGCAAGAAAATCACCAACCTTAGATATCTCAAGGGGGCAATTAAGTGAAGGCTCAAGAAAACATAATGATAAAGCTTCTTTGGTTTGGATGGCAGCCCGCTGGTCAATCTGTTTACTTCCTTCCTTCCCCCCCCCTCCTTTTTCCCCCCAACCTCGGTTAGCAGTCCCACAACCATCAATCTATTTATAATCAGTTGATTTGCTCTGAATAAAATAGGGATGAATATTTACCTTTTAATAATTGCACCGCATTAATCCTAGGCGCTTCCACCGCCTCGGGAAGTTTAGCTAATTTCCGCTCTGTTCTGCCGCAGAATAATGATTCTTAAAATGATTTTAAAATTGCAGCTGGCAGAGCTGTGCAATTTGGTTATTAATTGCAAAACAGCCTGCCTTTTACATGCTTTTTGGAATGATAAAACAACTAGCCTGGAGTGATTTATAATCGGCGAACAGGAATGAATCACAAAAGAAGGGCCAGGCAACAGAAGGAAAACGTGTTACATAATCTCCTTGGCTAACTAACAGAGAATACGACTTAATTTTGAATGGTAATTTTGAAGAGGCAGGGAAGGGCCTCCACCAATTCTCCAAAGCAGATGAAGGCAGGACAAGAAGCAAGGGATGGAAACCGGCAAAGGAGAGAAGCAACCTGGAATTAAGGAGAAATTTCCTGATAGTGAGGAAAATTAACCCGTGGAACTACTTGCCTCCAGAAGTTGTGGATGCTCCATCACTGGAGGAAGAGATTGGATAGCCACTTGTCTGAAATGGGATAGGATTTCCTGCCTAAGCAGGGGGTTGGACTAGAAGACCTCCAAGGTCCCTTCCAACTCTGTTTTTTCTGTTATCATACACGAAGGACAGTTACAGGATTTGGGTATGTCTAGTATAACAAAGAGAAGGACTATGGGTGACATGATCACAGTCTTCCAATATCTCAGGTGTTGCCCCCCAAAAAGAAGGGGGTCAACTTATTCTCCAAAGCACCAGAAGGCAGGACAAGAAGCAATGGATGGAAATTAACCAAGGAGAGAAGCAATCTAGAACTAAGGAGAAATTTGCTGACAGGGAGAACAATTAATCAGTGGAACTACTGGCCTCCAGAAGTTATGAATGCTCTGGAGGAGAAAGAAGAGATTGGATAACCATTTGTCTGAAATGATATAAGGTTTCCTGCTTGAGCAGAGGGTTGGGATAGAAGACCTCCAAGGTCCCTTCCATCTCTGCTGTTCTCCTATTGTTCTGTTGTTTTGTTGTTCTGTTATTCTGTTAACAGGAAGGACTCAGATCAAAGGGAAAAAAGCCTCTTGTCAAATCTTTGGCCTAAACCAGTTTCCAGGGAACTCATTGGAAGATGCCAAATTCATTCTCATCAGAGGTAGCGATCTGGATTCATAAATGGTTTGAAATTGGACCATGAACTTGTGAATTGGACCATTCCTCTCTCCAGATGTTCTCAGGTGTAACCGTGTTTAGGTGCAGACCAGATAGGTGTCCAAACAAACTTAAGATGCTGGCACAATTACTCAATCAAAACCATACCTGGCTTTGTTGATTTCACCTGTGCCGTTCATGAATTAAAAAGGGCTGGATCTTTGATTGTGTCTTTGATTCTTTGATTCTTGACTTTTTTTTAAACCACCCTCTAAAGGGAGGGAAGGAAGGAGGGAGAGAGAAAGAGAAAGAGAGAGGGGGAGGAAGAGAGGGAAAGAAAGAGAGAAGGAAAGAAAGAGAAAGAGAGAGAAAGAAACAAAGAGAGAAACACAGAGAGAAACAGAGAGACAGAAAGAGAGAGAAAGAGAGAGAGGGGGACAAAGAAAGAGAGAGAGAGAAAGGAAAGAGAGAGAGAAAGAGACAGAAAAAAGAGACAGAAAGAGAGAAAGAAAGTCAGAGAGACAGAAAATCAGAGAGAGAGAGAGACAGAAAGAGAGAGAGAGAGAAGAGAGAAAGGAGAGAAAGAGAGAGAGAGAGAAAGGAGAGAGAGAGAAAGGAGAGAGAGAGAGAAAGAGAGAGACCATGGAAAGGGAACTTTGCCATCCCAAATTACAAGAGAATTAAATACGATTCAAGTTAAATTTTTTCTGGCAAAGCGCAGCCATAAATGGCCATTAAAAAGTCACTCATTCACAGAAAATGCGAGAAAGAAAGAGCGAGAATTCATTTTTAATGGGCTGTTTCCATGGCAATCTTCCTCAGCAAGGCACATTATACAGCGTGGTGTGAAGTGGAAGGGTTACCAATGATTGCAACAGGGGCCACGTTATAGAGGCTGCTGTGGTTAGACATCAGTGTAAGCCCTTTCTCCGATGACAGCTAATCGTTTGATGCTGGGAGGAAGTGATCCTTCTCTGGGGGTTTTATTAGCCCCCTCCCGAGGATGTCGAACAGGAAGGTCAACCATTTGTTCTTCCTGGAAAATAGAAGGAGAAGAAAAGGAAGCAGTGATAGATTTTCCTTTGAGGGTAGAGGTTCGTTCTCCGAGCTTGTGGGTTGGTTCCCGAACATTTCATTACCAGGCTAGCAGGGGTGGGCTTCAAAAAATTGAGCAACCAGTTCTCTGCCTGGTTCCTGGGTGGCCATGGCTGTGGTGGCTTAATTGGCCTCCTGCACCAGGGCAGGCGGGGTTGTTTTCAACCTCCCTGGGCTCCGGAGGCTTTCTTCGAACCTCCAGGAGGGCAAAAACAGCCTCCCTAGGCTCCAGAGGCCACCTGGAGGCCATTTCCGGCCTTCCGCAACTTCCAGGAGGCCCATTTTTTGCCCTCCCAGGCTCCGAAGGCTTCCCTCAAGCCTCCAGGTTGGTGCAGATGGCTTCCCTGGGCTCCAGAGGCTGGAAATGGGAGCATTTTGGCCTTCCAGAGTCTTAGGGAGGCCCTTTTTGTGCCCTCCCCGAGTCTCCATGCAGGCCCTGCACTTACCTGGGATGCAAAATGGGTCGTGTGGAGACTTCTGGGAGGGGCGGAGCAGGTTGGGTGGGCCAGCTGGGTGGGTGGGCCAGCCAGTTGGCCAAACTACCAGTTTGGCAAACCAGATGTCAAATTAACACCTGGTTCACTCAAACTGGTGAGAACCGGTAGCAGCCCATCCCTTCAGGCTAGGTAACATCTTCGGTGGCATTTAAGGGATGTCAGTGTTGGCGTTCTTCTGTTGATAAAGGTTTGTTTGGTCTTGTGATGGGGAGGTCACGTTAGGTGAGATCCTTGTGACGGGTCTAGTGATGGGTCAAATGTAGGTTGCATCAAGAGAGACAATAGGTCTAGTGATGGGTCAGGTGTGGGTTGCATCAAGTGTAGGTCGCATCAAGGATCTTGTGTTGGGCCGTCTTGAGGAAGGACAAGAGCTGGAATGAAATGTGGGTGTGGGATGGAAGAGCATTGCCTTCAAATAATCAGAATGCCTAGATTTCTTGCTTGTAGGCCCCAGAAAAGCTTCCATTGGGTTTGTCTTTTAAGTGAGGTTGGAATCTGAGCTTGGAAGCTCTCTCTAAGAAGCAACCGATGGAAACTAATCAAGGAGAGAAGCAATCTAGAACTAAGGAGAAGTTTCTCAACAGGGAGAATAATTAATCCATGGAACGATTTGCCTTCAGAAGTTGTGGGCGCTCCATCACTGGAGGCTTTTAAGAAGAGACTGGAAAGCCACTGGTCTGGAATGATATAAGGTCACCTGCTTGAGCAGGGCTGTCATCCCAAAACAGGATTCTCGGTCATCCAGGTCATGGTTGTCCCAAAAGTGCTTTTCTGAAGAGCCAACAGACTTTCTGGTTTTTCTTTGAAGATGTTTCGCTTCTCGTCCAAGAAGCTTCTTCAGCTCTGATTCCAGAAAGTCTGGTTGCCTGTTGAAAAAGCACCTTTGGGATTGCAATACAAGGTGAGCCTAGGACGGAATCCAATGAGAGTCAGACACGAGCGATGGTCTTTCTTGAAAACTTTTATTGAAGATTTTCAGCAAAAGGGTCTCAGCTGCTAAAGGGGCTGAAACCCTGAACAATAGCAAAACACCATCTTTTATACAATGGAATACCAGAAATAGGAAGAAAAAATTTCCCAAAGCTATTACCTTTGATGGAATTATACCTTGCTTTAGACTACGTGTTCCAATATTTGAAGGGCTGGCTCAGAGAAGACAGAGTCAAGCTATTTTCTAAAGCACCCGAAGGCCAGGCAAGGAATAAGGGATGGAAACTGATCCAGGAGAGATTCAACCTGGAAATAAGGAGAATTTTTCTGACAATGAGAACTATCAACCCATGGAACAGGAGTTGCCTTCGGAAGTTGTGGGAGCTTCATCCCTGGAGGCTTTCAAGAAGAGACTGGACTGCCATTTGTCAGAAATAGCGTGCTTGGGCAGAAAGTTGGACTAGATGATCTACAAGGTCCCTTCCAACTCTGTTAATCTGTTCATCCTTTTGCCCCTAGAGCTTGCTTAAACTATGTGTGCTTTTCAGTTCTGGAGACATTCCCTTCATTTCAAATGGACACATTATACAATCACATTTTTTCTAGGTTATCACTCCCTTCCACAACGGTGGTGGTGGTGTACTGTGTGTGATCCATCAGTGGTTTGGATGAGAAGACCTCCAATGTCTCTCCTACCCACTCTGTTATTCTATTAATTCTGAACAGAGCTCTAAGGAAATTCTTTTATATGGCTTCATAAGACCTTAAGGTTTGTATAGGGGCCACACTGTATTCCATAGAATAATTGGGCAACCCTTTTAGCCCATAAACAATTTGATCGCTGCTGGCATGTAATTTGTCCCTTGTTGGCTATAAAATTTAGTTATTGCTTTTGTGCTCTTTTGGATAGTCAAAGTGGCATAATTTATTTGGGTTGTTAATTTCCTGGAGGTTTGAAATACTAAGCCAAGTATTTAGAACATTTGACCTGCTGTAATTCATAGGTATCAATCATCCACTTTGCATTGGGGAAAAAAAAATAAACCCTAGAACTTTAGATTTATAAAAATTGATTATGAATTGTGCCACAGGGTTCTTAGGATCTATTCCATGTCTGCGCAAGACTAGGGGAGAAGAACTGTGTCATCAGCACCAAGTAAAACTGGGAAGTGTCTATCGATTAGTTTAGGTACATGGATTTCAGTTCTCTGAAGGGGTTTAAACCAGGGAGTTGATACATAGAAAGACAATTTGGTTTTTAGTGATTAAAGCAACAGGCTAGAAAGTGGGAGATGTGAGTTCCAGTCCTGACTTAAGCATGAAAGCTGACTGGGGCTCTTTGGCCAATCACCAGGAGACAGTGAGTTCTAGTCCTGCCTTAGGCATGAAACCCTGTTGGGTGATTTTGGACCAGTAAGTTCTAATATCACTTTAGGCATGAAATCTGGCTGGGTGACTTTGGGCCATCACCAGGAGACTGAGAGTTCTAGTCCCATAGTAGCCATGAAACCATGCTGGGTGACTTTGGACCAGTGAGTTCTAGTCCTGCCTTAGGCATGAAAGCCAGCTTGGTGACTTGGACCAATCACCAGGACACAGTGAGTTCTAGTCCTGCCTTAGACATGAAATCGGGCTAGGTGTCTTTGAGCCATCAACAGGATATGTGAATTCTGGTCTTGTTTTAGCCATGAAACCCAGCTGGGTGACTTTGGGCCATCACCAGGAGACTGAGAGTTCTAGTCCCATAGTAGCCATGAAACCATGCTGGGTGACTTTGGACCAGTGAGTTCTAGTCCTGCCTTAGGCATGAAAGCCAGCTTGGTGACTTGGACCAATCACCAGGACACAGTGAGTTCTAGTCCTGCCTTAGACATGAAATCTGGCTAGGTGTCTTTGAGCCATCAACAGGATATGTGAATTCTGGTCTTGTTTTAGCCATGAAACCCAGCTGGGTGACTTTGGGCCATCACCAGGAGACTGAGAGTTCTAGTCCCATAGTAGCCATGAAACCATGCTGGGTGACTTTGGACCAGTGAGTTCTAGTCCTGCCTTAGGCATGAAAGCCAGCTTGGTGACTTGGACCAATCACCAGGACACAGTGAGTTCTAGTCCTGCCTTAGACATGAAATCTGGCTAGGTGTCTCTGAGCCATCACCAGGAGATGTGAGTTCTAGTCTTGTTTTAGCCATGAAACCCAGCTGGGTGACTTTGGGCCAATCACCAGGAGACTGAGAGTTCTAGTCCCATATTAGCCACGAAACCATGCTGGGTGACTTTGGACCAGTGAGTTCTAGTCCTGCCTTAGGCATGAAAGCCAGCTTAGTGACTTGGACCAATTACCAGGACACAGTGAGTTCTAGTCCTGCCTTAGACATGAAATCTGGCTAGGTGTCTCTGAGCCATCACCAGGAGATGTGAATTCTGGTCTTGTTTTAGCCATGAAACCCAGCTGGGTGACTTCGGGCCAATCACCAGGAGATTGAGAGTTCTAGTCCCATTTTAGCCATGACACCCAGCTGGGTGACTTTGGCAAGTCAGCAAGAGATTGAGAATCCTAGTCCTGCCTTAGGCTGGATGACTTTGTGCCAGTCACTGTGTCTTAGCCTAACCGGATTGTTGTTGTGGAGCAAATAGGAAGAAGGTGTGTTAGATATATTCACCACTTTGCATTATTTGAAAAAATTATAATAATGGTCTTATAATAATAAAATAAATTAATAATAGATATATGTTAAAAAGCAATATACACTCAAATACATCTTTGTTCTACCCTCTTGACAGAAAGGGCACCTCTTACTGTAAAGCCAATGTTACTGGATAATTTACAAAGGTCTTTTATTTATAGAGGATCTGTTCAAAACTGAGAGCATTTGCACCAAGACAACTTCCTTGTGTGTTCAATCACACTTGATCAGTAAAGAATTCTATTCTATTCTATTCTATTCTATTCTATTCTATTCTATTCTATTCTATTCTATTCTATTCTATTCTATTCTATTCTATTCTATTCTATTCTGTTCTAGTCTATTCTATTCTAGTTTATTCTAGTCTAGTCTAGTCTAGTCTAGTCTAATTCTATTCTATTCTATTTTACTCTATTTTACTCTATTCTACTCTACTCTACTCTACTCTACTCTACTCTACTCTACTCTACTCTACTCTACTCTACTCTACTCTATTATTTCCACAAAGTCTTACCCTTAATCAATAATGGCTACATATGCAATAGATTTAAATCAAAGTGCCTTGTATATTTGTCTTCCAGATGTTGAACCTGGGGCAAGAAAACCATCAAGCTCAGAGAGCATCAAGAACCCCATCCTCCTCCTCCTCCTCCTCCTCCTCCTCCTCCTCCTCCTCCTCCTCCTCCTCCTCCTCCTCCTCCTCCTCCTCCTCCTCCTCCTCCTCCTCCTCCTCCATAAACCTCACCCCCTTGTAGCACTAATGAGGTTACCTAGTTGGGTAATGAAATGCCTGCAAGAACAATCTCAGAAATCACCAAGGGCTGTTCTAAGGTGGCTTGGCATCACTATGCAAAAACATGCTTTCCTTCCTTCCTTCCTTCCTTCCTTCCTTCCTTCCTTCCTTCCTTCCTTCCTTCCTTCCTTCCTTCCTTCTTTCTTTCTTTCCTTCTTTCCTTCTTTCCTGTACTGACTGACACTTGATGCCAGGTCTTCAGGCAGGATTGTGCCCCCTTTCCACAGACACATTTCTGAAAGTTGGGTTTTTGTTTTAAGGAGATCACTGAAGTTGGAATCACAGAATTGTTGAGTTGGACAAGAAGGAACAAGTGGCAGCTTATCAAACAAGAGGTCCAACCTACAACTAAGAAGAACTTTCCTAATGGCGAGATTAATCAGTAGGGAGCTGCCTGCCTTCAGAGCGGTGGGTGCTCACTGGAGGTTTTCAAGTAGAGATTGGACAGCCATTTGTCTGCAACAGCAATAGCCCTTAGACTTATATACTGCTTCACGGGGCTTTACAGCCCTCTCTAAGTGGTTTACATGACCCAACAATCTGGGTTCTCATTTTATCAACCTCTGAAGGATGGAAGGCTGAGTCAACCTTGAGACGGTCAGGATCGAATTGCTGGCAGTGGGCAGAGTCAGCCTGCCATGCTGCATTCTGACCACTATGCCACCAGGAAGGAGACTGAGGAAGGGATTAAGAGGAAGAAGGAAGGAAGGAAGGAAGGAAGGAATAGCACTTATATACCACTTCACAGGGCTTCATAGCCCTCTCTAAGCAGTTTACAGAGTCAGCCTCTTTTCCCCAGCAATCTGGGTCCTCATTTTACCCACCTCCGAAGAATGAAAGGCTGAGTCAACCTTGAGCCAGTGAGACTCAAGCTGCCAAACTGCTGGCAGCCAGCAGTCAGCAGAAGTAGCCTGCAGTACTGCATTCTAACCACTGCACCACCATATCACCATGGAATCTCCTGTTTGAGCAGGGGGTTGGACGAGAAGACCTCCATGGTCCCTTCCGGAATAACAGAGTTGGGCGAGACCTTGGAGGTCTTCTAGTCCAACCTCCTGCTCAGGCAGGAAACCCTTTACATGTCAGGATTCCTTGACTGAGTTGGTTTAATGTCAGGTTCCAAGTAATAAATCCGTTGCAAGCAAGACTCCCAAGCAATTGAATTCCTCAAAGATTACTTTTATTGGAAGCCGGATATATGCCAGTATGATATTTCCAATCCAAACCATTTCAGACAAATGGTTGTCCAATCTCATCTTATGTTGGAGTGCCTACAAGGTCTGGTGGCAAGTCGTTCCACTAATTAATTATTATTCTCTCAGGAATCTTTTATAAGCCAGGAAGGGAATGGATTGAAAACACAGGTGCTTGCGCTCATATTCCTGGGACTCTCTGATATCTGGGCAAGAACCTGCTCCGGGTGCCTTATTTTCAGGTCAGAGGGTTTAATAAGCATCATTTATGCATCAATCTTGACAATTTTAAGAGGGGTGGACTTCAACTAGAGATGTTGGGTCTTGGGTCAACTGAATGGAGCTAGCAGAGTGTTTTAATGGTCAGATGCCTGTTGCCAATGAGGAGTTTTGTTCAGCAGATATATTCTCACTGTGCTCAGAGAGAGAAATATTTGCCTCTACCTAGGATCAAACTCACAGCCTCCTGATTGCGAGGCGAGAGCTCCACCTCTAGGCCACTGCACTACCACCTGCTGGTGTCTTCATATTCATATTTTCTTTACATGGATTGGCTTGGTCTGGTTTTTGGCTTCCTGGCTCAATTCTATAGGTATTTTTTTTCTTTCCCTTCCTTGGTGATTCCAGATGGGGAATTATCTGGAAATCATTATTTTTATCTTAGGTGATAGACAGCGTAGGAGGGGAGATATATTGGTCTATGTTTGGAGGGGGGAGGACAGCTGGAGTGACACCTTTTCTGACTCACAGATTTTATTAATATCTCTCTCTTTCTCTTTCCTCTCTCCTCTCTCTCTCCCCATGTGTGTGTGCGTGCGCACTTGTGCATGTGTGTGCATATCCAAGGCCAGGCAGTGAAAAATTAAGCATGTACACAATTAGCATACATGTTTGCAAAATTCCAGACTTCCCTATGTAGCCAGAATCATTGTCAAATCATGATCTAAAGGGCTAGCTGTTCATGACTTGGTCAACAGCCAGTCCAGTCCAATGTGTTTATTTGTTTGCTTGTTTGCTTTTTTGTTTAATAGATTATTTGTTTGTTTGTTTGTAAAACATGTACACCACCATCCATCTTTCAAGCCCCCTTGGGTGGTTCCCAATCAAAAATTAAAGGACATACATGTTAGATCTGGTAGATCGGTCCTGGGTAGATCGGTTCGCATTGAGAGGCGAGACTCGAAAGTGTACATTCAGCTCTTTATTGCATGTGTAGAACAGTTCAAGACCTGCGAGCCGCTTGGCTTTATTCAGCCGGCCGGCGGCTTGGCGGCCAATGGCAGCGCTTTGAATCTCCCGCGATCGGCTCGGCCAATCGCGGTAGGTTCTTAGCGCACCAATCACAGGAGTTCAGTTAGCCAATCCCGTCGCGGTCCGTGTGGACCAATTAGAATGCGAGGTTACAAGAATGTTAATATAGAACAATACATATGCATATATCCATAATCTCCGAAAGTCTCCCAGATGTTTTTGAAGATGAATCGAGGTCTCCAAATGTTGTTATTTTGCCTGCCTCTCCTCCAGACGCTTAAGACAGAGATTGTGAGAAGCGAGAGGGACGGAAGAGGATGGGAGTCTCCCCGAGAACGCCATGTGAGTCGGAGGCCTAACTCTGGCTATTGAAGGAATTACACACCCATGGAACTGCCAGAATGGATTTGGGAATCCTGTGAAGAGGATTCTTAAGAGGATGTCACCCTTGGAACTGCACCCTTTTAAATATGATTGTTTATTAAATTGATTGATTGATCAGATTTAGGTAGCCCACCCAGAATAGAGTAGCAGAGATGTAAGGGGCATTGGAGGTTTTCTAGTCCAACCTCCAAGCAGGAAACCTGTCTATCCAATGTCTTCTTTAAAAACTTCCAGTATTGGAGCATTCGTAACTTCTGGAGTCAAGTTGGTTCACCGATTAATTGTTCTAACTGTCAGATAATTTCTCCTTATAGTTGCAGGTTGCTTCTCTCCTTGATTAGCTTCCATCCAGTGCTTCTTGTCCTAGTTGGACTCCCTCTATTTGTAGCAACCCCTGAGATACTGGAACACTGCTATCATGTCACTCCTAGTCCTTTTCATTAAACTAGATATACCCAGTTCCTGCAGTCCTTCTTCGTATGTTTTAGCCTCCAGTCCACTAATCACCTTGGTTGTTCTTCTCTGCATTCTTTCTTGAGAGTCTCAACATCATGGCGACCAAAAATCGTTGCAGTATTCCCGCCTAGCTCCTTTAAGCATTCATCATACCGTCCAATTCCTGACGACTTCAAGAACTTGATTTGCGAGTGGTTTTCCGTTGGCTTTCCCCCAATCTAGAAACTCCTCACCTGATGGCCTCCCTGCCAAATCCTGGTCAGGTCTCCCCCCTGTTTAGTTTTTCTCAGCTAACACCTCCTGCCGGCGCTTAGACGTTCATCCTTTGATGTCCCAACTTGTCAATATAGAAAATCGAAACAAAACGTGCACAGTGGAACTACGAGAAGAGGAAGTTGAGATGGGATGGGAAGAGAGGGGAATCTCTTTTTTTAAAAAAAAGACTGACAAAAGATTAGTGTTTGCACTGCTGGGAGGGGGGATAAGAGCTCAGTCCGGAGGTAAAGTTTAATTAAAAAGAGCAGAGTTTTTAATTACCATGGAAATGTGCTTGAATGGGTGATTTGCATAATCCCAGCTGCAACGGAGGACCAGGCCGAACGAAGATAAAGAAGAAGGCCTGTTGTTCACATGGATGATTCTCATTGCTGGAACGTTTGGTTTGGCATTTGGAGAAGGGAGTTGGGAAGGGGTTAGATTCTTGCCCCCACTGACAGGGCTTTGCCATAACTCCTCTTCTGAGCTGAAGGGTGTGTTTTTATTTTTAGGAGATCATCTGTAAAGACTTGCATCGATTCACCCATCATTAAGGTAAAGGTAAAAGTTCCCCTCGCGCATAAGCGCTAGTCGTTTCCAGCTCTAGGGGGCGGTTGCTCATCTCATTTCAGGGAATCTAGAAAGGAAGCAGTGAGGTCTCCATTGCAGGATGCTTCAAACCATCCTCATCTTCATCATCCTCATTAAGGTAAAGGTTCTCCTGCACATCCGTGCTAGTCATTTCCGGCGCTAGGGGGCGGTGCTCATCTCCGTTACAAAGCCGAAGAGCCAGCGCTGTCCGAAGATGTCTCTGTAGCCAGCGTGACTAAACGCTGAAGGCACACAGAACGCTGTTATCTTCCCACCAAAGGGGTCCCTGTTTTTCTACTTGCATTTTTAAGTGCTTTCGAACTGCTAGGTTGGCAGAAGCTGGGACCAGTAACGGGAGCTCACTCCGTTATGCGGCGCTAGGGATTCGAACCGCCAAACTGCCAACCTTTCTGATCGATAAGCTTAGTGTCTTAGCCATGGAGCCACCGCGTCCCTAACCACCCATCATTAGCAATATTTTAAGAGGCTTCCCAACACGAGGGAGAGACAGACAGACAGATAGACAGACAGACAGACACAAACACACACACACACACACACATACACACACACACACAAAGTGTAGGGGGAAACCTGACTCAAAAGCAGTAACTGTGAGAGGGATCTTGGAGTCCTGGTGGATAATCACTTAAATATGCTGCCAAAAAAGCCAACACAGCCCTAGGCTTTTATCAACAGAGGGTATCGTTATATTTCTTGCTTGTGTTTGCATTATGCTGAATTCTAGTATCACATGGTCTCTCTCAACCAAAGTTCCTGCAGTTTCAACTCCCTCTATCACTTCTTCTCTGTTTGTAAGAATTAAGTCCAGCATGGCTGTCCTACCTTTTGGACAACAAAGTTGTCAGCTCGGTTGATCAGGAACCTATTCAATTTCTCACTTGGTTGCAGAATTAGTCTTCCAATAGATGTCAAGGTAATTGAAGTCCCCCATTACTATTGTAGTGTGTTTCCTACATATATTTGTTAGTTGATTGGCAAAAAGGACATCTATTTTTTCTGCTCGGTTGGGTGACCCGTAGTATACACCTATGGTCATATCATTTTTTTTTCTTTTATATTGACCCATATGAATTCTAGGAGGTTTTTGTCTTTGGTGTCATGCATTTCTGTAGCAATATAGTGGTCCTTTATATACAGTGCAACTCTACCTCCTTGGATAGAATCAAGATTGCATGAAATGTTAGTAGCACTTTATAATACCTTCGTAAGACCACCCTTGGAAAACTACCTCGAGTTTTGGTCACCATAATATAAAAAGGATGTTGAGACTCTGGAAAGAGTGCAGAGAAGAGAAACAAAGATGATTAGGGGACTGGAGGCTAACACATACGATGAATATTTGTCAGGAATTTGGTTTGTCAAGTCTAGTAAAAAGAAGGACTAGGGATACCATGATAGCAGTCTTCCAATATTTGAGGGGCTACAAAGATGAAAGGATCAAGAAGAGAGAGTCAAGCTATTCTCCAAAGCACCTGAAGGCAGGACAAGAAGCAATGGATGGAAACTAACCAAGGAGAGAAGCAACTTAGAACTAAGGAGTAACTTCCTAATACTGAGAACAATCAACCAGTGGACCAGCTGCTCTTCAGAAGTTGTGGGTGCTCCAAACCTGGAGATTTTAAAGACAGATTGGACAACTGTTGGCTTGAAATGGTATAGCTTGAGTAGAGGGTTGGACTAGAAGTCCTTCAAGCTCCCTTCCAACTCTGTTATTCCTTTGCTAAGACATCAGCACCTTGGACAGTTCCAAGTTAGCTACTGGCCATTGGAGACTAAGGTTTGTTTTGCTTTGATGAAGATTGAGACCAAGCAGATCCCTGAAATTCTGTGCTGCCTATAGGGTACAGTTTAAAAAGTCAACCCAGCAACCACAACAATGCAAGCAAAGCTCCATGTGTGTTTTACGTGCGTGACAACATAAAAATAAGCTCTAAGGCACACACTAGACCTAATTTGCTCTACTGGTTTGTGGGAGTTGACGTCCACAAGTCTTAAAGTTGCCAAGTTTGCCCTAGAGATACTCAAGGCAAAGACAATGGTTGGGGATGCTGTCCTTTGGATTCCTTCTTGTAACAGGGGGTGGACTTTAGAGCCTCAAGGACCCCCCTCCAGTGTTGGAATTCTATGATTTCAATTTCATTCATTCAGAATGCAAACCACCCCTTGGCTGTGTATTTAATATGCTTTACCTGTTAATATGTGTATTTAATATGCTTCATCATTCACAATGAGAGCAGTCTTTAAAAAAAGTAAAAGGAAGAAGAAACTGTAAACTTCTAACAAAGGATGTTAGAACACAGGATATCTGAGAATGTTTGATGGAATTCATTTCTGGAGTGTATTTTTATGCAACAACTACAGTAGTAAATGTGTATGGAGATTCTCAATCATCCAAGTCATGGATGTCCCAAAGGTGCTTTTTTTTCAAAAGGCAACTGGACTTTCTGGTTTTTCTTTGAAGACATTTCGCTTCTCATCCAAGAAGCTTCTTCAGAGCTGAAGAAGCTTCTTGGATGAGAAGCCAAACATCTTAAAGCCCTGCATGACCAACCCAGATTAGGTCCTACAACATTATCCCGGGACATGTATATTCGTTTTCATTCACAGACTTCAAAATTTGTAGGGTCCAATCTGAGTTGGTTGCTGAGACCAGAAGTTGTGTCTTCTGAGTTTTGGGAATCGTGTTGGAGCCCATCTTCAGGGAACTTCTCTCTAGTAGAGGGTGTGCTGTTCTGTGTGTGGTGTTCATATGGTGCTTGCCGTAGGTGGCTTTTTAGATGTTGTTTGAGATGTGTTGATAGCTGGCTATTAAGTCATTAGCTGTTGTTTGCTTGTGCTGCCCAACCCTTGTTTTCTAAGTACTTGATAGGCTGGTGGCAAATCAGCTCTCCTGTTGACCATGAAGGGGTCCGTTTCTCAGGCACTAATCACTTCCCTGGCTGTTTTTGTGCCTGCTCGGCCAACAATCTTAGTAGCTTATTACCCCATCAATAAGTTCCTCCTTTGAATCCCAGATGGAGTAATTTAAATAATGAAGTGTCTGAAATTCTCTTCTGCAGAGCTCTGGTTGACTCTTCATGAATCACATTTATAAGCCTTCCAACAATGCAGACACTATTAAAATGAAATGCAAAAATGTCATCCCAGCACTTTCCTAACCCTTCTTGTTGGTTCCGGAGACAAATAAGCATTTCAGAATGAAGAATATGTTCCTGTCTACCACAAACACCCCACTGCATTTTTCAAAGACAACAGTAATGGTGGGTAGTCCTGCGGCTGCCATTTCTCTTCTCCTCAGAAAATGAAGGGTCATAACATCAGGAATTTTCATGGCCCCCTTTGTCTAAAGATAACCACGGCCTCTCCTAGTGTTTGTTTGCTTGTTTTTAATTTAAACTAGGAGATACAGTTGGAGGAAATAAGACATTAGCAAAATGAAGCCCCTGTAGCAATGCAGGCTAAAGGAATCATCAAAATAGAAAACTCTTGAGTTTAACTTAGAACAAGGAAAGAAGACAGGAGAGTAGTTCTGCCTTATGCATGAAAGGTGGCTGGGTGACTTTGGGACAATCACCAGAAGATGGTGAGTTCTAGTTCTGCTTTTAGCCATGAAATGCCGTTGGGTGATTTTGGGCCAGTCCCTCTATCTTAGCCTAACTCACTTCACAGGTGATTACTGGGGCGGAAGCAGGAGGAGGAAGGAATATTAGGCATGTTCACTGCCTCGAGTTACCCATAAAGTAATAAAGGTAGGATAAAAATGTAAGAGATAAATTAATAAAGTGTACTACATTGGAAGAATGTCAGGTGATTCTGAAAAGAAGCAATAAAAACAGGATAGGATTTGACAATCATTGGGGTACCAGATCCAGGCTGCAAAAATTCAAGCGCTAGGCTGCTATTTTGAAATAATTTTGCCTGTTGACCTAGGCCAGTGGTGGCTAACCTTTTGGGGCTCCGGTGCCCAAAATTGTGTGCACGCTTGCACGCTCGCTCTCGCGTGCCAGCAACCAGAAGGCAATGCGCGCCTCCCCACGTCCCCTACGCGTGTGCACGCAATCCCCTACCCCCTCTGCCTCCTTACCTGCACTGCACCTCACAGCTGATTTTCAGCCAGTTTGAGGCCTTTTTGCCCCCCCTCCCAAGCTTGAGGGAGGCTTCTGCAGGCTTCTACAAACTTTGTAGGCTGAAATCTAGCCCTGTTTTTGTCACTTCCTGTTTTTCTGAAAATGCCGGAAGTGATGAAATGGGGCTAGTTTTTGGCCTATAAAGCTTGTAGAAGCCTGCAGAAGCCTGCAGAAGCCTTCCTCAAGCCTTTGGGAGGCCGACAAAGGCCTCAAACCAGCCAAAAATCAGCTGTGAGGCTCACACATGCGCAGTGAGGTAAGTTTGCCTGCAGCTCGCGTGCTGGCACAAATGGCTCTGTGTGCCACCTATGGCACACATGCCATAGCTTCACAATCACGGACCTAGGCAATGTGCCAGTCAATGTGCAATGCATTGGTGACATTGCCTAGTTGGGTTATGAAATGTCTGCAAGCAAACAACCAAGGAATTGGTTGCTAGAAGGAACTGAGGTTTGTGGGGGAGGAGGAGGAGGACTGTGAGGTCCTTGGTGCTCTATGAGCTTGGTTGTTTACTTGCAGACATTTTATTACCCAATGAGATAACATCATCAGTAGTAGAAGGGAGTGGTATTTGGGGAGTAGTGGAGGAGGAGGAGGAGGAGGAGTCCTTGAGGTTGCAACAGCCACAGCATCCTGACGGTCATGTGACCATGATTCAGGTGATTGGCTGAATTAAGGGCTAGACAAGAGTGGGGTTTCCTTCCTGTTTGTATACAAGTGGCTAGCTCAGTCAGTATTGGTGGGTATGTTCTTTGTGGCGCCTTCCATTAGGCTATGATTTGCAGTTATTTGAGTTGGTGGTTCCCCAGCTGGGGTATTTTTTTATTTCTTGATTGTTGGTGTTAAAGCAGAGATTATATAAAGAGAGCAAACTGTACTCCCTTGTAGCACTGATGGTGTTACCTAGTTGGGTAATGAAATGTCTGCAAGAAAACAATCAAGCTCAGAGAGCACCAAGGACTCCACAGAGGGCAATCAATCAATCAATCAATCAATCAATCAATCCACCCATCCATCCCATCCATTCATCCAACCTCTGTCTATCTGTCTGCTCATCTATTGTCTCCTTCCTTCCTTCCTTCCTTCCTTCCTTCCTTCCTTCCTTCCTTCCTTCCTTCCTTCCTTCCTTCCCCTCGTTTTGTCAGGGATGATGTAACCTAGTTGCATAATGAAACATCTGCAAGGAAACGACCAAGCTCAGAGAGCACCAAGGACCCCACAGAGGGGTCTCTCTATCTCTCTCTTTTCTCTCTCTCCCCTTTCCCTCTCCCTTTCCCTCTGTCTCTCTCTCTCCCTCTGTCTCTTTCTGTCTCTCTGTCTCTCTCTCTCCTGTGCCTCTCTGTCTGACTATCTATTATCTCCTCCCTCCCTCCCTCTCTCCCTTCCTTCTCCTTGTGTTGTCAATAATGATGTAACCTAGTTGGGTAAGGAAACATCTGTAAAGACACAGCCAAGCTCAAAGAACATCCAGGACCCCACCGTTCAATCCTCCAAATAATATCTTCTATTGGTACCCCATATGTCTACTGCTGTATTGTCTGAACAAGCTCCAAGAGAGAGCTACTGTGGCACACAGATACCTTCCCCACCCCCCAAAAAAACCCACGCTACTCACGATGCAATCAAAACAAGAGTTAACAGTCCCAGAAAGTAAAAAATCACGCACAGAGAGTTTGCATCGATGAATTTAGCATTGCTAATGAACCACAAGCCCGGCTTCATATCTCTCTCTCTATCAGAGGAATCCTGATTTCCATAATACAAGCAAAGGAAATAAGAGGAGTACAATTGAATCCGCTCCCTGAAATCTTCGTTAAACAACACAAATGTGCAGATAAAAGACTGCAGTGCTGGAGGAAACGGACTGTAGCCCAGCCTAATATAAAAATGCCCTTGCTGGAAAAAGAGGATGACGCCAGCTGCATTCTGGAACATCTTAGGAATCATGTTTTGGTTTAGAAAATGTATTTGTTTTTATTCGGTCCAGTTCAAAGGGGCGGGTGGAATGACCCCATCCTTGCAGGATTTCTTCTGAACATGCCCTATCAATTTCCCCTTCTCGTCATACTTCTGAACAACGTGAGACCCAGAGGATGGTGGGAAATCTGAAAGAAAGGTTGGAGATTCTCAGGCATCCAGGTCATGGTTCTCCCAAAGCTTCTGTTTTTTTTTTCCTGTGGCATATACAGTACAATGTAGTGAGACGTGTGCAGATCCGTACATTGGGGAAACAAAACAGCCACTTCACAAACACATGGCACAACATAGGAGAAACAAAACCATGAGGACAAGATTCAGCAGCCTCTCTGCATTTAAAAGGCAAAGGTCTCTCCTTTGAAGACAACAAAATCCACATTTTGGACAGAGAGGATTGCGGCTTTCAAAGATTGAACAGAATGCTGCCATATTTTATTCTCCACCTTTCTAGAATAGAATAGAATGGAATGGAATGGAATGGAATGGAATAGAATAGAGTAGAATACTTTATTGGTCAAGTATGATTGGACACACAAGGAATTTGCCTTGGTGTAAATCGTCTCAGTGTACATAAAAGAAGAGATACATTTGTTAAGAGTCGAGAATCATAATGTATGACGCTTAATGATAGTTATAGAGTGACTTTCTACAGCAGGGGTCCCCAACCACTGGGCCCCGGACCAGTACCGGTCCGTGGATCATTTTGTACCGGGCAGCCTATTTTGCTTGGGCGCTGCCATCTTGTTTCGACAGCTCTTGAGAAAGTGCTTCCGGGTGAGCTTGTCGGTCGTCGGTTGGAAAGCGGTGTTTGGGTGCTTAGTTTTGTCGAAAAGTGGGGGAGGGGCGGCTTCGAACGAAGAGCCGTCCTGATGGCGGTGGAGTCTCGCGTTACTCAGGAGGAGATTAAGAAAGAGCCCGAAAACTCAATGACCGCGAGAAGGTACAAAGGAGGAGTTGAAGGTGGCGGGGAGAAGCGGGGGACGGCTGGCTGGCCGGTCGTTCGGCTCACCTTGCCTTGGTCGTGCGTGCTGATGCCGGTACCGGTCCATAGATCATTTTGTACATTTTGTACCGGGCCGTGGTACAAAAAAGGTTGGGGGCCACTGTTCTACAGGATGCTCCAGTCCATTCCTTCT
This sequence comes from Pseudonaja textilis, assembly GCF_049901715.1. NCBI lineage: Eukaryota > Metazoa > Chordata > Lepidosauria > Squamata > Elapidae > Pseudonaja > Pseudonaja textilis. The sequence goes on along the minus strand of NC_141992.1, from coordinate 197,531,541 downwards.
TATCCAAAGGTGCTTTTTCCAAAAGGCACTGAACTTGGTTTGAAAGAGGGGTCAAAGAGGCCATCTATATCAAAAGTTAACAGCCCTCCCTCAACAGAAAACACAATCCTTTTAGGAGATCCAAGAAGGCTCTGCCCCCATTTGCACTATTCAAGTGACCCTGAGGGTGCGTGCAAATGACCAGATGACTGCAAGGAACACACGCCCTTCCATCCTCCACCATTCAGTCAGAACTGAAGAAGGTTCTTGGATGAGAAGTGAAATGCCTTCATGGAAAAACAAAGTCCAGTTGCCTTTTGAAAAAGCATTTCAGATGAAAATCTACCAGCAGAAGCGCATGTGTTTTGGGATGTGGTGCAAACAGATGATGGATTGGAGCAAAGGATTGCTTATCAAGACAGGGAAACAGAGAATGAGGAGAAGAATTGGTCAGGTGAATGTCTGGATGAGACCAAAAACATTATGAAATAACCTAGACACATTTACGGTTGATCTATGTATACTCACCAGAAGCTGAATCTACCCTCCTTCTAATTAAATAGCATTTCCTGCCCATGAACATGTAAAAAATGTGCTAAACTCAAAATGCATCATGTTCACAATAGGTTCCATAAACCAAAAAGGACATGCTGAGTTTCTTCGGAGCAGTTTCTTTTATTGTTCCTCGCCTACAGACTGAATCTTGCCAAACTGAATCAACAATTTGCATTATTACAGATCTACTCTGAGAACTTCTAAGGAGGGACTGACTTGACACTCTTCCTCCCAACCAAACGATCTCAACTTAGCTTTCTCTTGTTCCTCTGGAATGCAGCCCCTCCCACCTGGGAATCCAGACTGCATTCTACCACATCAACTGAAACAGTGCATTGTGTACCTCTTTGCATCTGGGCTCAGCCAGGAGGAGATTTTTGTCCCCCTTCACATCTGAGGAGGAGGAATCAGGAGATTATAGATGGCAGGGCAAGTAGGAAGAGCACAGAGGATGCCACAAGAGTCCATTGTCTGCCTTCGCAAGTGGATAATGGGCCCATCCTGCATGCTCTTCTCCTGAGCTTCTGCCGTGACTCCTTCCAACTTGCAAGCATTCAAACTCCATTTCAAGGCTCCTGTCTTCCACCCCGTGTAAGCTAATATTTTACGAGAGCCTGATTGATCACCCCACATTTGCCAACTGTCACTTAAAATAACTTTGGAGAAAATAGGTGTTGTGTGTTTTCATGAAACCAGCTGCAATGACTTAGAGATGATTGCCTGGGTGTGAGATAATAATGAGAGACATTTCGTGGGAGAACAGCTTTCAATATGTTAACCCCTTTTTTATGATTATTTATTGCTGGATGCTTTGAAGGGGGAGAAATGCAGTCTACTTGTAGGGGAGGGGAAGTCTTTTGTTTTCCAGGAGGGAAAATCAAGATCAAAACAACAGAATACCAGAGTTGGAACGGACCTTGGAGATCTTTTAGTCCAACTCCTTTAAACAGGAGAACCTAGACCATTTCGGATAAATGGCTTCCCAATCTCTCCTGAATAATAGAATACAATAGAACAGAATTCTTTATTGGCCCAGTGTGACTGGACACACAAGGAATTTGTCTTGGTGCAAATGCTCTCTGTGTACATAAAAAAAAGATACATTCGTCAAGAGCCATAAGGTACAACACTTAATAAAAGCCACAGGATACAATAAGCAATCAAATCATACTAGGAAACGGTCAATATAAATTGTAAGGATACAAGCGACAAAGTTACAGTCCTACAGTCACAAGTGGGAGGGGATGGGCGATAAGGAGTGATGAGGAGATTAACAGTAATAGTAGTGCAGACTTTGTAAATAGTTGAACAGTGTTGAGGGAATTATTTGTTTAGCAGAGTGATGGCTTTCAGGCAAAAACTGTTCTTGTGTCTAGTTGTTCTGGTGTGCAGTGCTCTATAGCGTTGCTTTGAAGGAAGGAGTTGAAACAGTTTATGTCCGGGATGTGAGGGGTCTGTAAATATTTTCACAGCCCACTTTTTGACTCGTGCAGTATACAGGTCCTCCATGGAAGGCAGGTTGGTAGCAATTGTTTGTCCTGCAGTCCTAATTCTCCTCTGGAGTCTGTGTCTTCCCTGTTGGGTTGCAGAATCAAACCAGACAGTGATAGAGGTGCAGATGACAGACTCAATAATTCCTCTGTAGAACTGGATCAGCAGCTTCTTGGGCAGTTTGCGCTTTCTGAGTTGGCGCAGAAAGAACATTCTTTTTTGTGCGTTTTTGTTGATGTTTTTGATGTTAGCCGTCCATTTTAGGTCATGTGATATAGTAGAACCTAGAAATTGGAAGGTAACCTCCAAAGATGGAGCACCCACAACTTCTAAATAAACCATGGCGCTGGTGAGAAGAGCAGCTAATAGAATCCATGAAATGGGTTAATTGTCCTCGATGTTAGTTCAGCATTCCAGCTAGCAAACTCCAGCCCAATAGACGAGCATCTCCTCAAAGTTACATTTTATTAGAGTTGTCCTATTGGCACATCTGGGAAAACCTGAAACTGAGAGTTTCGCCTTGGGAATTGAACTTTCAAAATCCCTCTCCCCACCCCTGCACCTATCAGTCCGTCACATGGCCCAATCACTATCCATTCCAACTGGAGACCTTTCTCGAACCACTCCAGGTGCAGGATGACATGTCCTTGACTGAGAATAAGAATGTTGTTTCGACTAACTTCCTCCACTCTATGAAATTACCCCTCCTGATTTCCCGTGCAATGGAATGTGGCAGCGTGGAAGCTTCTGAGGCTAATATGGCTTCCAAAGCGGACAGGTAGGAGATTCCTCCTGTCATAAAATGAGACAAGTAAAACAGGAAATACAAGCATGCAACCTCATTTCTGCTTTGAATCAACAGTTTATTTCATGAGCCATTTGGAACATGAAAGCCATCATAGTACAAACGACATTTCAACAAGAAAATATTTACATCAACAACTCATTGCAAGGAGGTCCAGAGATAATAGCTAGGTCCAGCAGGGAGCAGCTATCACCAGTGGCCATGAACTGAGATAAAACCCCTTCTTATATACCCCCTTTTCTCTCATCTCTTCTGTTCCTCTGGAATATTACCAGAGTAACTTCCCTATTTCGCTGTGCCATCCTGTTGTTTGGCACTTCGACGTGCTCATCTGAAAAACTCTTGCCATCTGCACTTTCGGTTTGTATTCTCGTAATGTCCCAGACAGCCACGTCCAAAATAGCCCCAAAACTGATTACATTGCAGTTATTTAAGTTTTATACAATACAGATTACAAATGTCCTAGTTTGCATCTTTTATCAAGATAGCGCTTTAATATACTGTCGTATAAGAATCAGTACAAACCAGGCACAGGGCTAGGAAGCATAGACATAGGTAGAGAGTTAAGGATCTCTTCTCACACACCTTGAGCCTTCTGGGGAATTAAGTTCTGTTAGTGTCTTCTGGAAGCTACATCAAAGTTACCTAATCTTAATTCCTGCCCTTGACTTGAAGGAGAAAACACGGCTATGGAGATTCTCAGTCATCCAGGTCCTGGTTGTACCGAAGGTGGACTTTCTTGTTTTTTTCTTTTGAAGATGTTTTGCTTCTCATCCAAGAAGCTTCTTCAGTTCTGAAGAACTGTGGTGGTGAACGGAAGGATGGATACTCCTTGCAGACAGAACTGGTCCTTTGCACCCTTTTAGAGGGACGTTGAGGCCACTTGGAGGTTTGTCTGTGTCCTGGATGGTGCAAATGGCTCCTGTAGTCTGCAATTTTTCCCTCTGGAAATCCATTCCTATTCGCACACCATTCAAAAGGTGTTCATCCCAAATTGCATAGCTAAAAGTCTACAGAGATTCTCAGTCATCCAGGTCATGGTTGTCTCAAAGGTACTTTTTTTAGGAGGCAACTGGACTTTCTTGTTGTTTTTTTCTTTGAAAGACATTTCGCTTCTCATCTTCAGCTCAGAACTGAAGAAGCTTCTTGGACAAGAAGCAAAACGTCTTCAAAGAAAAACCAGAGAGTCCAGTTGCCTTTTGGGGAAAAAAAAAAAAGCGCCTTGGGTGGAAAAACAAAATTGTTTTCTCAGAAATAATTGAGGTCTGGCCGCCAGAGGGCAATGTGCCTCCATCTGTTTCCAAGACTACAGTCCTCAAGAATCAAATGGGCTTAAATAAAATGCAAGCCAATGAAAAAAAAAAAAAAAACCTGGGAGCATCAGAAAACCCTGTAGGGGATGCAGGAGTTGCTTGCTGGGTGTAGAAGTCCGTTTACAAACAAACAAATAAAAGCTTGTATTTAAAAATCTTGCTGTCCTGCTGAATCTGCAAATTGCAAAGCCAACTTTGTCTTCCCTTCTGAGGTTTTGCATTGCTTTTTTTTTCTTTCTTTCTCGGCCTGTCTAGCCAACCTGGATTCCTGGTGCTTGAAATCCCTCTTAGGGAAGAGAGCTGGGGCTTTGTTTTATTTTTTTAACCCTCCTTGGGTTGTCTCAAAAAAAAAGACAAGGAAGAGGGCGGTGTCAAACCTGACTCAACTGGACAAGTTGAAGGAAACAAGAAGTGTCTGTGGAGATTCTCAATCATCCGGGCTGCGGTTGTCCCCAAAGTGGTTTTTTTTTCCCCCACCCCAAAAGACAGCTGGAGTTTTTTGGTTTGATTCTTCAAAAACACATTGCTTCTCATCCAAGATGTTAGAACCAAAGAAGCTTCTTGGATGAGAAGCAAAACTTTTTCGAAGAAAAATAACCAAGGTTGCAAAGTTAGCAGCCCCCCCCGTCTCCTAGAAGAATGAAATATTTTGGGAAATGTTTAAAAAGGCAGAATATTATATTTCCCTAAAGGAAAAAACATGTTTTTGGAAAGCAGCCCCCACCTTTCTTAATAGCCCCAGCAGGACTGGGCCTGTCTATTGACAAGACAAAAGACCTTCAGCACCAGGGTGATGGGATTAATGTCCTTCAGGTCATCGTTTAGCAGAAGACACAAAGCTCATTGCATTGCCCCATCTCCTAAGGACATTGCAACACCCAGCAAACTTCAACCAAACCTGGGAGCTCAGACAAACATGACCCTATAGGAATCTGACATCAGCCAACTGAGTACAAGTTCTTGCACAGGAATAGGAAGCTTGGGCTCAAAGCCCAAGAGAGGGTATAGATACCCGTCACTCTCAGCTCCATGTGTCCAGCTGTGCCAGAGAACCACAGGCTTGGTGGTTCTGCTTCGTCAGTGAACCATCTTTCCAATCAGCCTCCATGTTGGAAGTGTCTTTGTCCCAGCTTGGAACTGAAACAGATGGATTTTTTTTGCGACACAAGAAACTCCAGTTGAGTTTTCCAACATCCTGTGCAGACCCCTCAGACTCTTGGGAAGAGGACCCAAGATTGAGGGGAGACAGTATCCATGGGGGTGAGAAGGGAACTTGTATTGTGTTTGTATGAAGGAGAGGAGGAGGAGGAGGAGGAGGAGGAGGAGAGGAGGGAAGGAGAGAGGAGGGGGGAGGAAGGAAAAAGTAGAAGGAGGGAGGAGGAGGAGGAGGAGGAGGAGGAGGAGGAGGAGGAGGAGGAGGAGGAGGAAGGAGGAGGAGGGAGGAGGAGGAGGAGGAAGAGGGAGGAGGAGGAGGAGGAGGACAAGGAGTAAAAAGAGGAAGAGGAGGAGGAGGAGGAGAGAAGAAGAGGAGGGAGGAGGAGGAGGAGGAGGAGGAGGAGGAGGAGGAGGAGAGGAGGAGGAGGAGGAGGAGGAGGAGGAAGAAGAAGAAGAAGAAGAAGAAGAAGAAGAAGAAGAAGAAGAAGAAGAAGAAGAAGAAGAGGAGGAGGAGAGGAGGGAGGGAAGAGAGGAGGAGGAGGAGGAGAGGAGGAGGAGGAGGAGGGAGGAGAGGAGGAGGAGGAAGGAGGAGGAAGAAGAGAGGAGGAGGAGAGGAGGAGGAGGAGAGAGGAGGAGGAGGAGGAGGAGGACAAGGAGGAGGAGGAGGAGGAAGAAGAAGGAGGAGAAGAAGAGGAGGAGGAAGAGGAAGAAGAAGAGAAGAAGAGAAGAAGGAAGAAGAAGAGAAGAAGGAAGAAGAAGAAGAAGAAGAAGGAGGAGGAGGAGGAGGAGGAGGAGAGGGGGAGGAGGAGAGAGAAGAAGAAGAAGGAGGAGGGAGGAGGGAGGAAGGAAAGAGGAATGAAAGAAGAAGAGAGAGGAGGAGGAGGAGGAGGAGGAGGAGGAGGAGGAGGAGAGGGAGAAGAAGGAGGAGGAGGAGGAGAAAAGGAGGACAAGGAGGAAGAAGAGGAAGAGGAGGAGGAGGAGGAAGAAGAAGAAGAAGAAGGGGAGGGGGAGGAAGGACAAACAGTGAAACCTCTCTGGAATATCTGGAAAGTTAATGTCTTGAATAAGTAAAAATCAAATTATTTATTATAGAAGGAAGGAAGGAAGGAAGGAAGGAAGGAAGGAAGGAAGGAAGGAAGAAAGAAAGATAGATAGAGTGGTGAAAGAGACAGAGGCAGATAGGAGGGGACACTTGGGGACATAGAGGGAGTGGCGGGTGGGTGGGGGGCAGCAATAGGCAAGAAAAGCCCATTGCCTCTGTGTGATCCCTGTGAAGTTTGATGAAAGGCCTGTAGTCAGACCCAGCCTATCTATTATGCTTGTGGATGACTCTTCGCTGGCAATTACATTGTTATCTCTTCTTTGCCCTTACCCTAATAATTCCTTTGATGGTGATGCATCTGTTCATCGGCTTTACTAGCTGGAGGATATTCACTCTTGCCTCTTTTTTTCCCTTTCATATGTTCCTTTTGTTCTTAATTGCCTCAGTCTGCTTGATTGTTGCTACTTTTTGTTCTTGGGGGGACTGTTTTGCCTCCTCCCTCCCTTCCCCAACTATCTCCTCTTGCCCATAGTCTGTTCCCCCTTCAACAACCTTCTTATTCTCCTCTTAGGATTTGAGCTCTCTCCATTTATAAATATGAAAGAGAATTCATTGAGAATCAATGAATTAAACCATCAGGAACAGCCTCGAATAAGAATTTCTTATTATTACTGATGGCAGGGAAGAGCAACCAAGATGATCAGGGGACTGGAGGCTAAAACATACAATGAATGGTTGCAGGAACAGGGCCTGGCTAGTCTAGGGAAGAGAGGGCCAGGGGTGACAAGATAGCAGTCTTCCAATATTTGAGGGGCTGCCACAGAGAGGAGAAAGGAGTCAGTGCTTTTCCAAAGCACTCAAAGGCCAGACAAAGAACAATGGATGGAAACTGAACCAGGAGAGATTCAACCTGGAAATAAGGAGAAATTATAGGGAGACAGCGAGAACAGCCAACCCATGGAAGAGAAGTTGCCTTCAGAAGAAAAGGACAGTAGATGTCCTTTTTGCCAGCCAACTAACAAACATAAGTAGGAAACACACAACAATAGGAGATAATGGGAGACTTCAATTATCCTGATATCAATTGGAAAACTAATTCTGCATCAAGTGGGAATTCAAATAAGTTCCTAACCAACCTAGCTGGCAACTTTGTTGTCCAAAAGGTAGAAGGTGAAACTAGAGGGACAGCCATACTGGACTTAATTCTTAGAAACAGAGAAGAAATGATAGAGGGAGTTGAAACTGCAGAAAACTTGGGTGAGAGTGACCGTGTCATACTAGAATTCAACATAACACAAACACAAGCAACAGAACATAATGACACCAGAGCAGGGGTGGGATTCTACCAGTTCGCACCTATTCACTAGAACCGGTTGTTAACATTTTAAGCAGTTTGGAGAACCGGTTGTTAGAAGAAATTACTGGTCTAATCTTGTAAGGAAGGCAGGAAGGAAACATTCTGGAGTTGCTTACAGAAACAGCCTCTCTGTTAACCCTTACTACATTCTTGGCAGGACTAGAGTTCCTGTCTCTGGAACATCTCTGGAGTTTTCTTTCCCTCCTTTGCTGGTACTTTGCTTGTGTGGAATGACCATTCAAAGTTACAATGGCACTGAAAAAAGTTACTTATGACCATTTTTCACACTTACGACTGTTGCAGCATCCCCACAGTCATGAGAGGCCAGGCGAGGAGATGCGTGCCTTGATGTTCATGATATTGAGTTGGCCACGCCCAGCCAATAATATGACCACCAAACCATGCCCACCAACTAAGCCATGCCCACACATCCAGTTGTTAAAAAAATTGAATCCCACGCTTGCACCAGAGTCTTTGATTTTAAAAGAGCTGATTTTAATAAACTCAGAGAGACCTTTGGAAAGATTCCATGGAAGAAAATCCTAAAGGGGAAAACAACTCAAAAATCTTGGGAAACTTTAAGAAGTATGATCATAGAAGCCCAGACCAGCACAATACCACTGAGAAAGAAAAATAAGAAATCTAAGAAGAAACCAGCATGGCTACACAAAGATCTCTCTGGCAAATTGAAAGAAAAAAAGGACAAGTACAAAAAATGGAAAGAAGGACATACAATTAAGGCAGAATATCAGCAGATAGCCAGAATCTGCAAAGACGAAGTCAGGATAGCAAAGGCTCAGAACAAACAAAGACTTGCAACAAAAGTCAAAGATAATAAAAGAAGTTTCTTCCAACATATAAATAACAAGAAAAAAAATCAAGGAAACAGTCAGTCCACTAAAGAGAGAAGATGGCAAGGAAGTAACAGGCAACAGAGAGAAAGCAGAACTGCTTAACTCATTCTTTGCATCCGACTTCATGCAAAAAGAAACTATAGCTCAACCCACCAAAAACATAACTGTAAAAGACAGACCAGAAATAAAAGTTAAAATAAGCAAAAAAATAGTAAGAGAATACCTGTCTGATTTTGATGAAAACAAATCACCGGGACCTAATGGATTACATCCCAGAGTTTTAAAGGAGCTGGCAGAGGTCATCTCAGAACCACTGCACCATATCTTTCAAAAATCCTGGAGCACCGGGGAACTACCAAAGGACTGGAAAAGAGCTGATGAGGTTCCCATCTTCAAAAAAGGAAAAAAAACCAAACCCAGGAAACTATAGACCAATCAGCCTAACATCAATACCCGGGAAGATACTGGAAAAGATAATAAAAAACCAGATCTGCCAACATCTAGAAACAAGTAAAGTAATAACTAGCAGTCAGCATGTGTTTGTTAAGAACGGATCAAGCCAAACCTTATTTTATTCTTCAACACTAAATTAGTGTTGACTAAATTAGTAGACCAGCAAAATTCTGTGGACATAATATATTTAGATTTCAGCAAGGTATTTGACGAAGTAGACCACAACTTACTTCTTAGTAAGCTAGAAAAAGGTGGAATAGATAGCACCACCACTAGATGGATTCGCAACTGGTTGGCAAACCGTACTCAACGAGTAGTCCTTAATGGGTCTAAGTCTACATGGAGGGAAGTAAGCAGTGGGGTGCCACAAGGTTCTGTCTTAGGCCCAGGACTCTTCAATAACTTCATTAACGACTAAGACAAGGGAATAGAAGGGGAAGTTACCAAATTTGCAGATGATACTAAGCTGGCAGGAATAGCTAATACCCAAGAAGATAGGCTCAAGATCCAGATGGATCTTGACTGACTAGAACACTGGGCTATATCTAATAAAATGAAATTCAATGTAGGGAAAAGTAAAGTCCTGCACTTAGGCAAGAAAAACCACATATAGACTGGGTGAAACCAGGCTCAATAGCAGTAACTGTGAGAGGGATCTTGGAGTCTTAGTGGACAACCAGCTAAATATGAGCCAGAAGTGTGCAGCCGCCGCCAAAAAAGCTAATGCAATCCTAAGTTGTATTAACAGAGGGATACAATCAAGATCAAGAAAAGTAGCAATATCACTCTATAAAGCCTTAGTAAGACCACACCTAGAGTACTGCATCCAGTTTTGGTCACCACATTATAAAAAAGACATTGAGACTCTTGAAAAAGTACAGAGAAGAGCAACTAGGATGATTAGGGGACTGGAGGCTAAAACGAATGGTTGCAGGAACTGGGCTTGGCTAGTCTAGTGAAGAGAAGGACCAGGGGAGACAGGATAGCAATGTTCCTGCCCCAGGGAGGAGGAGGGGGTCAAGCTATTTTCTAAAGCTCCTGTAGGCCAGACCAGGAATAATGGATGGAAACTGAACAAGGAGAGATTTAACCTGAAAATAAGGAGAAACTTTCTGACAGTGAGAACAGTCAACCAATGGAACAGAAGTTGCCCTCGGAAGTTGTGGGAGCACCATCCCTTGAGACTTTCACGAAGAGATTGGACTGCCATTTGTCAAAAGTGGTGTAGGGTCTCCTGCTTGGGTGTAGGGTTGGACTAGATGACCTACAAGGTCCCTTCCAACTCTGATTATCTGTTATCTGTTAACTGTTAACTTGTGGGAGCTTCATCCCTGGAGGCTTTCAAGAAGAGACTGGATTGCCATCTGTCAGAAATAGTGTAGGATCTCCTGCTTGGGCAGGGGGTTGGACTAGATGAACTACAGGATCCCTTCCAATTCTGTTAATCTAATCTAATGTAGAATAACAGAGTTGGAAGGGACCTTTGGAGGTCTCCTAGTCCAACTTCTTGCTCAAGCAGGGGATCCTATATCATTATGGACAAATAGCTATTCTGGGGTCTTCTTGAAAATCACCAATGATGGAGCACCCATAATTTTTGGAGAAAAATTGTTCTACTGATTAATTGTCCTTCCTGTCAGGAAATCTCTCCTTAGTTCTTGGTTGCTTCTCTCCTTAGAACATAGAATAATACTGTTAATCCAACCCCTTGCTGATGCAAGAGACTATGTCATTTCAGATAGGTGATTGTCCAGTCTTTTCTTAAAAACCTCCAGTGATGAAGCCCCCACAACCTCTGGAGACCAGCCATTCCACTGGTTGATGGTTCTCAATGTCAGGAAATTTTCTAGGTTAGTTCTCCTTAATTAGTTTCTATCTGTTTCTTCTTCTCCTGCCTTCAAGTGCTTTGGAGAATAGGTTGACTCCCTTTTCTTTGTGGCAGCTGTTTTACTCTGTCATGCTAGTGTTGACCTACAGAATCTTATCGATTTGGGAACCCAAAGAACTGATAGGCCACCTTAGCCCAGATCATCCTGAAAGTCCAGTGATAGGTCCACTGTCAAGGTTCTGATTAATGTACCTGAGCAAATCAGAACTCCGAGGCCAAACACTTATTTATTGGGCAAATCGTATTGGCACACTGAGTGGAAAACCAACTCTGAATTTTTCCTGCAGTTTCAGTATAATTAAAACCAGTAATCACCCCTTCCCCACAGTGTCACTTGGTTATGTTGGGCCAATTAGATGAATTGGGTTCCTCAGACCCTCTTTCCCCCCCCCTCCATCAGCTCTGAGATGACCTTGGTTCTCACGAGAAAGTTCAGTGTTGTGTCTAGCAATGCATTCCAACTTCTTCCCCTCTCCCATACAATGTGGCAATGATGAACCAGGAAAATGACTTCTTGCCAGTTGCACTTCAGCATTGACATCCACCACTACCTTGGGCACTTTAGGTTTGGGTACCTTCAAATTATATTTATTTGGTGCCTTTTGGGATGGCCACTCTCAAATATAATTCCTTTGACTCTTGTGTTCCTTTGCTTCGTCTTGGGTTGAAACTGATATTTGATTATGTGTTACTCTGGGCGATTGTTAGGCAGGGGAGCTCTTTATGCAAATTTCTTCCTACAATATCAACCTAAGTTCTTCCTTCCAGCCCTAGGATCCTATGATATCAACTTAAAGAGGTCACATCTGGCATTTTCAGAATATATATAGATTGGACAGAATGATTCCATCTTTTATCCTTCACCTTTCTTCAGGATGCTCCAGACTATTCCTTCTTAGCCAAATGTACTTTTTTTTCCCCAAAAGGCAACTGGACCTAGTTTGAAAGAAGGGCCAAAGAGGACATCTATGTCAAAATTGAACCGTTATCTCTCAACAAAGGAGGAGGGATATGACACCACTTATCTCCTGTTTACAACACAGTCCCTTCAGCCGTTCCAAGAAGGCCCCACATCCATTTGCACTATTCAGGTGACCCCGGGGGCACAAATAAACCTTCAAGTGGCCTCAACAGCTCTCAGAAAGAGTATCAATGACCAGATGACTGCAGAGAATATAAATCCTTCATTCTCCACCATTCAGTCAGAACTGAAGAAGCTTCTTGGGTGAGAAGCGAAATGTCTTCAAGGAAAAACAAAGAAAATCCAGTTTCCTGTTGAAAAAAGCATCTTTGGGGCTTCCTTTGAAAATGTTCTGCTTCTCATTCAAGAAGCTTCTCCGGTGTCTTCTTCAGATCCCGAAGAAATTTCTTAATTGAGAAGTCGGACATTTTAAAACACACACTATAAACTCCAGCTGCTTTTTGGAAAAGGCACCTTTGGGGCAACATGTCTTGGATGACTGAAAATATCCATAGATGTTTATTCCTTCTTAACTGGGCCATGAAAATTTCCCAAACATACCCTGGGTTGGGATTCCTGGAAAGAAACATGATTCCAGGAAGCAGGATTACATGTGTGCCAGTTTGTTATTCTTACCCATTTTTGTTTTGCGCTAAAGGACACTCTTTAAAATGAGATACTAAGTGGTGTCTAGCAGATACAATCAGATGTGTATGTCGGTAACACAACGGCACCTGCAGAGGCTAGGCTGATGATCCAGAGAGATTCAAGACTGAACGAAACCAGAAAAGGAAAAGAATTGAATGTAGATCAATTTTTGAGTAGGAGGTAAAATGTTCTCTGGATGTCGCTTCCTGTGAGCAGCAGGGGTGAATCTGAGCCAGCAATGATAAAAATGAATGCTGAAGGGAAATAAATAGGAGCGGCCAAGATCGATGTAGAAATGTGCCTTCCCTGTAGTAAGTATATCATAAGGACTTATTTGGGTATTACTGGCATTTCTCATCTAAGACGTTTTGGAGGAACTAGGTGATCTGTCTTAGATTGGCTGAGATGATTCCCATTTACAAGAGGGAGAAGAAGGGCCTGCTGTTTTGAGAGACGGTTAGACTTAACTGACTAGCAGAGAATTGGAAGGGACCTTGGAGGTCTTCTAGTCCAACCCACTGCTCAAGCAGGGGACCCTATACCATTCCAGGCAAATGGCTGTCCAATCTCTTTTTGAGAACCTCCAGTGATGGAGCCTCCACACCTTCTGAAGGTAAAGTCTTTGATTGGTTGATAGTTCTAACTGACAATAAATTTCTCCTAAGTCCTAGGTTGTTTTTCTCCTTGATTAGTTTCCACCTGTTGCTTCTTGTCCTGCCTTCAGGTGCTTGGAGAATAGTTTGACTCCTTCTTCTTTGTGGAAGCTCCTCAAATATTGGAAGATGGGTATTTTGTCTCCCCTCAACCTTCTTTTCACTAGAATAGACATTCTTGCAACCGTTCTTCATATGTTTAGTCTGCAGTCCCCTAATCACCTTGGTTGCTCTTCTCTGCACTCTTTCCAAACTCACCATCTTTTTTTATATCACGGCAACCAAAACTGGACGCAGTATTCCAAGCGTGGTCTTATTAAGGCCTTATCAAGTGGTATTAACACTTTGCGTGATCTTGATTCTATCCCTCTGTTAATGCAGCTTAGAGTTACATTGGCCTTTTTGGCTGCCGCCACACACTGTTGGCTCATGTTTAAGTGACTGTCCACTCCAAGGTCCTTCTTGCAGTTACTGCTACTGACTTGGGTGCCACCTCTTCTGCACTTGTGCATTTGCTTTTTCTTACCTAAATTTAGAAGTTTACTTTTCTCACTATTGAATTTCATTTTGTTAGATAGGTCCCGATATTCATGTCTGCTGAGATCCTTCTGTATCTTAAGCCTATCTTTTGGAATGTTGGCTGTTCCTGCCATCTTGTTGACAGACAGAAGTCCACCCTCTGCTTCAACACATCTACCAGAAGAAGCCTACTACTTTCTAGGCTCATTGGTCCCTTGTCAAATTAGTTGGGTCCCTGGTATGCTTTTTTTTTTGCCTATCCTTCAGCTGATATCTCTTTCTCTGTCACTCAAGGCCATGATCGGTATGTGTCTTGAACAGGGGGACAGTCAAGAAAAGGTTTCGATCCTGTTGTGTGACACCCCTCAAAGCAACTGAAAAGCACTACTGAAGTCATTTCTCAGTTGTCTCTTCTCAAGGAAAAACACACACAGTTTCTTTTCTCTTGAATCAGAACAGCATTCCAAGGGGAATCTAACCAAGGGAGATTTATACATAAAAGTAGCTTGAGACCTCCAAATAAAACAGAATAACAGAAGTTGCATTAATGGAGAGATACAATCAAGATCAAGCGAGGTACTAATACAACTCTATAAACCCTTAGTAAGACCACTGCATCCAGTTTTGGTCACCACACTATATAAAAAAAGGTGCTGATCCTTTAGAAAAAGTGCAGAGAAGAGCAACTCGGATGATTAGTGGACTGGAGGCTAAAACATACAATGAACGGTTGCAGGAACTGGTCTTGGTTGGTCTAGTGAAGAGAAGGACCAGGGGAGACATGATAGCGGTCTTCCAATATTTGAGGGGCTGCCACAGAGAGGAGAAGGGGGTCAAGCTATTTTCCAAAGCACCTGAAAGCCAGACAAGGAACTATGGATGGAAACTGAACAAGGAGAGATTCAACCTGGAACTAAGGAGAAACTTTCTGACAGGGAGAACAATCCACTTGTGGCACAGAAGTTGCCTTTGGAAGTTGTGGGAGTGCCATCACTGGAGGCTTTCAAGAAGAGACTGGACTGCCACTTGTCAAAAGTGGTGTAGGGCCTCCCGCTCGGGCAGGGGGCAGTTGGAAATAGGTGACCTGCAAGCAGGGGTGGGATTCAAATTTTGTAATAACTGTTTCTGCGGGCGTGGCTTAATTTGCGGGTGTCGCTTGGTAGTCACGTGACTGGGTGGGCATGGCTTGGTGGTCACATGATCAGATGGCACGGCTTAGTGGTCACGTGACCGGATAGGCGTGGCTTGGTGGCCATGTGACTGGGGCGGACGTGGCCAGATGCCATGTGACTGGCAAACCAATACAAGTGGTCCTCACTTAATGGCCGGTTGCTTAGCAAGTGTTCTAATTGATGACTGATCTCCCCAAAGCGACTTGACCTGTTTTTGGAGTTTTGACAGACAGACACACACACACACACTTCTAACCCTGCTATTCGTTGATTCTGTAAGGATCTCCTGCTGGAATAGGGGGTTGGACTACATGACCTCTGAGATCCCTTGCAGGCCAGCCCTAGATTGCTGTGCTGCTTCAAAGAGTCTTTTGAAGGCAGGGTTTGTGTCCTTCTTTCCTCTCCTTTTTTTTCTTTTACCCTCCATCCCTCCTTCTGTGTATTTATCTATCCATTCATATATCTCATTCACTTTCTCCTCTCTCCCTCTCTTTTTTTCTTTCTCTTTCTGTCCTTTCCTTCCATTCCCCTTTTCTTCCTTTCAATTCCTTTCTCTCTCCCTTTTTCTTTCTTTCCCTTTTCTCTTTCTTTTCTTTCTTGTCTCTTCCTTGGCTCATTCTCTTCCCCTCTCTCTCTCCTCCCTGCTCTTTCTCTTTCCCTCTCTTTCCCTCTCCCCCACATCTTTCCCTCTCTCTCTCTCTCTCTCTCTCTCTCTCTCTCTGCCTGTCTCTCTTTCTGTCAGCCTTGCTGGGTATCTAGGGATTTGTACTGAAAAACCACCGTACTCACAATTATAGTTTGGCAGTAATCAGGGTTTATTTTCTCAGTCAATTGACAATACTCAAAACAGCAACAATGGAACAACTCCAAACAAAGGTAGCGCTGAGAGCCACTGCCTCTTAGCGCTTATTATAGCTGCTTGTCAATCCCACCCAGCTAACCTACACCTGTCCATCCTCCCAACACCTCCACCTCGCACCTACTCACGCTTAATCCAGCCATTCACCTCTAACTCCCCACCCACCCCAGGATCACTAAAACAAACAGTATCGAAAAGAAAACAGCTCAGCCACCCCTGTTGATAATCACAGCCCTCCGAAGCCTCCTCACTCCGCCGATCGCTCCGCCGATTGCCAATAATCCACATTTGTAAGACCCGCCAAACAGCTGGTGTGATTTCCAGCGTTCTGGAACCACTCCAACTTGGCTCAGTCCACGAGCGATGCCTAAGCAGAAGTGGCAGGCTCCCCCAGCCATCCGAGCATTCTGGCGCAGGCAGAAGAGGCAGCCGTCGCTCCCCCAGCAGTCATCTCAGATAGGGGTGGGATTCAAATTTTTTAACAACTGGTTCTGTGGGCGTGGGTTGGTTGGTGGGCGTGGCCAACTCAACATCACTCACATTGAGGTACGCATCTCCTCGCCTGGCCTCTCATGACTGTGGGGATGCTGCAACAGTCGTAAGTGTGAAAAACGGTCAGAAGTCACTTTTTTCAGTGCCATTGTAACTTTGAATGGTCACTCCACACAAAGTACCAGCAAAGGAGGGGAAAAAAAACCTCCAGAGAAGTTCCAGAGACAGGAAGTCTAGTCCTGCCAAGAATGTAATAAGGGTTAACGGAGAGGCAGTTTCTGTAAGCAACACCAGAATGTTTCCTCCCTGCCTTCCTTACAGGATTAGGCCAGTAATTTCTTCTAACAACCGGTTCTCTGAACTGCTTAGAATGTTAACAACCGGTTCTAGTGAATAGGTGCGAACTAGTAGAATCCCACCCGTGATCTCAGACATGCCTGAGTGTCGGACTCCAAAGATTCCACCATGAGCCTGACACTTTCCCTCTCTCTTTCTCTCTTTTCACTCTCTTTCTTTCTCTCTCTCTCTCTCCCTCCCTCCCTCCCTTCCCCCTCTCTCTTTCTCTCTCTCTCTCTCTCTCTCTCACACACACACAGTTCATCCTGGTGTGGGACGAACTGTGATCCAGTCAGCAGAAAAAAAAGAAAGCGGGGAGGAAGGGGTGGCGTGCGGCTGCAGCAAAGCCTTGAGCACTCCCGTCCCAGCTCTCCCAAAGAACCTCCATGTGCAGCGATGGCAGCAATGGCTGCAGCGGAGCCTTGAGTACCCCCTGCCCCAGCCCTCCCAAACCACTTCCACAGGCGTCAGAGGCATCAGACCTGGCTGCCTCCTGTTTTGTCCCCAGGAGAAGCAGGCAGAGGTGGTGGAGATGCTATGGCGACAGCACTGTTTATGGGCAACAGTGGGGTCTGCTGCCCAACCGGTCGGAGCACTGCCACATGGTAGGGAGAACTGGGAGAGCACCACGTGGTGGCTTAGCCACCCAGCTGAGCCCGGGGATGTTGGGAGGGCAGCTAGGTAGGCCCCAGCCAGCACCGCTGGTGGGGCGGGGCCGTGCCAGTGGGGAAGCCAGTCAGTTGAGCCTGAGGATGTTGCGGGGGGCAGCTCGGTAGGCTGGGCAAGGCCCCGGGAGTCCCAGGAACAGCATGAGAAGGGCTAGTGTGACTTGCAGACTTACCTGTGAACAGGCAGATCAGCGGAGAGGCTCATGTCAGCTCCGGGCCTCCTTCTCTCACCTGCTCTTGCTGGGAGAGCCTCTCCCAGCAGAGCGAAAAGCTTGCAAGTTCTCCTCCCTTCAGGAAATGGCTCTTGGGCCGCAGAGAGAAACAGGATTCAACTGCGCTACTTCCCTTCTGCCCAGGAGCCGTTTCCCAAAGGGAGAGGGACTTGTAAACCTTTCGCTCCGCTGCAGCAAAAGGCAGGCAGCAATGCCTGGCCTGGCGGGCAAAAGCGGGCTGCAGTCATGTCGCACATGCGCATGATGTTGTGCATGTGCAATAGGGACCGACTGGGCAGGGAGCGGAGAAGCGGGCAGAGAGGGGCGGGGCCAGGCAGGGGGCAATTTTACCAGTTCTCTGAACTACCGAGAACCATAACAAGCGGTTCTATAGAACCAGGCCCAACTGATAGAATCTCTCCCCTGCCTGCAAGGTCCCTACCAACTCTGTTAATCTGTGGGGGACCCCATACCATTCTGGATGAACGGCTGTCCAATCTCTTCTTGAAAACTTTCAGTGATGAAGCACCCATAACTTCTGTAGGCAAGTTGTTCCATTGATTAATTGTTCTCACTGTCAGGTAATTTGTCATTGCCAAGTTGGATCTCTCTTGATGAGTTTCCATCTATTACTTCTTATCTTCATTCCACACCCATTTGTGGTATTCAGGTGACCCCGAAGGCACAGATAAACTTTCGTGTGGCCTCAATGACTCTCAGAAAGAGTACTAACAACCAGATGACTGCAAGGAACATAAATCCTTCCATTCTCCACCATTCAGTCAGAACTGAAGAAGGTTCTTGGATGAAAAGTGAAATGTCTTCAAAGCAAAACAAAGTCTAATTGCATTTTGAAAAAAGAAAACACTTTTGGGATAGTCAATCAATCTGTCAGTCAATCAATTCAATTCAATCAATTCAATCAATTCAATCAATTCAATTCAATCAATTCAATTAATAAAAGCACCTCCTACAATATTTACCTTTTGTGGCAGGATGAGACCCATTCAGCTTGCACTGGGATCTATTTATTAATGTACTGAATTGAGATAAGCTAATATTTTCTACCCAGGCTTTAATGGTGCTTTAGTTATTATTCCAGGTGTGTTTTTAATTTATTCACTTTTTATTTTATCCATGGTGTTCCCTTCTGCTACAGAGGCTCGGACTGTGCTTATATAATAAATATTTATACCTCCCTTTTCAGAATACGTATCTCTCGAAAGTGGCTTATCAGCTACAACATGCCATGTTGAAAAGAAATAATATTAATATTTAAAGATTGTTAGAGTCCTTCTTCTAAAGGACACAGCTTCTGCTTCACTGTTAAAGTACATTGACTTCTGTTTATATGTATTTATTAGGAGAGGATTCAGGTAGAGCAGCCCCATGACTTTCTGTGCCCTTTTCTAAATTATATCTAGGATGCTTATATGGAATCCATTTATTTGTTTCCTCCTGCTGGAGGAAAGATATATATTTTTATCTGGGCAGGCTGTGGGTAATGTGATAAATGCCAAAAAAAAAAAGGACCCAACAACCAAAGAACCATAAAAAGCTTTAGTCAGAAAATTTGCAAATATTGGAATAGGACCCCGCCTCTTTAACATTAGGAAATGAAGACACCACACCCAAAATGGTTATTGCTTTTATAGGATATCACATACAAAGGATTACATAATTCCTCCTGTTATTCTCGTTCTATGATTTTAGGGGCTTTCCTGGGTAATTTCTACTCTAGCTCCTCCCAAACCACCAACTCTGTGAAACTACTTCATTCTCATGGCCTTGTCTTCCTGTTATGTCCATCTTAGCATTTTGGTAACACAATGGATCATTAACCAGTTCCGCTGGGTCAGGATAACCCAATATCTCTCACATATATCTATAAGCCAAAAATTACAGGCCTCTGTTCTAGCCAAGAATCTGACATTTACTTTAGAACATAACAAGTTTAAAAACATAATATGTTTATTAGATATAGTTAGATAATTGCCAGTAATCATTACAGATAAAATATCAAAAATATCAAATATCAGATAAACATGGATTCCCTTCTGTTCTTCATTTTCTCAGGTGTAACCCATAATATGTAATTTTCACATATCACAGGTGATGGTAAGTAGGATTAGCAAGCTAGCAAAAGTCAATTTTAATTTAGTGTTGAGGAATTATGTGGTTATTCCAGGAAATGTTGGAACACAAATATCAAGATTAATTTTTAAAAGTCATTTTGGAGTGTTGAAGAAAGAAATAGGAAGATATATTATCACGTAAAACATAGACAATAAATTTTACTCCCTTTTCTTCTGCCATGGATTCGGTCCTTGCCTGGGCAACAGTGGAAAATGATGCATAATTTATTCTTTCTAGATCTGTCCTGACATGCATCTTTTGGGAGTTCAAATGTCCAAATATCACAAAATAGGTAGAATAGCCTGTTCATTTGAATAGAAGTGAATATGTGTGGGTAAGGGTGGAACTGTAGAGTCCTTGGTGTTCTCTGAGCTGGGTGGTTTTCTTGGAAATGTTTCACTACCAAACTAGGTAACATCATTAATGCTAGAAGAGTGTGCAGTCTGCAAAGAGGAGTTGGAGGAGGAGGAGGAGGAGGAGGAAAAAGAGGAGGAAAAGGAGAACTATGGAATGTTGGGGCCCTCTGAGCTTGGTTGTTTTCTTGCAAGTGTTTCATTGCCCAACTAGGTAACAATAACAGTGCTAGAAGGGAGTGAATTTTGTGGAGAGGAGGAGGAGGAGAATGATTGGTTCTTTCTGAGCTTGTGTGTATACTTGAAAACATTTCATTCCTCAACTAGTTAACATCATCAGTTCTTTTAACTTTTTAAATGTGTTAGCCTTGTTTCAATCTACCTTGCGTTATACTATTTTTAGTTTTTATGCCTCATGGTCTGTGACCGAGAAGGACAGCTTCAAAATATGATAAAGAAATGAAAAAAGAAAGAAAGACAGAAAGGAAGGAAGGAAGGAAGGAAGGAAGGAAGGAAGGAAGGACTAGGGGTGACATGATAGCAGTGTTCCAATCTCTCAGGGGCTGCCCCAAAGAAGAGGGAGTCAAGCTATTCTCCAAAGCCCCTGAAAGGCAGGACAAGAAGCAACGGGTGGAAACTCATGAAGGAGAGAAGCAACTTAGAACATAAGGAGAAATTTCCTGAGAGTTAGAAGGATTAATCAGTGGAACAACTTGCCTCCAGAAGTTGTGAATGCTCCAACACTGGAAGTTTAAAAAAAAGAGATTGGACAACCTTTTGTCTGAAATGGTATAGGGTTTCTTGCCTGAGCAGGGGTTTGGACTAGAGGACCTTCAAGGTCCCTTTGAACTTCTATTCTATTCTATTCTATTCTATTCTATTCTATTCTATTCTATTCTATTCTATTCTATTCTATTCTATTCTATTCTATTCTATTCTCATTGACCCTAGAATTGAAAAAAAAAAAAAAAGAAAGTGTCCAAGTGGGAGCCAATCATAATTCTTCAGGGAAGATGTTCCTCAGAAAGGGAGCTACCGCAGAGAAGGCCCTTCTTGTTCCATCAGATGGACCTCCTTAGGAGAGGTGCCCCTAACATCTCCTACCTTCCCACTCTTATGGGTAGAGTAGATATCACTGGGAAAAGACAGCCCTGTAAAAAAAAAAAGCCTCATAAAAATGCATTTTTAAGTACACGTATCTAAAAAAAGCCACATTATGCCACTAAACTGTGTATAAACCACACTCATAAGGAGCATTCCACAAGTGGAAATATCTGTGGAAAATTGGTGGGAATGTTTTTTTTTAAAGGAAAAAGCTCAAAGTCATATGAGGAAGGAATGAGAAATTTTCTATTTATTTATTTATTTATTTATTTATTTAGTACATTGCATATTCCATTGAAGCAAAAACAACTGGAAAGCGAGTTTTATTTGTTTGTTTATTTTAAGATATTTAATTTAATCGCTGGAACGGTAAACTGGATCGTGGGCCAGAACGCACAGTGGTAGTTGTTGGCTTAGAGAGTGAGGGCTCCTGCGTGGGGTGATCTATGTTATGTTTGGTTGATGGGTGTAAAGACGGAGTTTCCATTTTTGCCCGCCTTTTTCTTCTGTGTGCGTTGAATCCTGTAGTGATTTACCTCATGATGTTCCTGTTTACCTCTCTATCTTGTCTGTCAATATTCGCACACACACACACACACACACAGAGTCAATGTCTCTGATTTCATTTGGACACTTGCTGCACAATTCCCTGACAATTTATTAAAATGTATTAAAAAAATTATTTCTTTGTTAAATTAAATTATATCTAGATACAGATCAGTCCTTGCTTTGATCCACTGATCTAGGATTCTGGAACGGAATAGGTCAACGCCTCAAACAACATCTTTTTCTGGTGTATTTTGACTTAAGCCTAGTAATTCGATTTCCCCAAAGAAACGGTTATGTTGTGACTGCAGTGTGCTGACTCATTTAAAGCCCGTTTCATCATCCAACGTTGCTCAGGTGACACAACTTGTGTTTTAATCTCTCTTAGTCAAGGGAATTGTTTTCGTATCTCCCCCTGTGGGTTGTTTCAGTTGTTTTTTTGGAGAGATGTAGAAAAATGCTATCAATTGCCTTCATTTGTCATCACGGTCCTGAGACAATGGAACCAATTGCTTCACTAAGCGCATCTCTGTTTGGGTGCGTAGACAGGGAGAAAAAAAAAATCTCCCATCTTGTGCGAAAGCAAACAAAGAGGTAATAGGGCAGAACAAAGTGCCAAAGAGTAAACAAAGTCGGCAACGTCAGGAGATCAGCCGGTTCCGGTGAATCACCCATTCATTTGGAGAAGTCAATAAGAAGAAACCCAAACAATGACAAGGAGACACACAGAAAATAGAATTATAGGCTTGGAAGGGTCCTTAGAAGTCTTCTTGTCTAAGGCTTTGCCTGAGCTGGATAATCTGTACCATTCTAGACAAATGGTTGTCCATTCCAATCTCTTCTTGAAAACTTCCAAGTGATGAAGAGCCCACAATTTCTGTAGACAAGTTGTTCCACTACCTAATTGTTCTCACTGTCAGGAAATCTCTCCTTAATTCTAGGTTGGATCCTCTCCTTGATCGGTTTCAATCCATTGCTTCTTGGACTGCCCTTGGAGAAGAGGTTGACTCCCTCTTCTTTGTGGCATCCCCTATTGAAACTGCTATCAAGTCACCCTAGTTCTTTGTCTTCATTAGAACACAGAATCATAGGACTGGAAGAGACCTAAGAGGTCTACTAGTCCAGCACGTTTCTAAAGGCAGGAGACTTTATACTATCCCAGTCAAACAGTTGTCCAGTCTGTTTATGAAAAGGTCCAAGGATGAAACAGTGGCAAATCATCCAAAATTAGCTTCTAATAGAAAAACGGTCAATAGGTGGCTAACCTTATCTGGGTTTGGAAGCTAGGAAAAATCAGGTCCAATTAATCCTTGGATGAGAGACCACCAGGAAGTTGGGGAATTGCAAAAAAAAAGTCCAGAAGAAAGGTAGTTGCAAAGCAATTCCCTAACATTGCAAGAAACTGCGTGGCCTTGTCCAGGGCATCACATGGTCTTCCGTGAAACTTTGTCTGCATTATGAGGAAAGCTGCAAAGACTGTGCTACTGAGAGGCCAAGGAAGCAGACTTCTCCGTCAGAAGAATAATTCAGGATTCCAATTCCAGCCAGGGATGCACCAGAATAAATAAAGATGAAATCTAAACAGTTGTGAGAAAAGGAGAATCATTAATACCCCAAAGCAAAGAGGTTTGTCTTTAGGGGCAGCTGCAGAAAAAATGGGGTAAAGAGACACTGTTTTTATAGGGGAGCTTGTCCTGGGTGTGGAAGTAGGTACATGGTGATTATAGGGTGATATTTGAGGGGTGTTGGCCTGTGTAGGTACAGATGATCTTGAGCCACAGTGGCGCAGTGGTTAGAGTGCAGTACTACAGGCTACTTCTGTTGCCTGCCGGCTGCCTGCAATTTGGCAGTTTGAATCTCACCAAGCTCAAAGTTGACTCAGCCTGCCATCCTTCCAAGGTTGGTAAAAAATGGAGACCCAAATTGTTGGGGGCAACATGCTGACTCTGTAAACTGCTAAGAGA
Source organism: Pseudonaja textilis (assembly GCF_049901715.1). NCBI lineage: Eukaryota > Metazoa > Chordata > Lepidosauria > Squamata > Elapidae > Pseudonaja > Pseudonaja textilis. Next base: position 197,508,026 of record NC_141992.1, on the reverse strand, counting down.
GGGCTGGAAAGCACCGTGAAGTGGTATATAAATCTAAGTGTTATTGCTAGGAAGGAAGGAAAGAAGGAAGGAAGGAAGGAAGGAAGGAAGGAAGGGCCATGGTTGCATAGTGGTTAGAATGCAGTTTTGTAGGCTGACTCTGCTCATTGCCAGCAGTTCAATCCTGGTGGGCTTCAAGGTTGACTCAGCCTTCCAGCCTTCCATCCTTCCAAGGGTGATAAAATAAGGACCAAGATTGTGGTCCTTATTTGAGGCAATGTGCTGATTTTGTAAAACTGCTTAGAGGGGGCTGTGAAGCACTGTAAAGCGGTGTATATCTAAGCGCCATTGCTATGCTTGTTCTTGTGAACATGCAGCTCTGCTGGAAGATCCTTTGAATTAATTTGTGTCCACAGACCTTCTCCTTTGATATGTGGATTAGGCCTGGGTAACTTATTTGAGAGTTTGAAGAAGTTTGAATGAAAGATTTCCCCTTGTTTGCTATTGTTTTTTTGACTTGATTGTTTCGGCTTGAGTATCAACTATTTAGTGGAGACGTTGGTTCTCACTCCATTGTGAATTCTGTTAATGTTTAAGGGAAGATGGAGACAGTATAAGGAATAAAATATATTTTGATATAAAAATTCCCACCTCTCTTTTATCTTTAGAGAGAACACCGGTACCTATGAAAATAGCCCATGGAAGAAAAAAATTGTATTCTAAAGAGTTAAGGAGGATATAAATGGACTCTTTTAATGCACACAGCTCTGACAAGCGAGACACTCTTGAACACAACAGCCCCCTATTTCTCTTTATCTCTGTTAAGCACTATGTTATTTTCTTCAGCACTTGTATAAATTTAGCCCAGTTATAAAACATATTTCAAGGAAGCAGGTAGGCGGGGTAACTGAGAGCCAATGCTGGAGTTCCATTGAACTGCCTGTCATGGTACACAAGAGATTGTTACTTTCTGTGGCGAAAGGTAGTTTTTGAACCTTGCGGGAACACAATTCGGCTGCTTATATAAGCACACTTCTTGAAGGGGAGCCTCAGATGCGTCATCTAACCTTCCCACCTTTCTTTCCAGGCCTTGCTGTGATTTCAGAGGCAGCCTTCAAAGGGTTGGGATAGGTAGAACTTCCAAAGCTGAAAAGTTCCATTTTAGCCACACATTTAATTTCCTGCTCACTGTAGAAGTACAAATAGGATAATAAAATAACAGAGTTGGAAGGGACCTTGGAGGACTTCTAGACCAACCTCCTGCTCAAGTAGGAGAGCCTAGATCATTCCAGACAAGCGGTTGTCTGATCTCTTCTTGAAAACCTCCAGTAATGGAAGACCCTACAGCTTCCGAAGGCAGCTTCTGTTCAACTGACTAATTGTTGTTATTGTCAGGAAATTTCTCCTTAGTTGCTTCTCTCCTTGGTTAGTTTCCCTCTGTCGCTTCTTGTCCCGCCTTCAGAATAATTGGAGAATTATTTGACCCCCTTTGTGGCAGCCTCTCAAATACTGGAATACTGCTATTATGTCCTCCCTAGTCCTTCTTTTCTCCAGACTTGACCTACCAAATTCCTGCAACCTTTCTTCATATGTTTTAGTCTCCAGTCCCCTAATCACCTTGCTTGCTCTTCTCTGCACTCTTTCCAAACTCACCATCTTTTTTAATATCATGGCACCCAAAACTGGACGCAGTATTCCAAGCGTGGTCTTATTAAGGCCTTATCAAGTGGTATTAACACTTTGTGTGATCTTGATTCTATCCCTCTGTTAATGCAGCTTAGAGTTACATTGGCCTTTTTGGCTGCCGCCGCACACTGTTGGCTCATGTTTAAGTGACTGTCCACTCCAAGGTCCTTCTTGCAGTTACTGCTACTGACTTGGGTGCCACCTCTTCTATACTTGTGCATTTGCTTTTTCTTACCTAAATTTAGAAGTTTACTTTTCTCACTATTGAATTTCATTTTGTTAGATAGGGCCCGATATTCATGTCTGCCAAGATCCTTCCATAGGTTAAGCTTATCTTCTGGAATGTTGGCTATTCCTGCCAGCTTGCTGAGAGGCAGAAGTCCACCCTCTCCTTCAACACATCCACCAGCAGAAGCCTACTACTTTCTAAGCTCGTTGGTCTATGGTCAACTTTGTTGGGTCATTCAGATGCTTTTTTTTGCCTATTCCTTCTGCTGATATCTCTTTCTCTGTCACTCAAGGCCATTATTAGTATGTGTCTTGAGGAGCCAGACAGTCAAGAAGCGGTTTAGATCTTGTTGTGTGACACCCCTTTAAGCAACTGAAAAGCATTACTGAGGTTATTCCTCGTTTGTCTCTTCTCAAGGGTAAACACACACAGTTTCTCTTCTCTCTCCTGATTCCAGTGTTCCCTGAATTCTCTTGAATCAAAAGCAGCATTCAAAGTAGAATCTAACCAAGGCAGATTTATGCATAAAAATAGCTTGAGATATCCAAATAATGTAGAATAACAGAGTGGAAGGTCTTCTACTCCAACTTTGATGGAACATGGGGCCACTTACCATTCTAGACAAATGGCTGCCGATATCTTCTTGACAATTTCCAGTGATGGAACATCCTCAACTTTTGGAGGCAAGCCCTTCCACTGATCAATTGTTCCCATTGTCAGGAAACTTCTTGTTTCTAGACTGGATCCTTCTCCTTGATGATCTTCTATCCTTTACTTCTTGCCTTGCCCTCGGGTGCTTTGGAGGTCAACTCCCTGTTGGAGTGCAAAAGTTCTTAAACTCACCAAATCTAAACTTGACTTCCACTATTGCGTAATCATTACTAGAGATATGTGTAGATTGAATTCCCAGGAGGGAGGGGCTGCATCCAGGGGGGCAAAGAGGCAACAGAGTTTGGAAAATTTGGTCTGCAGAAAGACAATTAAAACATTTTCTGCTTAGCTCTTCCCAGAGTATATCTATAGCTGCTTTAGCCTGGTAAGATTCTGTCAATCGGTCAAACAATAAAGAAAGCTATGTTTAAGTAACTCCATGTGTGGCTCTTGATTTATTTATTTATTTATTATTTATTTTTATTTGTCAATTGCTTACAAGAAAATAGGTATAAGTAAAAACATAGTTATGAATACATGGATACATATAAGAAAAATAAATATATATATATATAAAAGAAACAATAGGACAGGAACAGTGGGTAAGTTGGTGCGCTTATGCACACCCCCTACAGACCTCTTAGGAAAGGGGTGAGGTCCATAGTAGACAGTCTAAGGTTAAAGTTTTTGGGGTTTGGGGAAGAAACCACAGAGTCAGGAAGAGTATTCCAGACATTGACCACTCTGTTGCTGAAGTCATATTTCCTGCAATCAAGTTTGGTGCAATTAACCTTGAGTTTGTATCTATTGTTTGCTCTTGTGTTGTTATGGTTGAAGCTGAAGTATTCATTGACAGGTAGGACATTGCAATGTATGATTTTATATACTATACTTAGATCGGACCAAAGGTGGCGTAGTTCTAGGTTTTCTAGGTCTAGAATTTCAAGTCTGGTGGCATAAGGTATTCTGCAACGAGTAGAGGAGTGGAGAACTCTTCTTGTGAAATATTTCTGGACTTTCTCAGCTGTGCTAATATCAGATACGTAATGTGGGTTCCAGACTGATGAGCTGTATTCGAGTATTGGTCTAGCAAATGTTTTGTATGCTCTAATTAGTAGTGTGATATTGCCAGAGAAAAAGCTATGCAGGATTAAGTTAACATCTCTTAATGCCTTTTTGGCTATGTAATTACAGTGGGCTCTAGCACTTAGGTCATTTGAGATGAGTACTCCAGAGTTTGGATCATTGACTATTCAGCCTGTATTTTATTTTCTGATTTTTTTTGCCAATATGTAAGACAGAGCATTTATTTGTTGAGATTTGAAGTTGCCATTTGTTTGACCATTCTGATGCATAGTCAAGGTCTTTTTGAAGGGTAGCAGTATTGTCTATGGTGTTGAATAGCTTTACATCATCAGCGAAGAGATCACAGTTGCTCTTGATATAATCACAGAGGTCATTTATGTAGAGTATGAAGAGAGTTGGTCCTAGAACACTGCCTTGGGGGACACCACTGTTGACAGGTACAGGATTTGATAGGATGCTTCCAATTTTGACCATTTGTTGTCTGTTTGATAGGAATGCTTCTGTTCAGTTATGCAGGTGTCCTGAGATATTGTAAGATTTTAGTTTTAGGAGTAGTTTGTCATGTACCACTGAATCAAAGGCTTTACAGAAGTCTATGTAGATTGCGTCTGTTGCTTTGCCCTGATCGAGTTGTGTAGTCCATATGTTTTTACAGTGTTAAGAGTTGCAGATTCCAGGATAGTTTTTTCCTGAAACCAAATTGTTTATTGGAGAATAGGTTGTTTGTCTCTAAGTGGAGGATAATGGATTGGTTAATAATTGATTCCATGACTTTACAGGTGATGCAGCATAAAGAGATTGGTCTGTAATTTTCAACTAGGCTGGGGTCTCCTCTTTTGAAGATGGGGATGACTGTGGCTTGTGACCATAGGTTAGGCAAGGAGCTGGTCCTGAAAGAATTTTCAAAGATTATTCTTAGAGGTTCTGCTATGGCAGTGGATAGCATTTTTTAAGAAGTAGGCACATATTCCATCCGGTCCAATAGATAGAGATGGTTTTAGATTGTGCAGTGCTTTTTCAACAATGTCTTCTGTAAAATCGATATGTAGTTGTCTGTGGTTCGACTAGGAAATACTGGGCATGATCCATTGCTGTTTACAAATACTGAGCCAAAGAATGTGTTAAAGAGGTTGGCTTTAATAGTGTCGTCGTTGCAATCTTTGCCATTAGGTCCTATCAGGGGTGGGATTCTTGAAGCCTGACAATATGTGAAAGAACAATAGAGAGGAGAAAGTGATGAGAATGGTTGTGATGCTTCTGCCACAGACTAAAAACTGGAATTGGTAGTTATATAAAGGTTTGCTCTTTCTTTTCACTGCCATGTAGCGGTACATTGAAGAGCATCTGGAAGGTCACCTTGGCTGTTGTTAATTATTGTGGAGATGATCCCATAAGATGGTGATGGAGAAGCTTCCTCCGTCGTTTCAAGATAGGTCATACTTCGTTGGTGAACTTGCCGGAAGACAGATAGATATTTTATGACAGTCGTACATCAGCTCAAACCCAGAATGAAATCTGAGACAGCAAGTAAAATTGCAGCAAAAATTCAAGATATTATAAAACTGGTGTGATGTATTTTACAACCATATAACAAAACTTAGCAATATTAAGAGAAATACAGTCACATCGATTGTACAGTAACAATTGTAAATAAAATAGATCTGGGTGACCTGGATATCTGACCTAATAGGGAATTATTACTTGCAACCAGACATCTTTGAATGGGAGGAAGAAACAAAAGAAGTTTCCATTGTATCATTAATTGCCAACTTGAGTCTTTTGACTACAGCTAAGTGAAGACTAAGGGCTCAGTGGCTCATTGGCTAAGACGCTAAGCTTGTTGATTAGAAAGGTCAGCAGTTCAGCAGTTCTAATCCTACTTCTCCCAGCTACTGCCAACCGAGCAGTTCAAAAGCATGTAAAAATGCAAGTAGAAAAATAGGGACCCCTTTGCTGGGAAGGTAACAGTGTTATGTGCACCTTCAGTATTTAGCCATACTGGCCACATGACCACGGAGATGTCTTTGGACAGTGCTGGATCTTCAGCTTTTTAACAGAGATGAGCACCACCTCTTAGAGCTGGAAATGACTAGTACATAGGTGCAAGGGGAACCCTGGTGAAAATCCAGTCCTAAATTTTTAAATGCACAACTAATTTCCCATAAAAATTTGGAATTGCAGTTCTAACAAAACTGGATACCAAAATGAGCCATCAAAATCAGCCGGTGATGAATAACCTTATTGTTTACGTATCTGTTGTGGTTCGCCGGCAGCAGGTGCGGACAGCTGGGGTCTCAGAGAGTAAGGACTCAGATGAGGGGCCTGCGTGTGATACAGGGATGGGGCCAGGACTATCAGGGAGTGGAATGCTGCCTTTGGAGATTGTGGAGGCTGGCAGCAGTGATGAAGAGGTCCCCGAGGAGCCTGTGCCCAGTGCAGGTGCGCGCAGGGTTGCTCAAAGGAAAGAGCAGCTGCAGCAGCATGGGTAACTCGGGAGTAAGGCTGCAGGGTAATGGCCCCTTCATTAAGAGATAAAAGCCAGCTGAGAAACCAGAGTTCTTTGCAGGAAGCAAAGAAGCTTTTGTAGTCAAGCCTTGTGGACATTCGGAATATTTTGGTTGGTGTTTGGAGACTCTTTGTGTTTGAAACATTTCTTAGTAACTTTATCGAGTGTTCTTGGCAGCCTTGCACCACCTTGAGCAAGGCTCATTCTTATCAGAGTCAATTAGTTTGAAACAGCCTTTTAACCGTGAAGGAACGGAATTCGTAAAGAATAATTTAAAGGTTTTGCTGTTACCTCTGTTTTGTGTTTGTTTCCTTGGAACAAAGTTTGGATCAGAACATTATCTATGTCTTTACATTGAGATGTAATGACTCCAGGCTAATTCCTTTCTTGACTCCGCCCATAGTCCCTGCCTGTCCTTCTTCCAAATTCAGAAGAGCCCAAATCCTGGAAATATGTAATGTTCATTCAAGAGGTATTCTTCAAAGGAAACCCTAAGATATCTCAATGGGACAAAGACTTGATGGAATCCAGCCACCATGTTCTTTGAGGGCCTGGTTTCCTTTTACTGGTAATTCTTCCAAATATAACTGCTTTCTTAGTTTTGACTGAGTACATGTTAACCAGGGCTGATATGTAAATCTAGAGATATTGGTTTATTGGTGGTGTCCCCCAAGGCAGTGTTCTAGGACCAACTCTCTTCATACTCTACATAAATGACCTCTGTGATCATATTAAGAGCAACTGCATTCTTTTCGCCGATAATGTAAAGCTGTTCAATACCACAGACAATACGGCTACCCTTCAAAAAGATCTGGACTATGTATCAGAATGGTCAAACAAATGGCAACTTCAAATCTCAACAAATAAATGTCCTGTCTTACATATCGGGAAAAAAAATCAGAAAATAAAATACAAACTGAATAGTCAAGATCTTGTTGATGATCCAAGCTCTGTAAAGGACCTTGGAATACTCATCTCTAATGATCTAAGTGCTAGAGCCCACTGTAACTACACAGCCAAAAAGGCATTAAGAGTTGTTAACCTAATCTTATGTAACTTTTTCTCTGGTAATATTACACTACTAACTACAGCATACAAAACATTTGCTAGGCCAATACTCGAATACAGCTCATCAGTCTGGAACCCACATCACATATCTGATATTAACACAGTTAAGAAAGTCCAGAAATATTTCACAAGAAGAGTTCTCCACTCCTCTACTCGTTGTAGAATACCTTATGCCACCAGACTTGAAATTCCAGACCTAGAAAACCTAGAACTACACCACCTTCGGTCCGATCTAAGTATAGTATATAAAATCATACATTACAATGTCCTACCTGTCAATGAATTCTTCAGCTTCAACCATAACAATACAAGAGCAAACAATAGATACAAACTCAAGGTTAACCGCCCCAAACTTGATTGCAGGAAATGCGACTTCAGCAACAGAGTGGTCAACGTCTGGAATCCTCTACCTGACTCTGTGGTTTCTTCCCCAAACCCCCAAAACTTTAATCTTAGACTGTCTACTATTGACCTCACCCCTTTCCTAAGAGGTCTATAGGGCGCGTGCATAAGCGCACCAACGTGCCTACCGTCCCTGTCCTATTGTTTCTTTTATTTTTCTTATATGTACCCATTTCATGTATTCATAACTATGTATATACTTATACCGATTATCTTGTAAGCAATTGACAAATAAAATAAAATAAAATAAAATAAAATAAAATAAAAAGATAGATAGATAGATAGATAGATAGATAGATAGATAGATAGATAGAGTCTATGGTTGCATTAAGTGTCTCTAGGCTGGCCTATGCATGAGTCATATGGGACAAACAAAAGGAAGAAAATTATATGCTAAAATATGAATCACTCATAGCCAACAGAGGTAGAAGGCCAGAGCTAAGAAAAGAGCCGGAGGTGGAAGATAGCCAACTATGGGCTCAACCAACGTTTTTACAATATCTAAGATGTTTCAATATTCAAGAGGCTTCCACAAAGAAGAGGTGGTCAACCTGTTCTCCAAAGCACCAGAAGGCAGAAAAAGAAGCAACAGATGGAAACTAATCAAGGAGAGAACCAGCCTAGGACAAAGGAGAAATTTCCTGAGAGTTAAGAACAATTAATCAGTGGAACGGTTTGCCCTCAAATGTTTTGGGTGCTCCATCAGAGGCATCTTGACAGACATGAACATTGGGCACTATCTCACAAAATGAACTTCAATGGTGAAAAAAGTCAGGATCTACATTTAGGCAAGAAAAATCAAATGCACAGGTACAGTAGATGGTACCTAGCAACTGTGAGAGAGATCTTGGAGTCCTAGTGGACAAACATTTAAATATGAGCCAGCTGTGTGCAGCAGCTGCCAAAAAAGCCAACACAGTTCTAGGCTGCATAAATAGAGGGATAGAATCAAGATCACGTGAAGTGTTAATACCACTTTAAAAGGCCTTGGTAAGGCCACACTTGGAATATTGCATTCAGTTTTGGTCGCCACGATGTTAAAAAAAAGATGTTGAGACTCTAGAAAGAGTGCAGAGATGAGCAACCAGGATGATTAGGGGACTGGAGGCTAAAACATATAAAGAACGATTGCAGGAACTGGTTTAATGAAAAGAGGGAGTAGGGGAGACATGATAGCAGTCTTCCAATATCTCAGGAGATGCCCCAAAGAAGAGGGACTCAAGCTATTCTCCAAAGCACCTGAGGGTAGGACAAGAATGGGTGGAAACTAATCAAGGAGAGAAGCAACCTAGAACTAAGGGGGAATTTCTTGACAGTGAGAACAATTAATCAACAGCTTGCCTCCAGAAGTTGTGAATGCTCCAACACTGGAAATTTTTAAAAAGAGGTTGGGTAACCATTTGTCTGAAGTGGCGTGGGTTTTCCTGCTTAGGCAGGGCGTCAGACTAGAAGACCTCCAAGGTCCCTTCCAACTCTTGTTATTCTATTCTATTCTATTCTATTCTATTCTATTCTATTCTATTCTATTCTATTCTATTCTATTCTATTCTATTCTATCACTGGTGGTTTTCAAGAAAAGATTGGACAACCATTCATCTGAAGTGATATAGGGTGCATTGCCTTAGCAGGGGGTTGGACTAGAAGACCTCCAAGGTCCTTTCAAACTCTTACTTCAGTTATCCCATCTCAACAACTTTAAGTCATGTAGACTTCAAACTCTGAGAATTCCACACACGTTAAAGTTATTGAAGTGAAGAACCCTGGGTTGGATAATGGTTCCACAGCAGAAGTGCCCAAATGATTGTAATCCAATAAATGCATCTCAGGGGTCCTTGGTGCTCCCTGAGCTGGTTGGTTTTCTTGCAGACTTTAACTAGGTAATATCACCAATGCTAATAAGGACTGTAAGATACCTCTCAATGGCTGTAAAGTAAAATACATCTCAATGGTTGTAGCTTCAGCTGGAGAGAAGGGTTGAGTAGACTTTTTTAGGATTCCATTGTTGGCATTGCGCTGTTCACTGCATGCTTGCATCCCCTGGATGAGAAATAAAGCCATAATATTCATTCAACTTTTGGATGATGATGATAACGACAATGATGTTGCTGTTGTTGTTGTTACGTATTCAGTCTGACTTTGGGCCAGGTCTCTCTACATCTTCAGATCTTGCGCTACTTCTTTGAGTTGTTCTATGTCCGACGTCAGTTTTTATGGTTTTCAGCCACCATATTCAAACTTCAAACTTAACCTGGTTTCCTTTTAGCCCTAACTCTTCAAAGTATAATTCTTTTCTCCTGTTTTGTCTTATAATACAACATATTAACCAGGCCTGGTGTGTAAATTTAGAGATATTGCCTTTTTTGTTTTTTTTACAAGAAATGGTTTACGATCATGTGAGAACCAGGATAGTTTCCAAGGTATGGTCCAAAAAGATGAGGGCCACCATGGTGAGTTTTGGAGCCCTACAGGTTTCTTTATGTATGTGAGCTGTGTGAACCACATCAAAAATTGGCTGTTGTTTCCATTGTACCGTTAGTTGCCAACTTGAGTCTTTTGACTTATATCTAAGTGAACATCCCTGGTGAAAAAACGAGTCCTAATTTTTAAAAGCATAACTAGATGTCCCATAAAAATTGGGAAATCTAGTTCTAACAAAACCAGATACCAAAATGAGCCATCAGCTAGTTTGATAAACCTTATCATCGACGTATCTATACAGGTAGTCTTTGACTTACGACCGCAGTGGAGCCCAAAATATCTGTTGCTAAGTGAGACAGCTGCGAAGCCAATTTTGCCCCATTTTTACGTGCTTTCTTGCCACAGTTGTTCAGTGAATTGCTGCAGGTGTCCAATCAGCAACTCGGTTGTTAAGTGAATCTGGCTTACCCCATTGACTTGGCTGGTCAGAAGGGTGCAAAAAGGAATCACCTAATTAAAAGCAGAAGTTTTTCACTTTCTCAAAACAATCAGTCACACGGTCCAATCAGGATACAGTCCAGTTGCTAGGTGACCTCAGTCCCCTCCTTCCACGCACCTGCTGAAAGAGGTTCTCAAGAGAAAGTATTTTGTTTTGGCTACAAACCCCAGCTACTCTCTCCTCCCTTTCTCTTAGCTCCAGTTGTGGCAATCCTGAAACCTCAAAGTGGCCTCATTCAGGTCATCTTCAGTGTTGACACAAGGACTATGTATTGTCTTCCTTCAAAATTCTCCCAGTATTGTCTTTTCAAATCTTTTGGGCCATTGCTGGACATTTAATCTCGCTTGCAGGAAATTGATGTTTCTGTTTTTTTTTCATTCTCACCCCAGGAATATTTCAGGAACACAGGGAATAAAAAAAATAGGAAATGTGGATACGATGTCAAGTAACAAAGAAAAAGAAAAGGCAAAGATATTCCTTGTTATCTATACCTTGTTATCTATAAAGTGTTTTTTTTAGGATAGATTTGGTCTGATTATATGATTTGTTATAGAATAAACTCCCTAAATTATAGTTATCTCATAAAGTATGAATGAATAAAGTTATAGTCAAATGATTTTCTAATCGTGATACTAGGATATAAAAGTTTGGATTGATAATATGAGTTACTATGTAATGTAACTGTAATTGAGACTACGAAATGAATGCACAAAACTGATGAACCAACCGACACACGGTTTATATATATGTATGGAAGAGAGCTAATGTTTTTATGTTTTGTTTGTTTTTAAAAAATCAATAAAATTGTTTTCAAAAAAAAAAAAAATAGGAAATGTGCCCTCAGCCTATTGCGGTATTTGTGTTAACAGAAGCTAATGTATTTTTGTTTTCCATTATTAAGCTTGATTTAGATAATGTCATCATTCCTTTGAGTTCTCTGTCAAGAGAATTGTGCTAATTTGTTTTGCCTGAAAATGATTAAGCAGAAGGTCTTTAAAATTGTAGTCAGGGTGTTCTGCCACGGAGTGAGTTTGTATAGATTGGAGAATCAAAGAATCATAAGGTGATTGGAAGGCTAACCTATTGGGGATAATCTCTTTGAATTTGTTGAGTCTTTGATGAACTATTTTTCTGCGAGGAGCTTGTTCCAAGTTTGCTCTGACCTACCTTAACACTATTCTGAATTTATTAGACTATTATCATAATTAACAGGAGATGGAGGGAGAGAGGAGGGAGGGAAGGGAATGAGAAGCAGGGAGGAGGGAAGTGTCAATGATGGAGGGATGGAAGGTACAAAGGAAAGAAGCAATGGGAATAAGAAGAAGGAAAGAGGTGTAAATGATTAATAGAAGGGAGGGATGGGAATGAGAAGAAAGGAGGGATATTTAAATGATTGATGGATGCGTGGATGCATGGAAGGAAAGAACAAAGGAAAGAAGAATGAAGGGAATGAAGAATGAAAGGAATGAAAAGAAAGAAATAGGTATAAATGATGAACAAAAGGAAGTGGGGAATAAGAAGAAAGGAGCAATGTGTAAATGATTGATGGATTGATGGATGCATGGAAGGAAGGAACAAAGGAAAGAAGTGATGGGACTAAGAAGAAAGAGATAGGTGTAAATGATGAACAAAAGGAAGGGAGGGAGGGGAATGAGAAGAAAGGAGGGATGTATAAATGATTGCTGGAAGGAAGGAAGGAAGGAAGGAAGGAAGGAAGGAAGGAAGGAAGGAAGGAAGGAAGGAAGGAAGGAAAAAAGGAAAGGGGTGATGGGAATGAGAAGAAGGAGGGAGGTGTAAGTGATGAACAAAAGGAAGGAAAGAAGGAAGAAATGAAGAGGGGAGGGAGGGATGGGAATGAGAAGAAGGAAGGATGAATGTGTAAATGTTGATGATTGATCCTAAAAAGTTCTCCCACCCTTTGGTATATCCATTTTCAATTCTAAGACCAATTGCTCTACCTGTTGTCATTAGTTTAGTTTTTGGTTATTTTCAGCTGTTAGAATTTTGCCATCAGTGTAGCTTAATTTACTTCCCCAAAGCTGACAGTTAAGCATCCTTGTGCTTTGCTATGAAACTATGTGATTTGGCTTAGTTTTGGGGGAGGAAAATAAGGAGAGAAAAAAATTCTGCCTCTGTCTATCAGCATCCATTGGTATTCATCTGGGTAGCATCCTATCAGTGTGTGAGAGAATGGAGAACTGTTTGGAAAGTGAAGCAGTATTTGCTATGTGAGCAAGAAGAAGACAGCAAGGAGCCTGGGCATGGCTTAGCTCAACTGCTCTGTATTAAAGCTGCTTGGTGCTGTGAAATTGAAACAGAAACTCCTCTGCATATCTATCTATCTATCTATCTATCTATCTATCTATCTATCTATCTATCTATCTATCTATCATCTATCTTCTTAAGTTTTCGCGGGTATTTACATGTATGGTATTCAGCTTTGTTCGGGTATTTTCCCACATCATTACAGTTGTGCTTTTAAAGTTGTAGCAATGATGGCAGATGAGATTCTGCCAAAACGTTGCTACAACTTTAAAAGCACAACTATAATGACGTGGGAAAATACCCGAACAAAGCTGAATACCATAGATAGATAGATAGATAGATAGATAGATAGATAGATAGATAGATAGATAGATATAGGTATAGGTATAGGTATAGGTATAGATAGGTAGGTAGGTAGGTAGATAGAGAGAGATAGAGATAGAGATAGAGATAGATAGATAGATAGATAGATAGATAGATAGATAGATAGATAGATGATAGATAGATAGATAGATAGACAGACAGACAGACAGACAGACAGACAGATATAGATGTTATTGTTGCATGGTATTTCATAAACTCCTTGGTTTTCTAGCTGGATCTTGTCTTTGGGGTTTCTTAGGATGTTAGCTATTTTTTGGTCAGTGCCAAAGGCTGTCCTGATATTGTGTTTGTGGAAATTTTTGCTGATTTTGTCTGTGGTATCTTTGATGTAGGGGAGGAGTGCGATACCGTTGTCTTATTCTGTGTCTTGGTTTTTTGGGGGTATCTCTTTTCAGATTAAGTTGGTGATTGTGTTTCTTTGGAATCCCTTGGAAATTAATACATTTGTGAGGGTGTGTAGTTGTGTTCTCAGGTGGTCTTTGTCGGCTAGGCATTTGGTTCTGGAGATGAGGGTCTTGGCTACGGAGTTGATCTGTGCAGGGTGGTGATGGGATTGTGCATTTAGGTAGCGGTTGGTGTGTGTTTTTTTCCGGTAGATGGTGTGTCCTAGGGAGCCATTGGGCTTTTTGTAAATTAGGATGTCCAGGAAGGGAAGTTGGTTGTTGGTTTGTGTTTCCATGGTGAATTGTACTTTGGGGTGTAGGTTGTTAAGATGTGTGAAGAAGTTATCCAGTTTTTCTTTCCCGTGTGGCCAAATTACAAAAGTGTCATCTACATATCTGAGCCAGAGTTTGGGTTTATGTTCTGATTTGTCTAGAGCATTGGTTTCAAAGTGTTCCATGTATAGGTTAGTGACGACGGGTAAGAGGGGTGATCCCATGGGTGCTCCTTCTATCTGTTTGTATCTTTGTCCATTGTGGATGAGTATGTGTTGGTTAGGCAGTGGTTGGTCAGATCTAGGATGTGTTTGTGGGGGTTGTATTTGTTTTGAATGGCTGTCAAGGCCTCTTTGATGGGTACTTGGGTGAAGAGGGATACGACATCGAAGCTCACGAGTAGGTCGCTGGGTTGTAGGTTTTGTTTCTTTATTGTTTCTATGAAGTGGAAGGAGTACTGTACGTGTGAGGTGATGGATTCTGTGTAGGGCTGGAGTTGTTTGGTGAGAAATTTGGCAAGATTCTGTAGAGGTGAGCCTATGGAGCTGACTATGGGTCTGAGTGGTATTCCTTCTTTGTGTATCTTGGGGAGGCCATAGAGCTTAGGGCATCTGGGTGATTTTTCTCTGGGGATGATTCTCTGCTGGATCTCTTCACTGATGGGAGATGCTTTTATTTTGGATTTGTGGTTTTTTTCTAGGTAGGTGGTGGGGTCAGTATTCAGAGGTTTGTAAGCGGGGTTTCAGAGTAGGTTGGATAGTTTGGAGTGGTAGTCCGATGTGTTCATTACGACTGTGGTGTTTGCCTTTGTCTGCTGGGAGAATGACTATGTTTCTGTCTTTCCTCAGGTTGGTGAGTGCTTTTTCTTCTTCTCTGTGTAGGTTGCTTCTGGGTGGCTTGCTGGAGCAGAGGATGTTGGTGACTGCTTGCACTGGCATGAAGCCGAAAGCACCAGCCTGAGGATGGCGAGTGGGACCTCGCCGAAACGTCGCCAAGATACTCTTAATCTTACATGGGAAAAGACCCAAACACACCTAGACCTACATATATATATATATAAATGTACTATATATATAGTAGGAAAAGGCTGGTGAAGTCAAGAGAGGAATCAGCCTGGAGTCAATACATTCCCACAAGCAGATTAAATACATTAACTCTTAACTAACACCAATTGAATGCTGAAAATTGGTTGACAAGATTCTTGTGTCTAGGTGTGAACAATGTACATCAGCTTAGCTAGAATTTAACTTGTGGTTTTGATTCTTCTATGTCCGACAGGCAGAAGATGAGTAGATGAAGCAAATACTAAAAATAAAGAGCCTCAGGTAACTTAAAAGAAATCATTTCAGAAAGTAACTCTATAATCTACCAGATGATATGAAATCCTTGGCAGAACCAATTACCTGGGTTTCTATATTAATGAATAGTACATTAAGCTCTTGCAAAAAAAAAGAAGACTTGTTCTTTAGTTACTGGGTAGATTGTTTGTTTGTTGGTTTTAATCTATTGCAATGAACGTCAACTTGCCAAGACAGAAAACAGTTGCTGAGAAACCACTTATTGGTGATTAGAAGAATCTGACTTAGCTGGTGTCTGATTCAAATCTAAAAGTCAAGATTACAAGGCAACCAGATTGAACCAATTTGGAATGAAGTCAGAAGAAAGATTCATCCGTACGCATCAGGAAGGCTCAAGAGAGCTGGGTTGCTGCTTCAGTTGTGAACAGAAAAGGTTGAAAACATCAGGAAGGTTGAACTCTTTTCAGTAGATCTACCATAGAAGGTCCCAGCACAACCATTTCAAGAGGACGCCTGCATAACTGGATAGAAGAATTCCTGTCAAACAGAAAACAAATGGTCAAAACTGGGAGTGTCCTATCAAAATCTGTACCTGTCAACAGTGGCGTCGCCCAAGGCAGTGTTCTAGGACCAACTCTCTTCATACTCTACATAAATGACCTCTGTGATCATAGTAAGAGCAACTGCGTTCTCTTCGCTGATGATGTAAAGCTGTTCAATACCACAGACAATACTACTACCCTCCCAAAAGACCTTGACTATGTATAAGAATGGTCAAACAAATGGCAACTTCAAATCTCAACAAATAAATGCTCTTTCTTACATATTGGCAAAAAAAAAAATCAGATTATAAAATGAAAGCTGAATAGTGAAGATCTTGTTGATGATCCAAGCTCTGTAAAGGACCTTGGAATACTCACCTCTAATGATCTAAGTGCTAGTGCTCACTGCAACTACATAGCCAAAAAGGCATTAAGAGTTGTTAACCTAATCTTACGTAGCTTTTTCTCTGGTAATATCACACTACTAACTAGAGCATACAAAACACTTGCTAGACCAATACTCGAATACAGCTCATCAGTCTGGAACCCACATTACGTATCTGATATTAGCACAATTGAGAAAGTCCAGAAATATTTCACAAGAAGAGTTCTCCACTCCTCTGCTCATTGCAGAATACCTTATGCCACCAAACTTGAAATTCTAGACCTAGAAACCCTAGAACTACACCACCTTCAGTCCGATCTAAGTACAGTATATAAAATCATGCATTGCAATGTCCTACCTGTCAATGAATACTTCAGCTTCAACCATAACAACACAAGAGCACACAATAGATACAAACTCAAGGTAAACCGCACCAAACTTGATTGCAGGAAATATGACTTCAGCAACAGAGTGGTCAATGTCTGGAATACTCTACCTGACTCTGTGGTTTCTTCCCCAAACTCCAAAAACTTTAATGTTAGACTGTCTACTATTGACCTCACCCCTTTCCTCAGAGGTCTGTAGGGGGCGTGCCAAAGCGCACCAACATGCCTACCGTCCTATTGTTTATTTTTATTTTTCTTATATGCATCCATTTCATGTGTTCATAACTATGTTTATACTTATACCTATTATCTTATAATCTCTTGACAAAATTAAATAAACAAACAAACAAACAAACAAATAAGAATATTTGTAGCTCAAGGCTGAAATGGAGAGCGCTTGGTGCTCTCTGAGCTTGGTGGTTTTGTTGCAGATGTTTTCATGACCCAGCTAGGTAATATCCTCAGTGCTATAAGGCAGGTTGATGGAGAAGAGGAGGAGAAAGAAGAGGCCTGTGGGGTCCTTGATGCTCTCTGACTTTGGTAGTTTTCTTGCAGACATTTCATGACCCAACTAGGTAACATCATCAGTGCTAGAAGGAAGTGGGGGAGGTTGCTTTTTAAAAATCTACCAGTAACTTACTTGCAGAGAGCAAATCCTGCTCCCTTTTAGCACTAATGATGTTACCCACGTTAGTAATGAAATGTCTGCAAGAAAATAACCAAGCTCAGAGAACACCAAGGGTCACACCTTCCTCCTCCTCCTCCTCCTCCTCCTCCACCACCACCACCACCACCACCACCACCCATCACCTCCCTCCATTCCACAAATCCTCCTCCCTTCTACCACTAATGATGTAAGCTACAGGTGAAACTTGAAAAATTAGTCTATCATGCAAAAGTTCATTTATTTCAGTTATGCAACTTAAAAGGTGAACCTAATATATGAGATAGACTCATTACATGCAGAGCAAGATAGTTTAAGCCGTGATGTGTCATAATTGTGATGATGATGGCTTAAAGCTCATGAAAACCCCAACTCCACAATCTCAGAAAATTAGAATATTGTGAAAAGGTTCAATATTCTAGGCTCAGTGTCCCACTCTAATCAGCTAATGAAGCCACAACACCTGCAAAGGGTTCCTGATCCTTTAAATGGTCTCAGTCTGGTTCAGTAGGAATCACAATCATGGGAAAGACTGCTGACCTGACAGTTGTGCAGAAAACCACCACTGACACCCTCCATAAGGAGGGAAAGCCTCAAAAGGGAATTGCAAAAGAAGTTGGATGTTCCCAAAGTGCTGCATCAAAGCACATTAATAGAAAGTTATGTGAAAGGGAAAAGTGTGGAAGAAAAAGGTGCACAAGCAGCAGGGATGATCGCAGCCTGGAGAGGATTGTCAGGAAAAGGCCATTCAAAAGTGTTGGGGACTTTCACAAGGACTAGACTGAGGTTGGAGTCAGTGCATCAAGAGCCACCGCACACAGACGGATCCCAGACATGAGCTTCAAATGTCGTATTCCTCTTGTCAAGCCACTCCTGAACAACAAACATCAGAAGTGTCTTACCTGGGCTAAAGAAAAACAGACCTGGTCTGTTCCTCAGTGGTCCAAAGTTCTCTTTTCTGATGAGAGCAACTTTTGCATCTCATTTGGAAACCAAGGACCCAGAGTCTGGAGGAAGAATGGAGAGGCACACACTGCAAGATGCTTGAAATCCAGTGTGAAGTTTCCACAGTCTGTGTTGATTTGGGGAGCCATGTCATCTGCTGGTGTTGGTCCACTCTGCTTCATTAAGTCCAGGGTCAACGCAGCTCTCTACCAGGAGATTTTGGAGTACTTCATGCTTCCTTCTGCAGACGAGCTTTACGGGGATGCTGACTTCATTTTCCAGCAGGATTTGCCACCTGCCCATACTGCCAAAAGCACCAAAACCTGGTTCAATAACCATGGGATTACTGTGCTTGATTGGCCAGCTAACTCACCTGACCTGAACCCCATAGAGAATCTATGGGGCATTGTCAAGAGAAAGATGAGAGACATGAGACCGAACAATGCAGAAGAGCTGAAGATCTACAAGGCCTCTATTGAAGCATCCTGGTCTTCCATAGCACCTCAGCAGTGCCACAGGCTGATAGCTTCCATGCCACGCCACATTGAGGCAGTAATTGCTGAAAAAGGTGCCCAAACCAAGTACTGAGTACATATGCATGCTTCTACTTTTCAGAGGTCCGTTATTGTTCTATATACAATCATTATTTTACTGATTGCATGCAATATTCTAATTTTCCGAGATTGTGGATTTCGGGTTTTCATGAGCTGTAAGCCATCATCATCACAATTATGACACATCACGGCTTGAACTATCTTGCTTTGCATGCAATGAGTCTATCTCATATATTAGTTTCACCTTTTAAGTTGCATTACTGAAATAAATGAACTTTTGCACAATATTCTAATTGTTTGAGTTTCACCTGTTGGTTGCTAATCAAATATCTGCAAGAAAATAACCAAGATTAGGGTGTACCAAGGACCCCCATACTTCTTCTCCTTCTCCTTCCTCCCCAAAACCCCTCCCTTCTAGCACTGCTGAAGTTATCTAGTTGGGTAATGAAATATCTGCAAGGAAACAGCCAATCTGAGAAAACACCAAGGACCTCCTCTTTCCCCTCCTCCTCCTCTTCCTCCTCCTCCTCCTCCTCCTCCTCCTCTCTGCAAACTCCACTCCCTTCTAGCCCTGATGATGTTCCCCAGTTGGGTCATGAAACATCTACAAGAAAGCCACCAAGCTCAAAGAGCACCAAGGACACCTAATTTCAAAAGTTTCTCAACAAAAAAACATTTGGTTTTTAAGAGGCGGATGGGCCTCCTGCACCACTTTTATAAGCAACGAGGATAAATAATCTTTGAAGAAATCAGCAAACAGCCCAAAGGTCTGATCGCATCCTGTTCCAACTTCTTCTTCTTTTTTTAACCACCCTGTTTTAAAAATGATCTCTTATGAAAGATCAAAGTGCCATTTGCTCTTCTGCACCAGCAATTCTACTGAAATGGGTCTTGGGATTTATTATTTTTATTTTTTTTCCGGGAAAGATTCGTTCTCTGCTGTTCCTTGGGCTGCGTTTTGAGAGTCTGAAATGGAAGCGAATGATCTCTGTAGGCTATATAGAGGATAGAAATAAAAGAATAGCCTTGATGAGGTGCAAAAGTCTGAGAAAAACAAATACCCCTTTTGTGGCTTTCGTCCCCCCAGCCGCTCCATCAGGAGATGACACGGCGGAGATAGATAAGGAACCAGGAGAGCAAAAGCATTTTTAATCTAAGTTTGTTTTGAGGAGGAAAGCGGGCGGGGGAAGGAAAGGGAAATGAAAGAGGCTACAAAATGAAGAGCTGTGGAGAGATAAGAGGAGTGGGAGCATTGCTTTCTTTCTTTCTTTACTTAATAATTACAGTGTATTTTACATCTCATATTTATTTATATTTATATATTCACATTTATACTCTATATAAATGACCTTTGCGATCACCTTATAAGCAACTGCAGTCCTCTTCGCGGATGATGTAAAACTATTCAACATCACCGACAATGCCGCTGCTCTTCAAAGTGACCTTGATTATGTGTCTGAACGGTCAAACAATTGGCAACTCCAAATCTCGACCAACAAACGCTCTGTCCTACGCATTGGTAAAAAAAAAAATCAGTACACCAAATACAAACTAGATAGATAGGACCTCATTGACAACCATCACTCTGTCAAGGACCTTGGAGTTCTCATATCAAATGACCTAAGCGCCAGAGCTCACTGTAACAGCATGGTCAAAAAGGCATTAAGAGTTGTAAATCTAATCTTACGAAGCTTCTCCTGTGGAAATATAGAATTGCTAACTAGGGCATACAAAACCTTTGCTAGACCAATACTCAATTACAGCTCATCTGTCTGGAATCCACACAGTATATCAGACATTACTACAATTGAGAGAGTCCAGAAGTATTTCACGGGAAGAGTACTACACTCCTCTGCTCTGAGTAATGCAAATGGTTGTGTAATCTGCAATATTTTTGAGAGGGGGAAAAAAAGGAAAAAACAAAACAAAACAGAAAGTCCAGTTTGTCTCTTGAAAAAAAAGCACCTTTAGGGACAACCATGACCGGGAGGACTGAGAATCTCTACAGACTTTTAGCTACACAAATTGGGATGACTACTCTTTGAATGGTGTGGGGTAGGAATGGATTTCCGCAGGAAACATTGCAGGTTACAAGAACCATTAGCACTACTCGGGTGGCGCTGAAGACACAGACAAACCTCCAAGCGGCCTCAACGACCCTCTAAAAGGATGCAAATGACCAGCTGTCTGAAAGGAGTATAAATCCTTTCGTTTCTCACCATCTAATCAGAACTGAAGAAGCTTCTGGGAAGAGAAGCAAAACGTCTTCAAAGAAAAACAAAGAAAGTCCAGTTGCCTCCTGAAAAAAGCACCTTTGGGACAACCAGGACCTAGATGATGGAGAATCTCTACAGACTTTTAGCTATGCACTTTGGGATGAAAACCCTTCAAACGGTGTGGGATTATGAATGGATTTCCAGAAAAAAAAATGCAGACTACAAGAACCATTTCCAACACTCGAGTGACCCTGAGCACACTGATAAACCTCCAAGTGGCCTCAACGACTTTCTAAAAGGATGCAAATACCCAGCTCTGTCTGCAAGGAATATGAATCCTTCCCTTCCCTACCATCTCATCAGAACTGAAGAAGCTTCTGGGAAGAGAAGCAAAACGTCTTCAAAGAAAAACAAAGAAAGTCCAGTAGCCTCTTGAAGAAAACACCTTTGGGAGAAGTGTGATGCATATTTCAGAAATCTATTCGAATATGCATTCCGTCCTCCTTTCTGTTGAAAAATTCCAATTTAGCAGTTAAAAGCAGCTTGATGTATGTGCCTCGTTCCCAATGAAAAGAACTGGCATAATGAATTAATCAAACACCTTGCCTTCAGCAGCAGTACACCAAGCCATAAAACATATCCCCATAAAACATGTTCAACAGTTTGAATTGAGTCTAAGCGAGCCCAGGTACTGTGAGCTGTATGAACATGCAAGGGTCTCATGTTTAACCTGGCTTAGCCCTGGGACACCAATTTCATTTCCACTTTAAACACCTCAAACATTACTAATTCATATTCAATTTACTTCTAAGTGAAACGGAGAAAGGAAACACATAGCCGTAGGGAGTTAGCAGGTCGTTCGATTACTACTGCGTCACTTCCATTGAGAGGTTGCTCAGATTACCGAGTCAGTCCTTGATTTATGACCACAATTGAGCCCCAAATTTCCCTGGCTCAGCGAGACATCTGTCAAGTGAGTTTTGCCCTGTTTTTCAACCTTTCTGGCCACGGTTGTTAAGTCGCTGCAGTCTTTAAATCAGGAACACGGGAGTTACAACATTGACTTTTCTTCTCAGAAAATCACACTTAGTCCGCCTCTTATGACCTCGCGATCCATGCAGATACAGCCTTGCAGTTCTCCTCATCTTACAACCTCAAAGTGTTGTTTCCCGTCTCAAACAGAAGCATAAATGGTTCCCATAGTCTGCAATTATTCTGCAGGCTACAGAAAAAATTCCCACTACTCAGGTGACCCTGAGGTCATTTGCAGTGGTAGGATTCAATTTAATTTATTTTTTTACTACAGGTTCTGTGGGCGTGGCAAGGGAAGGATACTGTAAAATATTCCAGTCAGATGTGGTATTTTCCGGTTCTCTGAACTACTCAAAATTTCTGGTACCGGTTCTCCAGAACTGGTCAGAACCTGCTGGATACCACCAGCACTGGTCTGAACTATTTGTCTCACCTGTTGCTTCAGTTAGGTCTGTATTTTGCTTTATTTTTTTGCTTCAACAAAATAACATTTATGTAGGAGGTGATCAGGCTGAGCCTGAGGGTGGGGTCAAATGTGTCATCAGTCAAGAGTCACTGGGCTCCCACAAGAGATTCAAGTCCAGCCTACTTTGAATGCTTTCTTAATTCCCACTCATTTCCCTTGCTCGCTAGTAGCTCAGGTTCTTGTAGAGAGCTTCAGCTTGCAATAAACCTTTATACTCATTGGCATTGCATGAGACTCCTGATTTCCCGGGCACTTGATATTATATATGATACTGAGAATTAATCACAATCAGCCCTGACATAAGAAGTTTCATTTTTAGAAGGCCAAGCAAAGTACTCATCCTGTTTGAAGAGCAAGGGCCAGGTTGCTATTGATAGCGCTACCTAGCCAGGTAGTGGAATGTTTAGAAGAAAACAACCAGACTCGGATAATCATCAAGAATACAACAATTTAATCCTGAGCTTCAGTACATATATTTTATACTATTGGAATAGCAAGTCTTTATTGACTTGCTGAACACCAAAAGAAGAAAGGGCCATTAAGCGCCTAGAGAAATGCTACTCCGAAAGAAAGGGGGCAGGGATAAAGATGGCCGTCTTCTGTGACCTCTGCAATGGCAGTTCCTCAGCAAAAGGGTTTGAAGAAAGCATGCCTTTCTTCTTTTATTGTGAGAAGGTGATCTTATAGACTTCCAACCATCAAAGATGTTGGAAAATCTGGCCAGGAGTTCTCTTAATGATTCATCCCTGTTGTAAAATGACTTGGCTTCCTCAGTCAACGGGTGATGTCTTATTTAATAGTCTTTGCCTTATGATATTGTCAGCCTTGGAAGCAACTTTTTACTTGGAAGCTTCGAGGCTGCCACATTCAGTGCCTGGGAATTTGGGAAGGTGGGGGAGGAATTTCATATTTTGGTAGAAGATTAGACATAACAACATTCTTTCTCGGAGAGTCAAGGACATGTTGCCCTGCACCTGGAGAGGAGTGACTTGTGGGGGGGAATATCTCTAGTTGGGACAAAGATTTGGTTGGGCCATGTGATGGACCGATGGGTGCAGGGGATGGATTTTTTACATTCTCTTTTGGGAACTCTCAGATTCGGGTTTTCCCAGATGTGCTAATATGACAAATTTAATAAAATGGAACTTTGAGGGACGGATTGTCTTGGAGTTTATTGGTATGGAGTTGGTTAGTTGGAATGCTGACAAGAACTTTGGTTAGGCTGTGTAATTCTCTGGATTTGATCTCAAAAACTGCTTTGGAAAGGCGTGGGAATGTAAGGTAGTCTCTATTGGTCAAATCAAAATGCAGCTTAGCTCTTTCTAAGAACTGGCTAGCAGCTGCAGAGAGAACTGCACAATCCCCGGAAAAGATGCTGCTACTTTCAAGGAATCATTGACTGATATTGCATTCTCATTCCTTTGAAGCACATACGGGATGCTGAACCCAAAGTGGGTTTGATGAAGTTATAAAATTACTAAACGCTATGGATGTAGAATACATAGACTTCAGTAAGGTATTTGTTAAAGATGATCACCGTCTACCACTTGGTAAGACAGAACAATGAGGGATAGACAGTACCACCACCAGATGGATTTGCAGTTGGCTGACCAACCGCACTCAGTGTGTGGTTCTCAATGGAACTACATCTACACGGAGGGAAGCCTGCAATGGGGCACCTTGAGGTTCTATCTTGGGCCTAGTGCTCTCCAACGTCTTCATAAATGATCTAGACCAGAAGCCTTTTGGGGTACCAGGGATCAGTTCTGCAGACAAAGGTTTTTCTGCAGACAAGAGGGGATGTGGTTCACATGCTGCAGGCATCCTGCGGATGGAGCTTCATTTGTTTGCGCGGCCTGGTTTCTGGCATGCCGTGAACCTGCCCCCGGTCCACCGATTGAGGATGGGGACCCCTGATCTAGATAAGGGGATAGAAGGGGAGCACATCTAATTTGCAGATGGAGCCAAACTGGGAGGGGAATTACTAACACTTTAGCAGGTAGACTCAACATTAAAAAAGTTCTTGTATGATTTGTCCTTATCCAACAAGATGATGTTGCAAAGTAGGGTCTTGTTTTAGACAAAAACAAAAAAAACAACAAAAGCAAACAACCCCTCCCCACCAAAACCAAACACCCAGGTAGAGAATAGGCAATACCTGGCTCGGCAGTAATACCTGGGAGTGGGAACTAGATATCCTACTGGACAATGACAAGTATGATGAGCCAGAAATATGTTGCGAATGCAAATGCAAAATGCTAGACGGAATCAACAGAGGGATAGCATTAAGAACATGAGGAGTGATAGTATTGCTCTGTACTGCCCTAGTGAAGTTACACTTGGAATCCTGCATCCAGTTCCAGTCACCACAATACAAAAAAGATGCTCAGACCCTAGAAAAGGGCAGAAAACACCCTGCAGAAAAACACAGCTCCTTTCAGCAGTGCCACACCCATTGGCACCACTCAGGTGATCATGAAGGCAGAGACGAACCTTCAAGTGGCCTCAATGACCTTCTAAAAGGATGCAAACGACTAGCTGTCTGCAAGGAGTATCGATCCTCCCGTTC
Source organism: Pseudonaja textilis (assembly GCF_049901715.1). NCBI lineage: Eukaryota > Metazoa > Chordata > Lepidosauria > Squamata > Elapidae > Pseudonaja > Pseudonaja textilis. The sequence continues at coordinate 197,483,140 of NC_141992.1, read as the reverse complement.
CTCACCATTCAGTCAGAGCTGAAGAAGCTTCTTGGAGAAGAAGCGAAATGTCTTCAAAAGAAAAAAAAACCCAAGGAAGTCCAGTTGCCTCCTGAAAAAAGCACCTTTTGGACAACCATGACCTGGATGATTGACTATCTCCATAGAGCATGCGCCTTATGTCAAAAAGAAAAACCTGGACTCTTGAATTGTCCCATGTAGTCATTTGGAGACCACAAATATATGAGTGAGGGATGAATTGGAGTCTTCCACCTGTACCAATAAAGGAGAAGATTCTTAACTCAGGGTTGAAATGGTGGGTCTTGGGTATTCTCTCTTTTCCATCTGATTGGCTTCCTTGCCATCGGCTTTCTTCCCTTCATTTGTTCAAGCCCCTTAAGCATAAATTACTGAAAAGCTTCATTTAATCATCCCAGAGATCACTGGCTGCAGCAAGGGTCATGTTGTGTTTGTAGATTGTAAAGATGATATAATGGATGTTATTTTTCAGTAATCAAATCAACCCCAATGATTCATGACTAAAAGCCATAATGGCTTTTTAATTAGTATGTTTAACGTTGGCTTGGCTTGCAGCTCTTGACCGCGTAGCAAAGATGGACTGCGTTAGGAAGCCTTCTGCTCCATGTCCTCGCGGTGGTAAACCGGAGAAAAAGAAGAAAATCTAGAAACAGACAAGCCAACAAACCGGGTCTATGGGACAAAAGGACAATTTGGTTAAAGGGCAGTACTGCAGGCTACTTCTGCTGACTTCCAGCAGTTCGGCAGTTCGATTCTCACCGGCTCAAGGTGGGACTTAGGCTTCCATCTTTCTGAGGTGGGTAAAATGAGGACCCAGATTGTTGAGGGTAAGAGGCTGACTCTGTAAACCTGCTTAGAGAAGGCTGGAAAGCACTGTGAGTGGCATATAAGTCTAAGTGCTATTGCTAAGTGGGAAGGAAGGAAAGGAAGGAAGGAGGGAGGAAGGAGGGAAGGAGGGAGGAAGGAGGGAAGGAAGGAAGAAAGAAAGGAAGGAAAGAAAGATTTTTTGGGGCAGGAGGCTGACTCTATAAACCACTTAGAGAAGGCTGCAAAGCACTGTAAAGTGGTATATAAGTCTAAGTGCTATTGATAGGAAAGAAGGAAGAAAGGAGGGGGAGAGGGAGGAAGAGGCGAAGGAGGGAAGGAATGAAAGAAAGGATAAAAGAAGAATGAAAGGGTGATGGGAAGGCTGTGGTGGCACAGTGGTTAGAAACAGTATTGTAGGCTGACTCTGCCGGCTGCCAGGAGTTCGATCCTGACCAGCTCAAGGTTTGACTCATCTTCCATCCTTCCGAGGTGGGTCAAATGAGGACCCAGATTGTTGGGGGCAAGAGGCTGACTCTGTAAACCACTTAGAGAGGGCTGTAAAAGCACTGTGAAGCAGCATATAAGTCTAAGGGCTATTCTAGAAGGGCCAAGGATAGGAACCTAAGAAGAAATTGGTTCTCCAGTTCAGTGCAGAGACTTCCATCGGGGGGAAATAGGGGCAGCGATCACCAGGTACAGACGGTCCCCACTTATGACCTCAAGGGAGCCCAACATTTCTGTTGTTCAGTGAGACCTTTGTTAAGTGAGTTTTAGACACTCGGGAAGCTGCAGCGGTCATAAATATGAACCCGTTGCCAAGCGTCTGAATTTTGATCATGTGACCACGGGGAGGGTGCAAAGGTCATAACTGGGACAAAACAGTCCTCAGTCACTTTTTTTCAGTGCCGTTTGTAACTTTGAATGGTCACTAAATGAACTGTTGTAAGTCAAGGACTATCTATGGCTTATTAAAAGTCAATAAATTCAGATAAAATGGTAAAGCCATTGGGCGGATATCCAAAGCACTAGGCTCAAAGATTAAAAAAAATGCTCTCTATAACAATATTGTCAGGATTCCGGCAGGTATTCCAATTAAATAGGACAAATATGTCAACATAGTTAACAAATATGTTAATATAGTTGAGAAATATGTTGTTCTTTGTCACGAAGTCATGTCCAACCCATCACGACCCCCTGGGCTTCCTGTCTTCCACCATCTTCCGGAGTCCATTTAAGCTCATGACGACCGCTTCCGTGACTCCATCCAGCCCCCTCATTCTCTGTCGTCCAATTCTTCTTTTGCTCTCAACCATTCCCAGCATTAGTCTCTTCTCCAAGGAGTCCTTCCTTCTCATCAGATGGCCAAAGTCTTTGAGTTTCATCTTCAGGATCTGGCCTTCTAAAGAGCAGTCAGGGTTGATCTCCTCTAGGACTGACCGGTTGGATGGCCTTGCAGTCCAAGGGACTTGCAGGAGTCTTCTCCAGCACCACAGTTCAAAAGCCTCCATTCTTTGACATTCAGCCTTCCTTACGGTCCAACTTTCACAGCCATACATTACAATTGGGGAAACCATAGACTATACGCACTTATAACAATATAGCCCAGGGCATTAATACAAGAGTTGATTGAATAACATCTGAGCGAAGTATTTTAGTTGGAGCCTAAACTGGCTTGAAAACCATTCCAAACTGTGTTCATCAACAGTTTCTCATGAAACTGAAGAGGATTGGTATCAAAGCAGTATGTCCCAGAAAAGAGAGTAGCCTTGTAGTAGTCTGACTAGCACTGATGATGTTACCTAGCTTGGGTCACGAGACATCTGCAAAAAGCCACCAAGCTCAGAGAGCGCCAAGGATCCCATAGTCCTCCATCTCCTCCTCCTCCTTCGCCTCCTCCTCCTCCGCCTACAAATTCCATTCCTAGCGCTGAATATGTTACATAGCATCTGTCATGAAACATCTGCAAGAAAACATCAAGCTCAGAGAGCACCAAGGACCCCATAGTCATCCATCTCCTCCTCCTCTTCCTTCTCCTGCAAACTCCACTCCTAGCACTGATGATGTTACCTAGTTGTGTCATGAACCATCCACAAGAAAACCACCCAAGCTCAGAGAGCACCAAGGACCCCATAGTCATCCATCTCCTCCTCCTCCTCCTCCTCCTCCTCCTCCTCCTCCTCCTCCTCCTCCTCCTCCTCCTCCTCCTCCTCCTCCTCCTCCTCCTCCTCCCCTTCCTGCAAATTCCACTCCTAGCACTGATGATGTTACCTAGTTGGGTCATGAACCATCCACAAGAAAACCACCCAAGCTCAGAGAGCACCAAGGACCCCATAGTCATCCATCTCCTCCTCCTCCTCCTCCTCCTCCTCCTCCTCCTCCTCCTCCTCCTCCTCCTCCTCCTCCTCCCCCTTCCTGCAAACTCCACTCCTAACACTGATGATGTTACCTAGTTTGGTCATGAACCACCCACAAGAAAACCACCCAAGTTCAGAGAGCACCAAGGACCCCATAGTCGTCCATCTCCTCCTCCTCCTCCTCCTCCTCCTCCTCCTCCTCCTCCTCCTCCTCCTCCTCCTCCTCCTCCTCCTCCTCCTCCTCCTCCTCCTCCTCCTCCTCCTCCTCCTCCTCCTCCTCCTCCTCCTCCCCTTCCTGCAAATTCCACTCCTAGCACTGATGATGTTACCTAGTTGGGTCATGAACCATCCACAAGAAAACCACCCAAGCTCAGAGAGCACCAAGGACCCCATAGTCATCCATCTCCTCCTCCTCCTCCTCCTCCTCCTCCTCCTCCTCCTCCTCCTCCTCCTCCTCCTCCTCCTCCTCCTCCTCCTCCTCCTCCTCCTCCTCCTCCTCCTCCTCCTCCCCTTCCTGCAAACTCCACTCCTAACACTGATGATGTTACCTAGTTCGGTCATGAACCACCCACAAGAAAACCACCCAAGTTCAGAGAGCACTCAGGATCCTTCCGCCTATGTCATACTACATCTCCAAGGATTCCTACCCAGCTCTTGGGAAAACATACAGTTGTATCCTGAGGTCTCTGGATGACCTGTGATTAAGGGCACTGCTCTAGGTGGAGAAGAAGACCAAGGCACCCTGAAACCTTTTTTTAAAAAAAAAACTTCTAAGCCACATTTAGTGACCGATAGCAAATGGCTTTTCTTTCCCATTGGAGAAAAAAAAACATACGATCTCTTCTGCTGCAGCCATAAATCGCAGAGCCCAGTGAGAAAGGTAAGGATTCACATGGATTGAAACACGCATATATCAAGTCGGCTGCAGTTTCCACTTGACTGAACTTTTGATGGAGGACCTAGTTAGCTAAATGTGCAATGCGCAGTCAGGTTGCGGGGAAAGGACACAGTGAACATTTTCCTGGTACGTTGCCCAAGCCTCTTCATCTTTGCTCAGCACCAGAACTGATCTACTGAAATTGCAGGAAGACATAAAAAGGAAGTCTTCCCTCTGAGATGTGTTTCTCTAATTGGCTTCTTAGGTTTGGTGCAGTGGTGGGACGGATAACTTAACAACCGGTTCTCTGGCTGGGTAGGCATGGCCGGATGGTGGGTGATGACGCTCATCACACTCAGCCCTTCCTCCTGGCCGCTCACCTCAAAGGCAAGAGTAGGATTCAGACAATTGCAGCTAATCCCACCACTGGCTGACCCGCCCCCACCCATTTTTGACCTGTTTTTTGGCCATTTTCAATCCATTTTGGGGCTGTTTTCAGGATGTTTTTGGCCTATTTTTGCCCCTCAAAATGGCCTCCAAAACAGGCAGGTTTCAGGGCCATTTTCTCGGCCATTTGTGGGGCATTTTTCAGGCTGTTTTCAGGCTGTTATTTTGGGGGCCATTTGGGGGCTGTTTTTAAGCCATTTTTGACCTGGAAAATGGCTCCAAATGGCCCAAAAAACCAGCAGGGTTGGGGCCAGCCAGCGGTGGGATTTGCTAGTTCACCAAACTGCACAGAATCTCAACTACCGGTTTGCGTGAACCGGTTGCGAACTGGCAGCAGCCCACCTCTAGTTTGGTGGCTACACCTCCTTGAATGCAGTGAAGAAAACGTGGCATCTCTGTTCTTGGTCTCCGGGGGAAGGATAAGAGACTAACAGAGTTGGAAGGGACCTTGGAGGTCTTCTAGTCCCACCCCCTGCTTAAGCAGAAAACCGTACAACTTTTCAAATGATTGTCCAGTCTCTTCTTTAAAGCCTCCTGTGTGGCAGTGTGGAAAGGGAACTTCATGAGGACAGTGGTGACACCCAAGCAGGAAAAGCCCAAAGGGAACACCAGGCCAGCCATAAAACAAACTTGCATAGGAAAAGAGATTTAATAAAAGGTATTGAAAGAAGCCCCTTAGACAAAAGCCAAGTAATTAAGAAAGCTAGGGAAACAAGAAAAAGAAATCCCTTACAAACAACAGGTCATGCCAAATCAGCGAAACAAATAGACACAAAATATATTGCAAAGGAGACAGACAGGAGATTGCCACAAAACAAATACAAGAAAACATTAGGACGAAACTGATAATCCAATCAAACCACCCTGCGGAGTTTACCCTCTGCCAGAAATGAAGACAACCCCGACAGGATTTAAAACATTAAGAAATACAAACACAAGCACTCACACACAAAAGGAGAAAAAAGTATAAAAATCAGGGGTTTATTATACAAAGCTAGCTAGCCCCAGGAACGCAGACTTCTTGCTATCTCTCGCCTTCCTGAAAAATAAAAAGAACCAGCTTTCAAGCAGTTGTCTGTGTCCTTGCACCGGAGCTCTCCCAGCAGGAAAATCGAGCCCTCAGAAGAAAGGCATTTTAAGTAGCCTTTCAACAGCAGCATTCACAACTTCTGAAGGCAACTTCTCTTCCACTGATTAATTGTTCTCACTGTCAGGAAATTTCTCCTGCTTCTCTCCTTGATCAGTTTCTATTCATCACTTCTTGTCCCGCCTTTGGGTGCTTTGAAGAATAGGTTGGCCCCCTCTTCATGGAGAAGTTCTCTAACCATCTCATCTCCCAAGCCCATGGGAAGGGTTCTTTCTTGAGGTCAACCCTTGAGTTGAAGGGAACTGTGGAAGCCAGGGGAGCTGCAGTCACCCGAAGAAAGAAAGGTGGATATGGTCCCTCACAGGATATTCACACACCTCTGGAACACCTAGTAACTACAACAGTACAAAAAATACCACTTGCCTTTATGAACAATTCCCGGAATTCCTGAAATATTTTTCATTTAATTGATAGCTGTGGTCTTCTTGATGCGCTCAGAATTCGGTTTGTTTCTTTGCAGAGGAGTCATTACCCAACTAGGGAACATTAACAATATTAGAAGGGGGTGGGGTTTGGAAGGAAGAGGAGGAAGAGAAAGAGGAAGAGAGGGAAAAAGACTGCAGGAAGCAGAAAAGGGAGAGAAGAAAAGGGGAAGGCCAAGGAAGGGGAGGGGGAGGAAAGGGAAGGGAAGGGAAGGAAACTGCCAGTCATTGCAACTACTGGTTCAGCAAACCAGATGTAAAATTAACATCCAATTTGTCCAAACCAGCACGAACCGATATCAGCCCACCCCTGTTAACCAGGTATGATTTTAATTAGCAAATAAAAAAAAAAAAAAAAAGATTTCTTTAGGCATCTCAATAGTCTTTCTTTCTCTCTTTATCCTTAGCCCTGTCTTTAATCTCCCTAAATATTAGAAACACATTTTCGAAGATCACAGTTGACAAGTATATGAATGCTTCTTTGGCAATTTTTTAAATGTTAAAAATTTCTGGCCCCAAATGCTCTGATACATATTTTTCTGCCTAAACTTTTGTGCAGATACTGTATAATGTAACACAGTGTAATATTTGCCATTGATTTGTACTAATTATCATGGCAAATTCTAGCTTTAATGGAAATTGTCTTTGTGTTTAAAAGGGAAACCAGGATCGCAAAGAAATACCTCCAGTTTTAGAAGTAACGATTGAATTCCTAGAGCTTCACAGCAATTATCTTGACTTTGTGTTACCTTCTGCAGATGTGCACTTAAAAGTCTCTTCCATCCATTCATCTTTTCTCTAATTTAATATATCTTTAATGAATTAAATTGTGCATGTTTCAGGCATGGATTGAGGTGGTGAAGCCCGCTGGTCTTTAACATACTGAGAAATTCAATGGAAAGATTATTTTCTTTTGCCAATTTTATTCTTTTATTATTCTTTTTGCCTTAGCTCTTTTTAATTTTTGTAAGAATGGTATTCTGTGTGTGTCACAACATCCTACTTCAGAATCAGGCTGCCAAAGTTTGCAATTTTTTTTTTCCTGATAAATCTCTATCTTGCTCCCTCCTCAGCCAAATTTATCTGGTATCTTGATAGCTCAAGTATCATTGAGCTTGTCTCAAAGGTGCTTTTTCAAGAGGCAACTGGACTTTTTAACCAGAAAGTCCAGTTGCCTCTTGCAAAAGCATCGTTGGGACAGCCATGACCTGGATGACTGAGAATCTCCATAGACATTTACCATTGAGCTTGATTCTCAGTTTATAAAACAGAATAACCAAGTTAGAAGGGACCTTGGAGCAGGAGACTCTACATCTAGGGTCTTCAATTTTGGCAAATTTAAGGCTTGTGGACTTCAACTCCCAGAATTCCTCAGCTAACGTGACTGGAGAAGGAATTCTGGGAGCTGAAGTCCACAAGTCTTACAGCTGTCAAGTTTGAAGACCCTTGTTTTAGAGAATAGGAAGACTGCTACTATGTCACCACCACCACCTCAGCCTTTCTTCTCATTAAACTAGACATGCCCAATTCTTGCAACCATTCTTCAATCCTTTTAGCCTCTTGTCCCCATCTCTATTGCTCTTCTCTGCCCTCTTTCTAGAGTCTCAATATCTTTTTCATGGATGGATCAGAAAATCCACCATGGAGCTAGTTTCTTATCCCAGCTGGTCTCTTTCAACAGAGAACTTCATCGGTGGTGTGTGACATTTTTCTTTGCCACCCAGAGGTCAAAAGACCATGCACCCATGTTGAGTGCCATTGTTGTTTCATTCTTGGAAGCAGAGCAGGCTTGGCTGGTAGGTTCAGGGTGAGCTCCTGTTTGCATTAACTCAGTTCTCAGTTCCCCTTGTTCTCATCCTGATAAAATAGCGTTGGAAGAAATATCCTTCTGGGTTCAGTTCTAAGTGGGGGAAGAAGACACTGGAAACATGGAGGCTGTTTGGAAAGATGGTTTAATGGTGGACAGGACCACATGCCTTGGAGCTCCAAAGAAGGAAGGGCTGAGATGCTGAGAGTGCCTGGGTTTTATACCCTCTGTTGGGATTTGAATTTGAGCTTGTATTCTGATTGGCTGTCAGACTCCCATGAGGCCATGCAGGGGCAACTTTGTAGGCTGTCCTGAATCCCAAGCTTGGTTGAGCCTTGCTGGATGATGATGTAATGAAAGAGCTTTGGGATTCCTATTATGGGTCTGCCTAAGGGGGGTAGACCTTCGTTATGTAAAATAGACAGGTCCAGGCCTTTAATGGCCCATTAACAAGGTGTGGGAGGAGCTGAGTTTCTGCCTCTCTGAGTTCCTACTTCTCTTTTAGGGGAAATATTCCGCCTTTTTAGTATATGCTAAAATATTTCATATTTTTTTTCTAGGAGCGGGGTGGGTGCTAACTTACTACAATAGATTGTTTCTTCGGTAGCGTTGAGAAGCAGTGACTCCCCCGCCGCTTGCTCCGTTTCCTACATGCAGTTCAAAGAAAAGAAAAACCAACCATCCATAGATTACACTGACACCGTGGCAAAGGGTTGCTATGGAATGGGTTTTCGAGGCAGAAGAAAGTGAAATAAGAATTGAGACATGGCTATTCGTTAGTGCCAAGCCCAGAGGGAACGAGGGACTCTGAGGAGAGAGAGAGAGAGAGAGAGAGAGAGGGAGAGGGGGAGACAGAGGGAGGGAGGGAGGGAGGGAGAGGGAGAAAGAGGGGCCTCTTTTAATTTGCTGCTTGGCACGATGAACCAAACTGAGATCCTGAATAATTCTGGAAGAAAAAGAAATGGGGCTGGAGAAGGAACTGAGAAAAGGAAAGGAAAGGAAGGAGAAGGGACGGGAAGGAGAGGACAGGGTGGAGGGAAGGATAGGAGGGGAGGGAGGGAAGGGGAGGAAGGGGAAGGGAAGGGAAAGAGAGGACAGGGTGGAGGGAAGGAGAGGAGGGGAGGGAGGGGAAGGGAAGGAAGGGGAAGGGAAGGGAAGAGAAAGAGAGGACAGGGTGGAGGGAAGGAGAGGAGGGGAGGGAGGGGAAGGGAGGAAGGGGAAGGGGAGGGAGGGTGGAGAAAAGGAGAGGAGGGGAGAGGAGAAGGAAGGGAAGGGAGGAGGAGGGGAGGAGGAGGAAGAGGAAGGGAGCGAAGGAAAGGGAAGGGGAGGACAAGGGGGAGGGGAGAGGAGAGGTGAAGGAAAGGAAGGAAAGGAAAGGAAAAAGGGAAGGGCAGAGAATGGGGAAGGGAAGGGGAAGAAAGGAAGCAAAGGGAATAAATGAGATAAGATAAGATAAGATAAGATAAGATAAGATAAGATAAGATAAGATAAGATAAGTTTATTGTCATTGTACTCAGAAACCTGAGAACAACGAAATAAGGTGCTCTGGATGAAAAGGGAAGGGGGAAAAGGAAAAAGGAAAAGGAAGGGAAGAAGTGAATGAGGAAGGGAAGGAAACTGAAGAGGGGAAAGGGAAGGGAAGGGAAGAGAAAGGAAGAAAAGGAAGTGAAGGGGGTGAACGGAACGGAATGGGAAGGAAGGGAAAGGAAAGGTAGGGGAGGATGAAGGGAAGGAAAGAGAAAGGGCAGGGAAGGGAAGGGGGAGAGAAGGGAAGGGAAAGGGGAAGGGGAAGTGCTGGGGAAGGGAAGGGAAGGGTGGAGGGAAGGGAAGAGGTTAGTGAAGGGGAAGAGCTAAGGGAGGGGGAGGGAAGGGAAGGGCTGGGAAAGAAAGCAAGAGGAGACAATTGCTGGTCCAGGTTGACTTTTCCCCTTTGTTTCCTTAAGGACTTGAGCCCTCCTCACCTATCTCCTGAAGGCATCTTTTAGACAAGATTCCAGGTTACAGCCCCACCCACCCACCCACCCATCCCCCACCCTCCCTCCCTCCATCACACAGCTTCATCTTTAGATATGGCAGCTTCAGCCTAGTCTGACATTGGCCATTCTCGGCCGCAGCTCAACGCAGAGATTGACAGAATTGGAAGGGACCTTGTAGGTCATCTAGTGCAACCCCCACCCACCCAAACAGGAGACCCTGCGCCATTTCTGACAGATGGCAGACCAATCTCTTCTTGCAATTGAGCTTAAGCTAAATACCATGTTACTTTTTTTTTTTTTTATTCCTCTGGCAAAATTCTTCAGCTGTGAAGTCCTTGGTGCTCTCTGAGTTTGGTTGTTTTCTTGCAGACGTTTCATGACCCAACTAGGAAACATCATCAGGGCTAGAAGGGAGTGGGGTTGAGGAGGAGGAGGAGGAGGAGGAGGAGGAGGAGGAGGAGGAGGAGGAGGAGGAGCAGGACGACTGGTGCTCTTTGATCTTGTTTGGTTTCTTGCAGATGTTTCATGACCCAACTAGGAAACATCATCAGGGCTAGAACGAAGTGGGAGCTTGTTTTCTTTTTATCTATTAGTGACTTGCCCTGTCAGTGCCATGGGGAATATTGTTGTTTTTTCCCTTGGTTCCTTGATTAGAGTATTTTTACTGCTTGATTATTGCTCTGATTCTAATCCTGGTGTTAATTCCTGATTATCTAGGTGTCACTTGCTGGCAAAGAGGTTTTTGGTTTCTTTGTTTCCTTCCCCCGCCCCCCTTTTGGTTATCTCTCTTGAACGTTGTGTAAATGTTGTGTATCTCTATGTGCCAGTGGATGGCTGATCAAATGCCAGGCTTCCAGCAATTCCCTAAGGGTTTTTTTTTTGATTAGCAATCTTTATCTTCAGGGAAGTAGCCACCCTTTTCTCCTGGGAAGGAAACAACCAGACATTTGCCATTCCTCAGTTTCACCTCTCATCCATTTCATGGTCAACTTTACCTGTGCACATCACTCGCTGGCACTTTGCAGAACATTCCTTGGGGGCTTGTTTCTTGCAAGTGCGGTGCGTTTGCTCATTATAGTATCATTCCCCTGGCAGTTGTAACCATTTTAATCCACTGTTTAGAATCAATAGCTGGCAGAAAAAAACCCACCTTAGTTTTTTTTTTTAATAGGGAAACAATCTTTATTCAGCCATCTGAATTGGCTTTGAAGATATCCATGAAGGGACAAGAAAATACAGATTTCCCGGTGTACCTTGACTTTCTGAATTATTTTTCCATTAAAGCCTATTTCCTCATTTACCTAAGTCCAAGTTTGGAGGTGCCTAATACGTCTGCAAGAATATCAGCAGGGTCCCAGATGGAATATGGTATCAGAAAAAGGTGATTATAAAACCAAGAATTCTTCATTGCTCTCACAGAGCTGAAGATACATCAGTTTGCGGCTGAACCTGGGAAAGAAAGCTTGCTACCCATCCAGGCCAAATCAAGCTGGACTGAGTTTGAAAACATACCTGATGATGGTGATGTTACTCTAGAACAGGGGCGTCAGATTTGCAGCCCATGGGCCAGATATGTCACACGCTGGCCCTACCCCTGCCCGGTTTAGCGACGAGGTATAAAGTCCCATTATGTCATGTGACAACACTGATGACATGAGTTTGACACCCCTGTTCTAGAAAGATTAGAAAAACTCTACAAAGAATGCAGAGAAGAGCAACAAAGATGATGAGGGGATTGGAGGATGAAACATACGATGAACGGTTACAGAAACTGAGCCTGGCTAGTCTAGTGAAGAGAAGGACCAGGGGAGACAGGAGAGCATCTTCCAATATTTGAGGGGCTGCCACAGAGAGGAGGAAGGGATCAAGCTACTTTCCAAGGCACCCGAAGGCCAGATAAAGTATAATGGATGAAATCTGATCAAGGAGAGATTCATCCTAGAAATAAGGAGAGATTTTTCTGACACTGAGAACAATCAACCTATGGGACAGAAGTTGCCTTTAGAAGTTGTTGGAGCTTCATCACTGGAGGTTTTCAAGAAGAGACTGGACAGCCATTTGTCAGAAATGGGGTAGGGTGTCCTGTTTGGGAAGGGGGTTGGACTAGATTACCTAGAAGATCCCTTCCAACTCAGTATTCTATATTCAGTGGAACAGCTTGCCTTCAGAAGTTGTAGTAGATTCATCACTGGAGGCTTTCAATAAGACACTGGACATGGTGTAAGATGTTCTGCTTGGGCAGTTGGTAGGACTAGATGACTACAAGGTCCCTTACAAATCTGTTATTTGATGATGATGATGACGACCTTTTCAATACCTTTTTCATTTCCTTTCATTCTCCTCTTTTTCAGGCTATGGATGCTCAGATTCTTGAGTGAAGTCTAGGACAGTTCACTGCAGCCAACACAACACGGCCAACTCACTATGGCCAACTTACCAGCAAGACAAGAGTTAAACTAATATACAAGAAACGGTGGAAAATAATCTTTTTTTAAAAAAAAGAGGGACAAAGGAGGGACAAAATGAAATGTGAATGACAAATGTGAATGACAAAAATTAAACATATTTTAAAAATTATTTTAAAGAATTAAATTGAAGTGTTGAATTGTCCCACCGAGAGTTTGTCCCACTGTGAGTTGGCCACAGCGAGTTGGCCATCCATTCTGTCTGGAATGGATCCTTGAAACTTGTTTCACTCCTCCATACAATCTCTTGGTTAGCTAACATGGAAATAATTACTACACTAGATGGTTCCAATGTCAAATCAAGTGCAGCTTTTATTTTCTTTGCTATTTTAAAAATAACACTAGGACAATTCCTGAAGGCTCACTCCGTTGCTTTCTCTGTTTTCAAAGAGGAATCCATTGTATCAAATCAATTTTTAACCAAAGCATTCAGCTGCAGTACATCTAAGATCAGCATTGTATTTACATCTCCTGGCTTTCCTTTCTTTTTCAAATTTCTGCCCTCAATGAAACTCCTTGTACAGCTCTTCAGTACTGAACCCTTGCTGTTTTGAAGAGCTGGTTTAACGGATGAGCCATTCTTACAATACAAAGTGAATCGTGATCATTGCTTCGCCACAACGTTCGACCTTGATGGATAGAACGCCAGCAGAATGGGCTGATTATCACGTTCCTACTTTAAACTCCAAGGGTCAACACTTCTTTAGAGTTCCTTTATTAATTTGACGATCTTCTGAGCTAGAAGAACGCTGTTTAAGATGTTGAAGTAAAATTTGGAGAGTCTTTCTCAGTGGCTTCCAGGATTCTGACCAACAGAATAACAGAGTTGGAAGGGATCTTGGACATCTTCTAGTCCAACCCCCTGGGGAGGAAATTGCTGTGGTCCACCAGCATTCTGAGGAGATGGCAGCAGAATCGGACAGTGGGGAAGAACATGGGCAAATCCTCTCTGTCCAAAATGTGGACTTTGCTGTCTTTAAAAAGAGTAGCCTTTGTCTTTGAAATGCAGATGGATTGCCAAATCTAGTCCTGGTAGGTTTGTTTCTCCTATGTTGTGCCATGCGTTCACAAGTGGTTGTTTTACAGATGCAGGTACAGATAATCAGAGTTGGAAGGGACCTTGTAGGTCATCTAGTCCCACCCACCCCGCCCAAGCGGGAGACCCTACACCATTTCTGACAAATGGCAGTCCAATCTCTTCTTGAAAGCTTCCAGTGATGAAGCTCCCACAACTTCCAAAGGCAACTTCTGTTCCATTGGTTGATTGTTCTCACTGTCAGAAAGTTTCTCCTTGTATTTCCAGGTTAAATCTCTCCTTGTTCCGTTTCCATCCATTATTCCTTGTCTGGCCTAGAGGCACTTTAGAAAATAGCTTGACCCCTTCCTACTCTCTGTGGCAGACCCTCAAATATTGGAAGACCGCTATCATGTCTCGCCTGGTCCTTCTCTTCACTAGACTAGCCAAGCCCAGTTCCTGCAACTGTTCATTGTATGTTTGAGCCTCCAGTCCCCTAACCATCCTGATTGCTCTTCTCTGTACTTTTTCTAGAGCCTCAACATCTTTTTTATAATGTGGTGACCAAAACTGGATGCAGTACTCTAGGTGTGGTCTTACTAACGCTTTATAGAGTGGTATTACTACTTCCCTTGATCTCGATTGTATCCCTCTGTTAATGCAAATTAGGATTGCATTAGCTTTTTTGGCTGTTGCTGCACATGGCTGGCTCATATTTAGCTGGTTGTCCACTAAGACTCCAAGATCCCTCTCACAGTTACTGCTATTGAGCCTGGTTTCACCCAGTCTATATGTGTACTTTTGGTTTATCTTGCCAAAGTGTAGGACTTTACTTTTCTCTGCATTGAATTTCATTTTGTTAGATACAGCCCAGTGTTCTAGTCTGTAAAGCTCCATCTGGACCTTGAGCCTATCTTCTTGGGTGTGAACTATTCCTGCCAGCTTAGTATCATCTGCAAATTTGGTAAGTTCCCCTTCTATTCCCTCATCTAAGTCGTTAATGAAGATATTGAAGAGTCCTGGGCCTAAGACGGAACCTTGTGGCACCCCACTGCTTACTTCCCTCCATGTAGACTTAGACCCATTAGGGACTACTCGTTGAGTACAGTTTGCCAGCCAGTTGTGAATCCATCTAGTGGTGGTGCTTTCTATTCCACTTTTTTCTAGCTTACTAAGAAATAGGTTGTGGTCTACTTTATCAAATGCCTTGTTGAAATCTAAATATATTATGTCCACAGTATTTTGCTGGTCTACTAATTTAGTCACTGTGTTGAAGAATGAAATAAGGTTTTTGCTTGATCCGTTCTTAACAAACCCATGCTGACTGCTAGTTATTACTTTACTTGTTTCTAGATGTTGGCAGATCTGTTTTTTTATTATCTTTTCCAGTAACTTCCCGGGTATTGATGTTAGGTTGATTGGTCCATAGTTTCCTGGGTTTGTTTTTTTTTTCCTTTTTTGAAGGTGGGAACCACATCAGGTCTTTTCCAGTCCTCTGGTAGTTCCTCGGTGCTCCAGGATTTTTGAAAGATATGGTGCAGTGGTTCTGAGATGACTTCTGCCAGCTCCTTTAAAACTCTGGGATGTAATCCATCAGGCCCTGGTGATTTGTTTTCATCAAGATCAGACAGGTGTTCTCTTACTATTTTTTTTTTTGCTTATTTTAACTTTTATTTCTGGTCTGTCTTTTACAGTTATGTTTTGGTGGGTTGAGTTATAGTTTCTTTTTTGCCTGAAGACGGATGCAAAGAATGAGCTAAGCAGTTCTGCTTTCTCTGTGTTGCCTGTTACTTCCTTGCCATCTTCTCTCTTTAGTGAACCGACTGTTTCCTTGATTTTTTTTCTTGTTATTTATATGTTGGAAGAAACTTCTTTTATTATCTTTGACTTTTGTTGCAAGTCTTTGTTTGTTCTGAGCCTTTGCTATCCTGACTTCGTCTTTGCAGATTCTGGCTATCTGCTGATATTCTGCCTTAATTGTATGTCCTTCTTTCCATTTTTTGTACTTGTCCTTTTTTTCTTTCAATTTGCCAGAGAGATCTTTGTGTAGCCATGCTGGTTTCTTCTTAGATTTCTTATTTTTCTTTCTCAGTGGTATTGTCCTGGTCTGGGCTTCTATGATCGTACTTTTTAGAGTTTCCCAAGATTCTTGAGTTGTTTTCCCCTTTAGGATTTTCATCCTTTGAATCTTTCCCAAGTTCTCTCTGAGTTTATTGAAATCAGCTCTTTTAAAATCCAAGACTCTGGTGTCATTATGTTCTGTTGCTTGTGTTTGTGTTATGTTGAATTCTAGTATGACATGGTCACTCTCACCCAAGGTTCCTGCAGTTTCAACTCACTCTATCACTTCTCTGTTTGTAAGAATTAAGTCCAGTATGGCTGTCCCTCTAGTTTCACCCTCTACCTTTTGGACAACAAAGTTGTCAGCTTGGTTGGTAAGGAACTTATTTGATTTCTCACTTGGTGCAGAATTAGTTTTCCAACTGATATCAAGATAATTGAAGTCTCCCATTACTATTGTTGTGTGTTTCCTGCTTATATTTGTTAGTTGGCTGGCAAAAAGGATATCTATTTTTTTCTGCTTGATTGGGTGGCCTATAATATACACCTGTGGCCATGTCATTCTTTTTTTTTTCTTTTATATTGACCCATATGCATTCTAGGAGGTTTTCATCTTTGGTTTCATGCATTTCTCTACCAATATAGTGGTCCTATATAGGTTTCCCCAATGTACAGATCTACACATGGCTCACTGTATTGTACTGCACATACTATGTTGCTCAGTTTGTGTCTGAGTATTTTATCCTTGGGGTGGACTCGCTTCTGCCTGAGTGTATCTTTGGGTTTGTAGTGTGCACATATGTTGTGTTGGCTGAAGATCCTTCTGAGCTTTTCCAAATATTCCTGCAACATATGGAATGACAACATTGCTTCATTTATTGTTCTCTTCATTGTCTGTTATGGAAAAGATGCTGTAGGCTCTTTCTCCCTTTTTTTGATCATGTTTATTTCTAATGGTGGACACCTAATCTCACTAGTTGCCTGCTGGGGCTCTTGCCACTCAAAGTATGCCATCACTCTTGCCTTCCTGTTTATTTTTATTTTTTGCTTAAGCAACTCAGAAAACATGGTGATGTTCTGTTCCTTTGCCTACAGCACAAGCCTGGAGAAGGAATAAAGACAGGGGAAAAAAGGGGCTTGCAAGCTGTAAAACAGTCATCAGGCCAAGCGAGCCATAAAGCACCACCTTCAGAGAGCTGTTTTTGTGATAGCTGGAGCAAAAAAACTAACAACAGAAGCCCTGGAGGATCGGTTGCTCCCAGAATGTCTGCATGCAACCCAGAAGAATTTGAGAACTGTACTAAATTTTACCTTTTGAAATCTATATTCGGGGGCTGGTTCTTTTGAGTATTTTCCATAAATCTTTGGCAGGGATTTGAAAATGTAGTATTTTAAAAACCTCTTTATAAAAACAATGTGATTACTGTACTGTACTAAGGAGCTGTCTAAAGTCCTTCCTTCCTTCCTTCCTTCCTCCCTCCCTCCCTCCCTCCCTCCTTCCTTCCTTCCTTCCTTCCTTCCTTCCTTCCTTCCTTCCTTCCTTCCTTCCCCCAACCCTCCTTTCTCTTCCTTCCCTCCTCTTCCTTCCTCCTTTCCTCCCTCCCTTCTTCCTCCCTCATATCTTTCCCCCTCCTTCCTCTTCCCTTCTTCTCCCTTCCTTCCTCATCCCTCCCTCTCTTCTTCCTCCCTCTCTTCTTTTCCCCATCCTTCCTCCCCTCCTTCTCCCTTCCTTCCTTCTCCCTCCCTTCCTTCATTTTGCCTTTTTTCCTTCCCTTTTTTTGTTCTTTTCTCCCTCCCTCCTGTCTTCTCTCTCTTTCTGTCTCTCCCTCCCTCTTCCCTTTCTTCCTCCCTCCCTCTTTTCCTCCATCCTTTTTTTCTTCCTTCCTTCACCTTTCCTTCCTCCCTCCCTCCGTCCCTCCTTTTTATCTGTTTGTTGGATTTGCCTCCTGGCTTTTTCTCTAGGTATTCAAAGCCCTTTATATGGACACCTCCTTTCACTTTGTCTCCATACCAATAACGTTTTGGGGTAGACCGAACCCTAAATGAACCAATGTGTCAGCCTTGGAACCATCTTCCCTGCCTCCCCTGGCACTTTCAGGGCTGCCACAGTGGACCAAGTTGAGCTGTTGGAACAGGAGGGGAGAAGGAAGGGATAACTAGAGGATTGTAGCCCTAATTAAAATTTTTCTTCTGGGATCTGAGAACTTTCCTGCCCGGTGCAAGGAGGTGGGATCTGCAACCAAGCGACTCTTGGACTGTGACCTGGTTGGACCATGTGATGAAGGGCACGGGAAGGCGAAATACAGGTGAAACTCGAAAATCTAGAATATCATGCAAAAGTTCATTTATTTCAGTAATGCAACTTAAAAGGTGAAACTAATACGTGAGATAGACTCGTTACATGCAAAGCAAGATAGTTTAAGCCGTGATTTGTCATAATTGTGATGATGATGGCTTACAGCTCATGAAAATCCCAAATCCACAATCTCAGAAAATTAGAAACCTGTAGAATCCCAGCCCTGTGTCTGATGTTACTTTCCTCCACCTCAGATCCCCAAGTCTGTCACTCTTCATTTTAACAATGACAGATTCCCAAAGTACAAATAATAATCTTGGTTTGGCACTTTCGTTTTTCAAAACTGTTGCCCCATCCCTTCAATCAGCGTGCACCTACCCAGACGTGTTGCATTGGGTGAGTTCTCAAAACTGCCCCTGACTTTTAACATTTCAATTTTCATTTACTCCCCTTTTATTCTTCTTTGCCTATTTTCCTCGGGCTGCCTTATACCGTACGTCATTTTCTTTCTGAGTTTTTTTCTTCTTCTTCTTTTTGTCCTGGAGAATTTGTCATAACGTGAAATAATCATATTTCCCAGGGAAGGCCTGACTACTTCCATGTCCAGCTTCTCAAGTGATTTAGTGAGTTTTTTTTTTTTTCCAAGCGATGCTCAGTTCATTTATAGAAAGCAATTCCCTGAAAAGGACTTCAAAAACAGCTAATTCAACCTCGCAGACAGGTTCATGTAAACTTAGTCTCTTTTAAATTCAAGAACGGAAGCGGTGGAAATGACCTTGCAAATCAATATTTTGCAAGGCAGGAATCCATTACTCCAGTGGTTTGCTACCTGTGGTCGGATCTCAAGTCTGGCGGTCTGCTTTTGAAGAAATGTCATGATTTAAATCCCAAAGGTGCTTTTTCAAGAGGCAGTTGGATTTTCTTGTTTTTCTCTGAAGACGTTTCACTTCTCATCCAATCAGCTTCTTTAGTTCTTCTTCTTCAGAAGAAACTTCTTGGATGCGAAGAAAAATGTTTTCAAAGAAAAGAAAAGTCCAGTTGCCCTTTGGGAAAAAAACCAACAACCCAGCTTTGGGATAACCATGATCTGGATGACCGAGAATCTCCGTAGACACATAGTAGAGTAGAAAGCAGGAAATGATGACTTAGTCTTGCCTTAGTAGAAAGCTGGCTAGGTGACTTTGGACCAATGACAAACAGATGCCAAGTTTGAGTCCTGCCTTAGGCATGAAAGCTGCTGTGGGAGTTTGGGACGATCACCCGGAGATGCTGAGTTCGAGTCCTGCCTTAGACTTGAAAGCCAGTTAGGTCAGTGGTTCCCAAACTTTTTCAATCCACCGCCCTCTTGGTGCTACAAACTCATCCTCGGTGCCCTCCAACCAGGGGTGGGATTCAAATTTCTGTGGGCGTGGCCTAATTTGAGGGTGTGGCTTGCTCATCATGTGACTGGCTGGGCGTGGCTTGCTGGCTGGGCATGGCTTGCTGGTCACATGACCGGATAGGTGTGGTTTGGTGGTCATGTGACTGGGTGGGCGTGGCCAAGTGACTGGCAAATCAAATACAAGTGGTCCTCACTTAATGGCCGGTTGTTTAGAAAGTATTCTAATTTATGATTGGCCTCCCCAGAGCTACTTGACCTGTTTTTGGAGTTTTGACAGCCATGTACACACATACACACTTCTAACCCTGCTGGAGCAGGTCATTGGACTAGAATCGGCAAAGCATCTCTGATTAGATTCTAGTAGTGAATAGAATCTAATCAGAGATCTTTTGCCGATTCTTGTTGATTTGTTTTATTTGTATTTCTTTATTTTATGTTGCTGAATTGCATTGACACGTGTATCCCTTCTTGTGCACAACCCAGAAGCTTTTGTGATTCTTTGCAGCAAAAATTACCGACCTCTGGCTTTGCTCTACATTTCAAACTTGCTGCCACTGCTGCGTTCTAGGTGCCGGACCCGCAGGTCCACTCCTTTGAGCCCAATGCACTGGAGGAACCTGCCCAAGCAAGTCTGAGCAGAGCGGTGCACCAAGTCAATGGGGTGAGCCTGGGAGAGGGAGGGAGAGAGAGAGAGAGAACTGTTAGAATCCCACCCCTGAATTGTGCCCTGCGAGGGGCCCACCACCAGTGCCCCCTACCACCTCTTAGCATCCCCTGCTGGCCCCCTCGCCTCTTAGCACCCACCTAAGGCACCCCCCTCCCCCCTGGGGGTGGTACTGCCTACTTTGGGAACCATTGAGTTAGGTGATTGTACCAATCATCATGAGATGGTGAGTTCTAATCTCACCTTAGCCTTGAAAGTCAGCTGGGTGATTTGGGGCCAATCCTCAGGAGACATGAGTTCTGGTCTTGCCTTAACCATGAAAGCTTGCTGGATGACCTTGGGCCAGTCCCTCTCTGCCAGCCTAGCCCACCTCACAGGGTTGCTGCTGTGGGAAAAATAGGATAAAGTTGTATTAGATATGTTTGTGACCTTGTTCTTTGTAAAAAATAATAAAAGTTGGGTACAAAAATAAATGAAATAAACTATTAGTCCTTCTCTCTGCCCTTCATCTAATGACCTTCACCCTTTGGAATTTTTTTCTGAATGTAACCCAATAAACTTTGCAAAGATCTGGACTCTGATATAACACCCATAGAATAGGAAATCAAAGGCTTTTTCAATGAAAGTGGAGTAAAGTAAATTGGGCAATTTTATACTGAATAGTAAATTGCAGCTTTAGAGACACATTAAGAAGAGCAAGGGAAGTGATGACATAAGTTTTGTTTTCACACGGAGTAGTAAATTGTTCAATAGTTCCCTTTGGGGCCTCTTCCAGTCCATTACAAAATCTTAAGTTCACTTACTTCATCAATGGATGCTTCTTAAAACTCAGCCCTATCGCCTCCCAGCTACTTAAAGCAATTAGGGGCAATGAGGGATTAGAGGCAGTAGTTCTTGAGTCAGGGTGATAAAGTAACTAACACTACAGGCAACGTTTATGAAATAGAAATTGAGCAACGAGCCTCGCGCAACTCATCTGTGGAAAAGACACCAGAGCAGCACTTTGGAAATAAACAGTTAGGAATAAACAAAGCGTCTTGTGATGATTCTGCGGTATTTTAAGGTCAATCGATCAATCAATCAGAATAGAGTTGGAAGGGGACTTGGAAGTCTTCTAGTCCAGGGATCGCCAACCTTTTGGACCTCACAGACCACCAAACTCATAATTTTAAATCCCACGGATCACTAATATGAATTTTGACTGACGGTGGCTTGATGACGTTGGTGGGAAAGTCGGTCCCATATTCCAGAGCTGCAGGAGTCACAGGACTGGCCCTTTGGTCATCCCGGAGCAGCTGCTCCTTCACCTGGGTGCACCGGCCTGCCCTGGGCTGGAGGAGCTACTCCAGGATGACCAAAGGGCCGGTCCTGTGACTACTGCAGCTCTGGAATATGGGACCGACTTTCCCACCAACGTCAACAAGCCACCCTGGGGTCGATTTCCCTCCCCTGCCGTTGGTCTTACCTTCTACCATGTTTCTTAGAAAATAAGCCAAGGCTTTATTTTTTTTTTTGATCCCTGAGAAAATGGCTAGGCATCATGTCATATTCCATATCCAAAATATTCTAATTTTTGCTTTTTAAAATGGTTTTTAATGATTTTCCTTGGCTTTCCCAGGTGGCTTATCTTTTCTTGCAGATGTTCACTTGCCTAACTAGGTAACATCATCAGTGCTAGAAGGGAGTTGGGGCAGTTGGGTTCTGAGGAAGAGGAGGAGGAGGACTGTGGGATCCTTGACGCTCTCTGAGCTGGATTGTTTTCTTGCAGATGTTTCATTACCCAACTAGGTATCATCATCAGTGCTAGAAAGGAGGAGGAGGAGGAGGAGGAGGAGGAGGAGGAGGGGAGGAAGGAGAGGAGGAGGAGGAGGAGGAGGAGGAAGAGGAGGAGGAGGAGGAGGAGGGGAGGAGGGAGGAGAGGAGGACAACTGTGGGGTCTTTGGTGCTCTTTGAATTTGGTTGCTTTCTTGCAATCATTTCATTACCCAAACTAGGTAACGTTATCAGTCATAGAGGAGAAGAGGGGAGAGAGTATCCTCTGTATACTTTGAATACAGAGTAGGAAAACAGGATGTCCACGCTATACTGACTCCTTAAAATCAGAACGTCACCTCACAACATTCGGGGAAGACAGTTAAAATATTCCTTGTACCTACCTCCAATGAGATGAGCAAAAACGTATCCCAACATGAGTTCGGCATGTTGGAAGTGTAAAAAGAGACAAGGTACTTTCTACCACATGTGGTCGTCTTGTCCAGAAGCTCAAAGATATTGCACCCAAATAAGGTGATGGTTACAAGAAATTGTCCAAGAACCAATAGAATTTGAACCAGAATTATTTATGCTAGGGATGTTTAAAAAGAAACGTGATAAGGAGATTTAAGTGTATTGTATTACACATATTGAGGGCGGCGAGAATATCTTACGCACAATGTTGGAACCTCCCCGACAGATTGGTAATTCAAAATGTGCCAAAATGGACAAATTGACCCTAGAACTAAAAGACAAAAAGGAGTCGGAATATCATAAAATTTGGGATATGTGGTATAATTGGCTGGAAATTAGGCAAATAGAAAATAATGAAAAGTAACATAAGTAAAAGACAGACAATGTATATAATCGCATAACAATGTATATAAATGTAAATATGCACAAGAGAAAGAAAGATATATATATATATATAGATACACACACACACACACACACACACACACACACACACACACACACATATATATATATATATATATATATATATATATGTTTTCTGAGGTTCTGTGGGATTTATAAGACTAACCGGAGCACAGCCAAGCCCCACCTGAACAGAACACGCCTCTAACCAATCAGAACACGGCTAACCCCAACCAATCAGAACACAACCAAACCCCTACCAATGAGAACACCCCCACCCAATCAGAACACAGCCAAGCCCCACCCAATCAAGTCCCACCCCACTGGCAGTTAAAAGGAGGAAGCAGCTGCAATCTCACATTACTCTGAAAAGCACAGAGCCGGAGACAGAAGCCTGAAGATGATGAATGAGACTTCATGAAACGTTGCCTAGATACTTGAATCTTACGCGGGAGAAACCCGAACAACCAAAGATCCATATATATATATATATATATATATATATATATATATATATATATATATATATATATATATATATATATATATATATGTGGATCTTGTTGTTCATCAATCGCGCTTCGAGAAGTCTCATTCATCATCTTCAATTCATCAACGTGCCTAGATACTTAATCTTACGCGGAGAAAACCCAACAACCAAAGATCCACATATAAATACCCGAGAACCTCAGAAAACAAATATATATATATATATATATATATATATATATATATATATATATATATATATAAAACATGGATGTTACAGTACTCTTATTGTTATGATTAATTTTTCTTTAAAAAACAAACAAACACAAAAGAATCAATAAAGTTTATTTTTTAAAAAAAGTTCCTTGTTTTTGTGGACTACAGATTTCCATGAAGGAAGCCAGCTTCTGCAGAGAAGGATCGTGGTTTCTCCATTAGATGGCACCACTGGATTTCAGAAAGAAATTCCCATGGGAGGTAACGCTGGGTTTTGTCCCCTTCAACAACCGGGTTTTATCTTAAAGCGTCGCTTTCGTGACCTACAGCTCATCTCATCTGATGCACGAAGACGGCTTCTGATTTTGGGCTACCACTGATGAACGGAGCTCTCCTGCCTCAAAGGGTTCCTGGGCTACAGTGATTGTTCGACCATGCGGTTGCTGGCTCGTGACTCAGAGGGCTGCCCTGCTCAGCTCTTTGTCAGAATGAAATGCTTGCTTTTATTGCTGAAGTCGCTTTTAAGTGAGCACCTAAGAGAGCACGGGAGACCTCGGTTTATGGCCTTCTCAGAAAGAGATCAGACTGAACAATTGTATAACCACAAAGTCCAGTGTACCTTGCTTCTAAATGACAGGGTAACTGACCGTGACCTTGCATTTAGAATAGAATAGAATAGAATAGAATAGAATATACAGTAGAGTAGAATAGAGTAGAAAAAATATAGACTAGAATAGACTAGAATAGAGTACAGTAGAGTAGAATAGAATAGAACAGAACAGAACAGAACCGAAACAAAACAGAATAGAATAGAATATACAGTAAAGTAGAATAGAGTAGAAAAAATATAGAGTAGAGTAGAGTAGAGTAGAGTAGAGTAGAGTAGAGTAGAGTAGAATAGAATAGAATAGAATAGAATAGAATAGAATAGAATAGAATAGAATAGAATAATGGAATGAAGAATAGAATAGAATAGAATAGAACAGAATAGAACAGAATAGAACTAAACAGAATAGACCACCTCCAATATACACTACATGAATATAATGAAAGGAAGGGATGGAAGGAGAGAGGGAGGAGGGACAAAAGGAAGGAGGAAGATAGAAGAAGAATAGAATAGAATAGAACAATAAATTAGAATAGAATAGAATAGACCACCTCCAATATACACTACATTAATATGACAAAAGGAAGGGAGGGAGGGAGGAAGAGTGAAAGGAAGAAGGAAGATAGAGGAGGAATAGAATAGAACAATAAGGATAGGATAGGATAGGATAGGATTCTTTATTGACCAAGTGTGATTGGGCACACAAGGAACTTGTTTTTGGTGCATATGCTCTCAGTGTACATAAAGAAAAAACCAAAGTACATTCATCGAGAATAATAAGATACAACATTTAGTGATAGTCATTGGTCACTAATAAGCAATCAAATCATAAACAAATAAAACAACATAAATTGTAAAGATACAACATGATTATAGTCATAAGTGGAAAGAGATAGGTATTAGGAAGGTTGACAGGAATAATAGTAATACAGTAATATTACTGTATTAAATGCGAGTAATAATGTATTTAGCTCATGTAACCTTGTATTTAAGGAATGCTTGTTTGTCTGGCTGTCTATGGATATGCTCAGTCATCTAGGTCACAGTTGTCTCAAATGTACTTCTTCCAAAAGGCAACTGGACTTGAAGTCATTTCACTTCCCATTCATGAAGCTTCTTTAGTTCTGACTGAACGGTGGAGGATGGAAGAATTTATGCTCCTTGCAGTCATCTGGTCATTAGCACTCTTTCTAAAACTACTTGGAGTTTTATCTGTGCTCTCAGGGTCACCTGGATAAGGCAAATGGGTGTGGAACTTTTTTGGAATTGCTGAAAAGACTGTCTTGTAGGCAGGAGATGGATAGTGTTTGTCTGAATATTGATACCAAGCTGGGGAGAATAGTCAACACTTTAGAAGACAGGCTCAAGATCTTGATAGACTTGAACAATGGGCCCTAACCAGAAAAATGTAATTCAGTGATGAGAAAAGTAAGGTTGTACACTTAGGCGAGAAAAATCAAATGTACCTGTACAGATAGTTACCTGGCTCAACAGCAGTAACTAGGAGCCTCTAGGATTCCTAGGGGACAATGACTTAAATACGAGCCAGGAAGATGCTGCAGCTGCCAAGAAAGCTAATGCAGTTCTAGGTTGCATCAACAGAGAGATAGTATCAGAGTGCAGAATTGGAAAGAATCTTGTAGATCATCTAGTCCAATTCCCCAATCAAGCAGGAAATCCTACATCATTTCTGACAGCAGTCCAGTCTCTTCTTGAAAGCTTCTGGTGATGAAGCTCCCACAACTTCTGAAGGTTCCATTTATTGATTGTTCTCACTGCCAGAAAATTTCTCCTTATTTCCAGGTTAAATCTCTCCTTGATCAGTTCCCATCCATTATTCCTTGTCTGGCCTTTGGGTGCCTTGGAAAATAGCTCGACCCCTTTCCTTTCTGTAGTAGCCTCTCAACTCTTGGAAGACTGTTACCATGTCTCTCCTGGTCCATCTCTTCAGTATCACATGTATCAAGATCACACGAAGTGTTAGTACTGTTTTACAATGCCTTGGTAAGACCACACTTGGACTATTCCATCCAGTTTTGGTGACTACTATACAAAAAAAGATGTCGAGTCTCTAGAATGAGCAAAGAAGATGATTTGGGGGAGTGGAAACTAAAACATATGAAGGACGGTTGCAGGAACTGGGTATCACTAGTCTAACAAAGAGAAGGACCAGGGGTGACATGACATGATAGCAGTCTTCCAATATTTGAGGGGCTGTCAGAGAGAAGAAGGGGTTGACCTATTCCCCAAAGCACCAGAAGGAAGGGCAAGAAGTAACTGATGGAAACTTATAAAGGAGAGAAGCAACCTAGAGCTAAGGAGAAATTTCTTGACAGAACAATTAATCAGTGGAACAACTTGCCTCCAGAAATTATGAAGGCTCCAACACTGGAAGTTTTTAAGAAGAGATTGCGCAACCATTTGCCTGAAGTGTGTAGGGTTTCCTTCTGGAGCAGGGGGTTGGACTAGAAGACCTCCAAGGTCCCTTCCAACTCTGCTATTCTGTTATTATCATTCTGATAAACGCAATTGTAACTGAATTTTCTTCCCTTCCTCCTCCTCCTCCTTCCTTCTGCCTTTCCATGTGTGACAACGCTTGGTTTGATGAATGCTAAATCTTGGTTTCTTTATGTGTTTGTTTTGACTTACTATGTTCTATGAACCTTTCTTACGTAGTTAGCTTAGCAAACACTATCAGGATATATCTGTGGAGATTCTCAGTCATCCAGATCATGGTTGTCCCAAAGGTGCTTTTTTCAAGAGGCAACTGGACTTTCTGGTTTTTCTCTGAAGATGTTCCTCTATTCCTCCAAAAAGTTTCTACACAGGTGACGAAGCTTCTTGGATAAGAAGAGAAATACTCTTCAAAGAAAAACCAGAAAGCCCACTTGCCTCTTCAAAAAGCACCTTTGGGACTATGAGGACGTATTCTGAAAATGGATTGAGAAGAAAATGCACAGAGGAGAATATGGGATCTCCGGATGGTGAATTAGCTGTAGCTTGTCAGTCAGAAAGGTCGACAGTTTTGCCGTTCGAATCCCTAGCTCCATGTCATGGAGCGAACTCCTGTTATTCGTCCCAGCTTCTGCCAACCTAGCAGTTCGAAAGCACGTAAAAAATTGCAAGTAGAAAAGGAGAGACCCCTTTGGTGGAAAGGTAACAGCATTCCATGCGCCTTTGGGCGTTTAGTCATGCCAGCCACATGACCACGGAGATGTCTTCGGACAGCGCTGGCTCTTTGGCTTTGTAACGGAGATGAGTACCACGCCCTAGAACCAGAAACGACTAGTACGTAGGTGTGAGGGGAACCTTTACCTTTATATTGAAAACCACTTAACTGCGTTCTCTGTTCCCAGACTTCCTGTCCCAACATTTTCTGTAAGGTAATTCAGAAAGGCCTTGATGTTCCCCTTCTAACGTCTCTGATGATGGAGGAGACTCTAAAACAGACGAGAAAGACTTTACACTCAGCCCAAATAAAGGGAATGTCAGGCTAGCAATCCTTCTGAAATCTCAGGAGCTGGGCTCATATGGCATTCCAGGCTAAAATAGGATTATGTAACCTTAATTACAGCATCTTGCATGAATCAAGTCGTGGCATTAAGCCATAAGACAGATAATTTCTTGCAGAATCGCATATTATATAAAATTTGTTTTTTTGGGGGGTGGGTGGGAGGGGGAAACACTGAGTGGCTAATATGCTGAGCTTGTCTATCAGAAAGGTCAGCAGTTCGGCGGTTCGAATCCCTAGCGCTGCATCAAGGAGTGAGCTCCCGTTACTTATCCCAGCCTCTGCCAACCTAGAAGTTCGAAAGCATATAAAAAATGCAAGGAGAAAAACAGGGACCCCTTTGGTGGGAAGGGAACTGCGTTCCATGCGCCTTCGCCGTTTAGTCATGCCGGCCACATGACCATGGAGACGTCTTCGGACAGCACTGGCTCTTCAGCTTTGTAACAGAGATGAGTACTGCCCCCTAGAGTCGGAAACAACTAGCACATAGGTGCAGGGGGAACCTTTACCTTTTACCTTTAAACAGGATTTGGGGATTAGTATCTCTTCTTCTCAAATACGGGTAGGGTTACAACAGTTCGTTTAGTGACTGTTTGAATGGCAGAATGAAAAGAGTGACGTATAACCATTTTTCACACTCAAGACTGCTGCAGCATCCCCATGGTCACATGATCAAAATTCAGACACCTGGAAACCAGCTCATGTGTATGATGATTGCAATTTCCTGGGCTCACGTGATCCCCGCTTTCCGACCCTCAGACGAGCTAGATCAACGGGGAAATCTAGATTCCCTTAACAGCTGTGTTCCTAACATAACAACCGCAGTGATTCACGTAGCAAATGTGGCAAAATAGGATTGCACAGTGGGACACAACTCAATCGTGTCTCACTTAGCAGCAGAAATGTTGGCCTCAACTGTGGCCGTAAGCTGAAGACAACCTATACTTTGTCCACCAAAGAGAAAAGAGGAACCCCTTGGAAAGAGACCCCGATGTCGGGAAAGATTGAAGGCCAAAGGAGAAGGGAATGGAAGAGGATGAGATAGTTACATGGTGTCATCGACACAACAAACAAACAAATCCACCCCTTTTCAAATCATAACTCTCTAGCCGCAACTCAGGGAAAAAAATTTGATTTATAAGAAGCGGCCATGTTGGTGTTAGCTGGGTGCAGCCGATACTAAAATGCATCCTTCATTTCCTCCTTGACCCTGGTCTTCCCCACCACCGCCTGGATGTGTATTTTCCAATGGGACACATCCATCTCCACAAATAATCAATCATGCTCTTCAGTGGTTTTCTTGCACTCTGACAACTTTGGGCTGCCAGGGAGATTATCTAGGCACTTAAGGAATGCACTGTTTTCCACCATTCCCTTTTTTCTGGCAGCTGAAAAGATCAAAGGAGCATCTTTTTAGTTGACAGAATGTGAATTTGGGCAAAAAACAAGAGACGGTGGAAGACCAGGAGGGCAGGGCTGTTGTGCTATGGTCCATGGGGTCATGAAGAGTCAGACATGATTGAACAACAGTTACATGAAATTTTTCTTCACAAGCTTCATTTATTACTGTAGGAGAAAGAGGGGCAGAGTTAAAAGAGGGCTCAGCCTAGAATCCCTACGTAACCACCAGCGGATTAAGTCCAACCTTTCTTGAATTTTATCGATCCTTATTTGACGCCAAACAGGTGATGACTGTTAGTTGAGAAGAATCCTTAGCCACAAATCAATTTAATTGGATCTTCATGTTCAATCTTTCTCGAGGTATTAATATCACTTTGTAAAGCCTTAGTAAGACCACACCTAGAATACTGCATAGATTTTTCGTCACCATATTATAAAAAAGAGGTCGAGACTCTAGAAAGAGTGCAGAGAAGAGCAACCAGGTTGATTAGGGGACTGGAGGATAAAATATACGATGAGCAGTTGCAGGAACTGGGCCTGGCTAGTCTAATGAAGAGAAGGACCAGGGGGAGACATGATAGCGGCCTTCCAATATTTGAGGGGCTGCCACAGAGAGGAGGAAGGGGTCAAGCTATTTTCTAAAGCGCCTGTAGGCCAGACAAGGAATAATGGATGGAACCTCGACAAGGAGAGATTCAACCTGGAAAGAAGGAAGAATTTGAGAATGATCAACCCATGGAACAGAAGTTGCCTTCGGAAGTTGTGGGAGCTTCATCACTGGAAACTTTCAAGAAGAGACAGATTAGCAGAGTTGGTCATCTACTCCACCTACTCCCCACCAAGCAGGAGACCTTACACCATTTCTGACAGATGGCAGTCCAACGTCTTCTTGAAAGCTTCCTGGACAACCATGTCTCAGAAATGGAAAAGGATCTCCTGCTTGGGAAAGGGGTTGGATTAGATGACCTACAAGGTCCCATCCAACTCTTGTTATTCGATATTAATCACCTTGAACACTATAATCTCACCGAAATCTGGGATTTTAACTCTTGCCCCCTCTGATATTGGAGGGTATTCCCCTTCTTCTGCATTTTAAACTGTTTACCTGCTTATTTGGTACCCAAGAAACTTATTTTCATCAAAGGAAGAATGATTAGCTTAGGGAGCCTAATTTAGTGTAGGCGGATCTGTCTGACCTTTTGGTGGACAAAGGTGGCATTTAGCAACTGGAGGTGTGGGGTGAAGGACACCATGGGAGACCAATGTTGCGACTTTGGATCTGATAGTTTGGTTGCCTACAGTTGGAGGGAACAACTTTGCTTTTCTTTACTTCAAAAGGTCAACTCTTCCCTAGTCGACTCAACCTCTGCAATTTCATTGAAATGTATAATGAAGATGTATAGTACCGCTGTCAGAATATCCATGAATTGGAACTAAGTCAGTCAATGAGGACTGTTTGGAAACCCAAACTGGAAGGAGCCTAGGCGTGGCTCTATATTATGCTGTGAGCTCTGAAGCTGATGCTTGTGTTTTGCCTGTAGCTACTACCACATCGAAAAAATCTACTATTGGCATTGTACAATTTACTCATATGTGATTATGTATATAAAGAAGTTGATGAATCCTGCTGAATCAGTCATCCGTGCGTCCTTTTCTGGATCTGAATTTCTGCCGCAAACTCTTAACAACCGCTTTATAAAGCCTTAGTAAGGCCACACCTGGAATATTGCACCCAGTTTGGGTTACCACATTACAAAAAGTATGTTGAGGTTTTGGAAAAAAGGTTCAGAGAAGAGCAACCAAGATGATCTGGAGACGGAAACATATGAAGAACGGTTGCAGGATTTGGATTTGGCTGTAAACTCTTCCATGAATTCCCCGAGTGAATAATTAGAATTTCAAAGGCCAGATTAGAGGCCAACTTGCTTGCTAATGAGGGAAGCCCTCCCCATTCCTAGAAGAGTAAAATATTTTGGGGGAATATTAAAAGAAGCAGAATATTATATCTCCCCAAAGGGGAAAAAAATGGAGAAACATGCTCTTAAAGACAGAAAGCAGACTCAGTTTTTCTTAATGGCCCCCTGCAGATATTTTGTACCCATTAAGACAGATTGGGCCAGCCTACTCCCAAAGGAAAAGAACCTTCACCATCAGGGGTGGGATTAAAATTTACATTCTTCCTCTACCCAAATTCTAAAAACAAGACAAAATGCTTTAGGATATAATAGGATGAACCCACCCCTCGTTTAGTAAAGGCACAAAAGCCCCTTCATTGCACAACCCTCAGAACAATTCAGACTTCAAAGTGACAGAAACCTTATAAAGACCTATTCACTCATTCAAGCATTTGGTCAGCTACCCCTGCTTGGTTCTGCTCTTTAACAGACAGATAATCAGAGTTGGAAGGGACCTCACAGGTCATCTAGTCCAACCCCCTGCCCGAGCAGGAGACCCTACACTATTTCTGACAAATGGCAGTCCAATCTCTTTTTGAAAGTCTCAAGTGATGGTGCTCCCACAACTTCCGAGGGCAACTTCTGTTCCATTGGTTGATTGCTCTCACTGTCAGAAAGTTATTCCTTATTTCCAGGTTAAATCTCTCCTTTTTCAGTTTCCATCCATTATTCCTTCTCTGGCCTACAGGTGCGTTTCAAAATAGCTTGACCACTTTCTCTCTGTGGTAGCCCCTCAAATACTGGAAGACTGCTATTATGTCTCCCCTGGTCCTTCTCTTTACTAGACTAGCCGAGCCCAGTTCCTGTAACCATTCTTCATATGTATTATCTTTAATAAACTTTATTTAGCCTCCACTTTATTTTTCCCAGCTTGGAACTGAACCAGATGGATTTTCCTTCCAGAAATTACCTCTCAGTTCTATGGATCTCTACCCTGCTGGAATTCTGAAGCTACTGATCGAACAACTACTGATGGCTTGTCTAGTGAAGAGAAGAACCAGGGGAGATATGATAGCAGTCTTCCAATATTTGAGAGGCTGCCACAAAGAGGAAGGGGTCAAGCTATTTTCCAAAGCACCTGAAGACCAGGAATTACCCATCCCTGGAGCCTAGAAATAAGGAGAAATTTTCTGACAGTGAGAACCAAAGGAACAGAAGTTGTGGGAGCTTCCTCACTGAAAGCTTTCATCTGTCGGAAATGGTGTAGTAGGTGGTCCTGCTTGGTGTGGGGTTGGACTAGATGACCTGCAAGGTCTCTTCCAACTCTGGTTCTAAGAAATATATATTTTTTGTATCGTGGTAACCACAACTGTAATTCTGTTCTGTTCTGAATACTGAATCCAGTTTTGGTCAGCACATTATAAAAAAAAATGTTGAGATTCTAGAAAAAGTGCAGAGAAGAGTAACCAGGATGATTAGGGGACTGGAGACTGAAACATATGAAGAACGGTTACAGGAACTGGACTTGGCTAGTCTATTGAAGAGAAGGACCAGGGGAGACATGATAGCAGACTTCCAATATTTGTGGGGCTGCCACAGAGAGGAGGAAGGGGGTCACGTTATTTTCCAAAGCACCCGAAGGCCAGACAAGGAACTATGGATAGAAACTGAATAAGCAGAGATTCAACCTGGAAACAAGGAGAAATTTTCTGGCACTGAGAACAATCAACCAATCGAACAGCTTGCCCTAGGAAGTTGTGGGAGCACCATCACTTGAGACTTTCAAGAAGAGATTGGACTGCCATTTGTCAGAAATGGTGTAGGGTCTCCTGCTTGGGTGGGGGGTTGGATTAGATGACCTACAAGGTCCCTTCCAACTCTGATTATCTGTATCCTTCATTCAAAGGCCTTTCTCCTTCAGCTGTTCTACTGCTCATCTCTATTCCTCACCCTGTCTGTATAAAGCTATTACAACTGAGATATTCTTCTTCATTGGTTTCTGCAATCATTTAACATATTTACAAACCATTCCCCATTCACACAGGCCCCTTGTGATTTACAATCAAAAGATAAATTGTGTGCATTAAAACAAGATATAATATTTATTTAAAAGCAGAATGGAGAGCTAGTAATATAAATTCGTGCTTGTGTGAGCAAAATGTGACTGGAGCTGCCACCTCTCTATAAATACTGCTGGGGACATGTGGTGTGCTGGCTCTGTTGTAAATGGGCTGGTTGGCTGTGTTGTTATTCCTTGATTGGTTGATGGAGTTGATGTTTGCATATTGGTTGGCTTTTTCATAAAAACATGTTTGGCTGAGGTATTGGCTGTGTGTCTATCAGCCTCCTGTGTTGTAACGACCTTCGTAATGGGCTGTGTGATGACCTTCTGAGTTCTATTGTTATGACATCCTGGGTCTTGTGCTGTAATCTCTTGGGTCACTGGCTGTTTTGTAACATTCTGAGGTTTTGTGGTGTAGCCTCCTGAGTTCTGTGATGTGATATCCTGTGCAGGTGGCTGCGATGTAATGTTCCGGGCTTTGGTTTGACTCCGAGTTTGAGGTCTGGCTATGGCGTGTGTCAGTTTGCTTGGTTTGGGGATCGGGGTGTGTGACAGCTGGTGATGCAGCCGTGGTCTGGTTTCTGGATGGTGGTTGCCTTTCGCCTATGGGATAGATTTGGGTTTGAATCTGGTGAGGGAGATTGGTGGTGGGCTCATGTGTTGTTTTGGGTCTGGTGTTGGTCTTCATGGCTGGGACTCATTTGTTGATAAGGGCTAGTTTCCAGATGTCTGGTAGGCAGGAGGTATCCCAATCTTACATGGGAAAAGAAACGAACACTAGCTCAATACCCGTGCTTCACTACGAAACTATGTGGTTGGGTTTAGTTTTTGAGGAGGAAAAAAAATCTGCCTCTGCCTACCAGCACCCATCGGTATTCATCTGGCTAGTATGCTGTCAGTGTGTGAGAGAGTTGAGGGTTGTTTGGAAATTGAAACAGTATTTGTTGTGTGAGCAAGGAGGAGACAGTAAGGAGTCTGGGCGTGGCTTAGCTCAACTGTTTTGTACTAAAGCTGGTTGCTGCTGTGAAACTGAAACTGAAACTCCTCTCCTCTGCTTGTGTTTTGCATTTGGAACAGATTTCTTTTCAGGTGGGGAGGGGGAATAGAACTCCTTAGCGTCAGAGCATGTTAATAATAATGATAATAATACAGGAAATATTCTAAATGCTCTGATGATCATTTTGAAAAATCCTTTCTTTGTGAGCACCTAGAAGCCAAGAGGAACATACGTGCCAAATGTCAAGTTTGTAGGCTTTGCAGTTCTGGAGATTTTGTGATGATGCGTGAGTGGCGTTTTGCTTTTGTATAGATAGATAAGAAATGTCTAAAGAATTTCAAGACAGGATCATTCCAGGGAAGTATTGCTCATGGTAGAAACCTCAAAAAGATGGAAACCTCATTGAGACTGATGACAGATCAATTTCTGCTTGAGATATGAACAAGGTAGAGAATTGGTTTTAGATCTTCACTGGCTAAATCCTTGCCACAAGGTAAAAAAAAAAAAAGATATTGAGACTCTAGAAACAGTATATAGAAGAGCAACAGTGGAACAGGTTGTCTCCAGAGGTTGTGAATTCTCCAAAACTGGAACTTTTAAAGAAGAGATTGGACAACATTTTGTCTGAAATGGTATACGGCAGGGGTGTCAAACTCACATCGTCGTGGCAGTGTCCCCTTTGCTAAACTGGACATGGGCGTGGCCAGCATACGACGCATCTGGCCCATGGGCCGAGAATTTGACAGCCCAGGTAGAGCGTTTCCTTCTTGAGCAAGGGGGGTTGGACTAGAAGACCTTCAAGGTCCCTTCGAACTGTGTAATTCTGGGTCACATCCATGTAGAAGAGAATGCCACTGCCTTCTTCTTAGATGGTTTGAGACTTCCTCAAGTAGCATGAGCTCCGTGTTATCCCTTCATGCAGGGGAGATCAGGAAACAGATTCTGTAATAATAATAATAATAATAATAACAACAACAACAACAACAACAACAACAACAACAATAATAATAATAATAATAATAATAATAATAATAATAATAATAATAATAATAATAATATCAGAATTCTGTTTTGCTAATCTAGAGTAACGGAATCTTGAAAGCCTGATGTATTCTTGGCTACCCGCTCCCCTTATACCAGAGGGAATTAGGTAGATTTGCTTCATTCTTGATGCCTTCTTCCTTTCACAGGCTAATTGGTGTTCTGCTAATTGCTGTCACTTTCCTTCTCCGAGTCATCAGTGTGATTCTGAGCATCTGCTGCTTCCTGGGAATTCTTCATGCTGGCTTTAACCAAGCAGCCCAGACAAGATGTACTAAGCAGATTAAGGGTAACACAAAAGGGGAAAAAAGATACGCTTCTTCCCCTTTTCTCTCCCTCCCTCCCTCCCTCCCTCCTTCTGTCTCTCTTTCTTTCTCTCCTTCTCTCGTTCTGTCTCCCTCTGTTCTTTCCTCCCTCCCACCCTCCCCCTTTCCCTCTCCCTCTCTCTCTCCCGCTCCCTCTCTCTCTTTCTCTTGTCTTTTCCTCTCTCTATCTCTCTATCTCTGTTCCTCTCTCTGGCTTTCTCTCTGTCTCTCTTTCTCCTTCTCTCTTTCTCTTTCCCTGCCTCTCTCCCTCTCCTTCTCTCCTTCTCTCTTTCTCTGTCTTTGTCTCTCACCTTCTCTTTCTCTCTCTCTCTCTCTAGTCTCTTTCTGTCTCTGTCTATCTGTCTCTTCCTCTGTCCCTCTCCCTGTCTTTCTGTCTCTCTCTCTCTCCTCTCTCCTTCTCTATTTCTCTCTCTCTGTGTATGTGTCTGTCTGGGTCTGTCTGTCTGTCTGTCTGTCTGTCTGTCTCTCTCTCTCTCTCTCTCTCTCTCTCTCTCCCCTCTCTCTCTCTCCATTCTTCACCATTTGCAACATTAAAGTTCTGAGTTTCCCCTAAAAAGCAAAAAAAAAAAAAAAAAAGACTTAGTACCATGCTTCTCAAACCTGGTTAAATAAGCCCCAAATCAGATCAAAGTAGGGTCTTTTTTTTTTGGGTAATGCCACACCCCTCAATGTTGCCAATTCTTCAAGCCACGTTCATTTGGAAGTCATGTTAAGATACTGGCTGCAATTGTATTTTCATTGCCATAAGATACAATCCCCAAAGTTGGGAAGAAGTTGTCCCTTTTTTTTTTTCCTAGATAAGTGTGTCTCTTGACCCAGCAAGGTCCTCAGGGGATCCACACCAAGGTTACAAACAGAGGGAGCTGTGTATTACCATGTTGTTTTATTATTTATTATTATTGTTTATGGAGGCTAAATCATACGATGAATGATTGAGGGGGTTAGGTCTGTCTAGCTTATCAAATAGGAAGTTTAGAGGTGACACAATAACCATCTTCCAATATTTGAGGGAGGGGTTGTCACAGAGAAGAGGGGAATGTTTTGCCCTCCAAAGCACTTGAGAGCAGGAAGAAAATTAATGGATGGAAACTAATCAAGAAGAGAATCAACCTAGAACTAAGAAGAAATATCATGACTGTCAGAACAATTAATCAATGGAATAGTGTTATGGGTGCTCCATCAAGGGACATTTCCAAAATAGATAATAATTTTTGACTGGGATGGTATAAGGTCTTCTACCTTGAGCAGAGGGTTGGATGAGAAGATTTCTGAGCTCCTTGCCAGCCTTATGATTTTATGTCTTGTTAGGATTACTACACACCAGGGGTGGGATTCAAAAATTTTAACATCCGGTTCTGTGGGTGTGGCTTAGGTGGTGGGTGTGGCTTGGTGATCATGTGACTGGGTGGACATGGCCTGGTTGTCATGTTATTGGCTGGGCATGGCCAGCTCAACATCACTCACATCGAGGCACGCATCTCCTCTCCTGGCCTCTCGTGATTGTGGGGATGCTGCAACAGTCGTAAGTGTGAAAAACGGCCATAAGTCACTTTTTTCAGTGCCATTGTAACTTTGAATGGTCACTCCACACAAACAAAGTACCAGCAAAGGAGGGGAAAAAAAAAAACTCCAGAGATGTTCCTGAGACAGGAAGTCTAGTCCTGCCAAGAATGTAATAAGGGTTAACGGAGAGGCAGTTTCTGTAAGCAACACCAGAATGTTTCCTTCCTGCCTTCCTTACAGGATTAGACCAGTAATTTCTTCTAACAACCAGTTCTCTGAACTGCTTAGAATGTTAACAACCGGTTCTAGCGAATTGGTACAAACTGGTAGAATCCCACCCCTGCTAAATGCCTAAGGTAGTTTGGAAGAGATAAGATTCTTCTTCCTCCGTTTCGCTTTGAAAGACACCACATATTTCCTCTCCTGCTTTTTCATGAAACTATTTTCATTTCCTACAAGTTCTCCAGATGTTCTCCTGAAGCTGACTTTTAAAAAAATCATCTCAATCTGTTGAGAGGGAGGAAGTCTAGGTCCAACCTGACCATCCCACATGCATTTCAGAATTATTCATTGCTTTAACAACCACTGTTTGTTTTTCGCAGCGGGATGAAGTATCAAGGATTTCTCTTTAGTATCCATGGACTGGATTATAACATGGTCTTGAATTATAATATCTATCCCATTGCCACTCTAGGGCATCATATTATAATTTTATTAAGGTTTTATCTTAATATAGTATTTCGTCTCATATATTGTATTGTCCCCATTCCCTCCCACTCTCTTTTTCTCTCCCTCTCTCCTTCTCCCTCCCTCCCTCTCTCTCCTTCTCTCTCTCCCTCTCTCCCTCTCCTCTCTCTCGTTCTCTCTCATTCTCTGCCTCCCTCCATCTCTCTCATTCTCTCTCTCATTCTCTCTCTCATTCTCTGCCTTGCTCCATCTCTCTCTCTCTCTCTCTCTCTCTCTCTCTCACACTCTCACTCTCTCTCCCTCCCCCTCTCCCTCTCTCCCTCCCTCTCTCTATCTTAAACTTATAGTTGTACAAATGAGTCCTTGACTTACAACAGTTCATTTAGTGATTATTCAAAGTTACAACATCACTGAAAAAAAAATGTCTTATAACCATTTTTCACACTTACAACAGTTGCAGCATCCCCAAGGTTTCTTGTCTTGCCTTCTGGTGCTTTGCAAAACTTCAGACACTTGCCAAACTCATATTTATGACCATTTCAGTGTCCGGGGTCACGTGATCGCCTTTGGTGACTTTCTGAAGGGGAAGCCAGATTCCCTTCTTCACAACCACGTTAGAGACTTAACTACGGCAGGGATTCCCTTAACAATTGTGCCAAGAAAGGTCGTAAAGGCCCCTTGGCAAATGTCCCGCTTAGCGACGTCAATGTTGGGCCTCCGTTGTGGCCGTATGCCGAGGACTACCTGCGTATCCACGATTGCATGACCTCCGAAGATACTACACACCAAATGGATGAAATGAAATGGTCTGGATAGATTTCCAGTCGTGGCCGCTTGCCTCTCCCTCTATTCAGCAATGCGCCATCGAAATGCTCCTGCTGTGGGGTGAGGGGCAACACACACACACACACACACACACACACACACACAGCCCAACCACAAAGCAGGAAACATTTGTCTCTCAAGCGCCATCTGTAAGAACTGTGTCATCCCGAAGAGAAATGCCTTAAATAAATTTCCGCTTCCTTGCCAAGAGCAGCCGCTCTCCGTGGTGCTGAAAGTGATTCTATGCCCTTTTATGGTATGGCAGCTTTTCACGGAACCAGGCAGCTGAGAATTCCTCCGAAAATCCCAGTGGGCGAGATTTCCCCGAGCTTACGAAATGTCCCATTCGAGGGAAACCTGTTCCGCCTTCATTTCAGGAAGTTTTCCCCCATCTAATCAGGGGTCTCAAGACTGTGGGGCAGAAAGCCGGTGCCTCCACCCACCCCGCAGCAGGGAAACGTCTTCATCCAGAATTCTGGTTTCTGTCAGAATTTTGAAGGATGTGAACAGATGGCCGATATCTTGGTAAAGAGATTTAGAACTGTCCTTGAGGAAGGCCTGACCAAGCCATTAAGGGAAGGACTTAGATGAGAGAATAATTTCCAGAAATTGAAGGAAGTACAGGAAAAAAAACGGTTGCTTTGTCTTAGTATAAGCGGCGAGGGAGGAGAGAGATTTTCACATTTATGTTATTAGTCTACAAGAATAAAACAGAATCATCAAAATGTTTGATTCTGGATCTGATTTTCCTCAAGTGGTCAGGGATGACTTTGGCACAAGGTGCACAAAACATTTCAAAGGTTTCCAGGATGAGGATATAACACAAGGGAAATTCCTTCCTTCCTTCCTTCCTTCCTTCCTTCCTTCCTTCCTTCCTTCCTTCCTTCCTTCCTTCCTTCCTCCCTCCCTCCCTCCCTCCCTCCCTCCCTCCTTCCTTCCTTCCTTCCTTCCTTCCTTCCTTCCTTCCTTCCTTCCTTCCTTCCTTCCTTCTTTCTTTCTTTCCCTCTTTCCCTTCTCTCCTTCCTTCTATTCTTTCCTTCTTTCTTCCCTACCTCCCTCTTCTTTCTCTTTCTTCTCTCCTTCCTTTGAATCCTTCCTTCTCCCCTCCCCCTCTCCCTCATCTTTCTCTTCTCTCCTTCTTTGAATCCTTCCTTCCTTTCTCCCTCTTTCCCTCTTTAATTAGTTACCATCCACTGTTTCTTGTCTTGCCTTCCGGTGCTTTGCAAAACAACTTGACCCCCCTCTTCTTTGTGGCATCCCCGCTAATACAAGAACAGGGCTATCTCCTTTCCTCTAGGCCAGTTTAAAGCTTCTAGAGACTAGATTTTTCTCTAGATACTCAATTCCTGCAACTGTTCTTCATAGGTTTTAGTCTCCAGTCCTTTAATCATCCTAGTTGTTATTCTCTGCACTTTTCCCAAAATCTCAACATCTTTTTTTTTTGCAGTGTGGCGGATCAAAACAGGATGCAGCATTCCAGGTGTGGCCATACTAAGGCTTTATGAAATGGTACTAATACTTCACGTGATTTTGACTCTAGGCCTCTGTGAATAACAAAGGGTCAGTTGGGAGAAAGGGGTTCTTCAGTGCCCCCAAAGTGATTTGGCAAGAGAAGAAGACTAAGAGCAGAGAAGACCCTTGGAAGACGTGTAGCTCCTTTTCCTCAACATTTTTTTTGCAACACATCTCCCCGTGTCTCCAAAAAGCAAGCTCTCCCCTCTCTCAGGAGGGAGGTGGCATGCTGTGGGAGGATAGGGGCGCCACTGAGCCACAGTTCCCCACCCCTGTGGTGACAACTCCACTCCCCCTTGCACAAAACCCCAAGCACAGAAATAAACTAGTAACACATTTTTTCCACGCTTTGCTTGCCACCCACTCAATCCTTGGCACCAGCAGTCAAGGCAGGGAGGGCCCCACCCACGCAGGAGTTCTGCCTGGTAATAAGAGCAGGGAGAAGAATGTGTGTGAGTGTGTGTGAGCACACTTGTGGGGTGTGGAAGGGGAATCACACTAAAAAGTGATGCAAATTCTTTGCTGAAGAGGTGGGTGGGAGACGAGGGGGATCCTGCAAGCAAGCTGACAGAGAGAGCTGAGAAAATTGGAGGAGGCATGGAACGTAGGTCAGGACTGACCGTGGTTGGGCTGTCGATCAAAGGAGGTGATGGATCCCAGGACCGAACAACCCCTGCCTCCAGAATGCCAGCATGACACGGTCAAAATGAACATCGTGTTATTTATTATTAACAGACCTTAATAACTATAACTTTAATGTCTTAATAACAGCCAGAAAGATAATAGAATCTTTGGTTGTGTCAATAGAGGCATAGAATCAAAATCACATGAAGTGTTAGTAAAGATTCTCCTAGCACATACGTCCTAGTTGTTTCTGGCTCTAGCGGGTGGTGCTCATCTCCATTACAAAGCTGAAGAGCCAGCACTGTCCGAAGACATCTTCATGGTCATGTGGCCAGCGTGACTAAACACCAAAAGCACAAGGAACACTCTTACCTTCCCACCAATGGGATCCCTATTTTTTTACTTGCATTTTTTACATGCTTTTGAACTGCTAGGTTGGCAGAAGCTGGGACAAGTAATGGGAGCTCACTCCATTACGTGGCACTAAGGATCAAACCGCCGAACTGCTGACCTTTCTGAATGACAAGCTCAGCATCTTAGCCACTGAGCCACCACATCACTGCATCACCCCATCAGTGAACCGCTGAGCCACCACAAAGTATTAGTACCACTTTATAAAACCTTAGTATGACCACACCTGGAATACAGCATCCAGTTTTAGTCACTACATTACAAAAAAAGATGTTGAGACTCTGAAAAAGGCGCAGAGAACAGCAACTGAGATAATTAAAGGCCTGGAGAACATATGAACAAGGGTTGCAGGATTTGGGTTTAGCTAATCTAGAGAAAAGAAGGACTACGGGGGACATGATAGCAGTCTTCCAGTATTTGAGGGGCTGCTACAAAGGGGTCTATCTATTTTCCAAAGCACCAGAAGGCAACCCAAGAAACAATGGGTAGAAACTATTCAAGGAGAGAAACAATGTGGAATTAAAGAGAAGCTTGCTAACAGTTAGAACAATCAACCAGTGGAACAGCTTGCCTTCAGAAGATGTGGTTCTTCACCACTGGAGGATTTTAAGAAGAGACTGGATAGCCACTTATAACAGCAGAATAACCATTTTTAGTGATGATCAACTCAAGAGGTGCTATAGGTTTGGAGTCCCTTTGCTTCCACAGCAGACCCGAGTTCAACCCTTCTTGAATTCCGTTGACTCTTATCTACTGCCAATACACTTGACCATTAATACATCCCAAAGGTGCTTTTCTGAAGGGCAACTGGAGTTTCTTGGTTATTTTGTCTTGAAAACATTTCGCTTCTCCTCCAAGAAGCTCCTTCTCTTCTGACTGAAAGATGGGGAAGTGGAAGGATTTACATTCTTCAAAGTCAATGGTATTCATTTGCAGTCATTTGTAGTCAAAGAATCTTTCCATTCCCCACCATTCCGTCAGAACGGAAGAAGCTTCTTGGATAAGAAGGAAATGTTTTTCAAAGGAAAAATAACAACAACAAAAATCCAGTTGGCTTTGGAAAAGTGCCTTTGGGGCAACCATGAACTGGATGGTTGAGGATTTCCAGGGACATTTGACTGTCGGTAGTTCAGATTCTTGTAGAGAGTTAGCATGAGATAATCTTGTACTCCTTGATTCTCAATTTCTTATGTCTGACATAATACGGCGTAAATGCCCCAGGGTAATGTTTGCAGGATCCAAGTTAAGTTGGTCACCAAGACCAGAGGTCTTGTCTTCCATGCTTTCAAACTCATGCTGAAGATCTTCAGGGATCTTCTCTGTAACCTTTGTAGAAAGCTAACACCCACCCCTCTCCTAGAAGAATAAAATATTTTAAGAAGGCAAAAGGCAGAATATTATATTTCCCTCAGGGAAGAATGGAAAAACATGCTCTTGGAAAGCAGCCCCCGCCTTTCTTAATACCTCCCAGCAGATATCTTGTGCCCATTGAGGAAGATTGGACCAGTCTATCTACAAAACAAAAGACTTTCAACTCCAGGGTTATGGGATGAAGGCATTACCCTTCAGGACATAATAGGATTAACTCTAGCACAAGGTCTTCAGACTTGGCAAGTTTAAGACTTGTGGACTTCAACTCCCAGAATTCTTGAGCTATCATGACTGGAGGAGGAATTCTGGGAGTTGAAGTCCACAAGTCTTAAACTTGCCAAGTTTGAAGACCCCTGATCTGGCAGCATAGCTCACCACACTGCACAATCTACTAAGGACATTGCATCACCTTCCAAACTTCAACCAAACTTAGCTCAGCCAGCTATGACCCCTACAACAGCCAATAGAACACATGTTCTTGCACAGGAACAGGAAGTTCAAGTGCAAAGCCCAAAAGAAGTTCAAGTACAAAGCCAAGCTCAACTCCATGTGGTTAGCTGCACCAGGACCACAAACATGTGGTTCTATTCACCAATAAATGGACTTTCTTTCCAATCGGCCTCCAGCCTCCATTTTGTCTCCGGTGCCTTTCTCCTGGATTGGACCCGGACCTGGATATTTCTTCCAACACCTTGTTAGCCTTTCTAGTTTTTCTAACAAGGCTACAGGATACGTTAGTAAAATTATCAGGCTTCGTTATCATTAATTGTCGTGAATGTTGGCTCTCTGCGCTAAATAATCCCCGCTTAAGACTCCTTCTCCCTTTCCAAACCCTTCCCCCTTTTTCTTTCTTCTTCTTTCAGACAAGTGTCAATTTCCCTTCCATCTAATTTGGAAGATTTCTCCTCAGAAAAGAGAACAAGTCAACACCCACCACATCCGTCTGGCATGAAAGTAATTTTGAAGCCAGATGCTTCAAGTGAAACACAGTGAAAAGGAGTTCCCTTAATTCTAGGAGAGAAAGAACAGGGATGAAAAACAACCAGAACTAAGCATTTCAGGAGACCAAGAGCTCAAGAGATCAAAGCAGGTGGGGAACATCTTATCGGTAGCTCCACCGTGTACCTTCTAGTTGTCCTGATTGACTTCTACACTTGTCTAGCCTGCTGACAAAGGAATCATGATATGGATAGTTTTCAACTTACAATCACTATGGAGCAACCTTGTTACATTAGAATGAGAATAGAATAGAGCCGGAAGGGACATTGGAGGTCTTCTAGTCCAGCCCCTTGAATCAGCAGTAGACCCTATATACCATTTCAGTGATGGAGCACCCACAAATTCTGGTAGCAAGCAGTTCCACTGGTTAATTGTTCTCACTCTTAGGAAGTTTCTCCTTAATTCCAGGTCACTTCTCTCCTTGGTTAGTTTCCAACCTAGTTGGATTAGTTTCTTGTCTTGCCCTCTGATGCAATCAGTCAATCAATCGGAATTGAGCTGGAAGGGACCTTGGAGGTCTTCTAGTCCAACCCCTATTTGCTTTGGAGAATAATTTGACTGCCTCTTTTTTGTGGCAGGCCCTCAAATATTTCTAGGTGAGACAGTTCTTAAGTGAGTTTTGTCCACTTTTATGACCTTCCTTGCTCCCGTTGTTAAGTGAATCACCACAGTTGTTGAGAGTCACACGGTTGTTAAGTGAATCTGGCTTTGCTTGCCAGAAGATCAGAAAAGGTGATTACATGACCCAAGACACTGTGACAGACATAAATACAAGCCAGTTGCCAAGCATCCAAATTTTGATCATGCGACCACAGCGATGCTGCAATGGTTGGAAGTGGGTCCAATTGCCCTAAGTCACTTTTTTCAGTGCCATTGTAACTTGGAATGTTCACTAAGTGAATAGTTGTAAAACTCTTCAACTGAATGTCAAATGTGATGACCCGGGGGTGGCACAAAAATAACAAAATCACCAAAGGAGATAAATTCCCTTTAATACCTCCAACTTGGCCTACAATGTCCAATTATCCTCGGCGGGAGATCAAACTCTTCCAAAAACAGTCTACAAAGGGAAGAAATGCAGTCCGAACCCAAAATACAGATAAAGTAGAAATTAAAAAACCAACACAAAACCCACACTGAAATAATTAACATGACAGACCAGGATAATAACTTGCGGACTTCCAAAAGATAATGAGGCACACAACAGTTGGGAGGATGCCAAAACCCAGATAAGCCTCGACAAAGATAATGCAAGCTTTGCTTCCAGCAACTTGGCCATGCGCAGTTTGCCCTTTTAAACAGTCTTCCCAGCTGCAGCCCGTGAAGAAGATCAGGGCCCTTTCCTCCCCCATAAACCATGTTGTTCCCTTATCCATTCCTCCCTGCGTGCCCTTAGGATGAAGAGGGGGTGGTCCTGGCTCTTCCTCTGAATGCCCAG
Source organism: Pseudonaja textilis (assembly GCF_049901715.1). Taxonomy (NCBI): domain Eukaryota; kingdom Metazoa; phylum Chordata; class Lepidosauria; order Squamata; family Elapidae; genus Pseudonaja; species Pseudonaja textilis. The sequence goes on along the minus strand of NC_141992.1, from coordinate 197,438,857 downwards.
CTGGCCTGTGGCCTTCCCCAGTTTCTTCCCCAGTCACAGGAGCCACACTCCCACGCCCGGTCAGCTGTTCCACCTCTCCCTCGGAATCAGATTTCAACTGGGGCATGACAATCAAGTATAGATAGTTTTGGAAACATTGAGTAGAACAAATGTCTATGGAGATTGTCTGTCACTCAGGTCGTGGTTGTCCCAAAGGTGCTTTTCCAAGAGGCAATTGGACTTTCTGTTTTTTTCTTTGAAGATGTTTCACTTCTCATCCAAGAAGCTTCTTCAGCTCTGACTGGACAGTGGGGAAAGGAAGGATTTATATTCCTTGCAGATAGAGCTGGTCATTTGCATCCATTTAGAGAGTTGTTAAGGCCACTTGGAGGTTTATCTGTGTCCTCAGGGTCACCCGATTGGCGCAAATGGGTGCGAAGCCTTCTTGGAACTGTTGAAAGGACTCTGTTGTAGACTGGACATAGATGATGTCATATCCCTCCCCCTCTCTTGAGGGAGGGCTGTTCAATTCTGACATCGATGGCCTCTTTGACCCCTCTCTCAAACCAGGGTTCCTCTCTATCCAAAACGTGGACTTTGCTGTCTTCAAAAGAGTGGCCATTGTCTTTTAAATGCAGGTGAACTGCTGAATCTTGTCCTGTTGGGTTTGTTGTGCTATACTGCGATTTTTAAAGGCAGATGGGACAACACATCTTCAAAGAAAAACCAGAAAGTCCAGTTGCCCCTTGAAAAAGCACCTTTGGGACATTGAGTAGGACATTTTCACCCAGGGCTTCCATGGCATCATTCTTGGACCACCAGTAGCATATCCAAAATTGCTCAGAGTCAGGGGTTTGAGATCTCTGCTGAACCTTTCCAGCTGACAGTACCTCTTGCCAATTCCTGCCTCCAGCTCCATTGTCCTTTCATTCCTTCCTTGTGTTGATTTGTGGGGCTCTGCTCAATTTTGGAGATGTTTTCTAATTGGTTTAGGCAACATGGGGATGAAAATGAATGACAATGTAGAAATGGCCTTAAGTCACGCAGACCTGACTTTGCCATGATCATTGCAACAAAGCAGTCAGGTAGATGTTAAATCTCTATGGGCTGCTGACATCTCTTCTGCTGCCAAAGATGAGCTTAATTGTTTCTCAGAAGTCCTCACGATGACAAGGAAAGAGGAGGGGGAGGAAAAGAGAAGGAGGAAGAAAGAAGGATGAAGAGAAGAAGAGGACAAAGAAGAAGACAAGGAGAAGGAGGAGAAGGAAGAGGAAGAAGAGAAAGAAGAAGAAGAGGAGGAGGAAGAAGAAGTAGTAGAAGGAGGAGGAGGAGGAGGAGGAGGAGGAGAAGAAGAAGAAGAAGAAGAAGAAGAAGAAGAAGAAGAAGAAGAAGAAGAAGAAGAAGAAGAAGAAGAAGAAGAAGAAGAAGAAGAAGAAGAAGAAGAAGAAGAAGAAGAAGAAGAAGAAGAAGAAGAAATAATTTCAGTAAAGATACTGCCCTCTTCATCGCAACTCCTATCGCAGACCATCTGGAGCACCTCTCAACCACAAATGTCATTCCCTGAAGCAAGAAACTGGCATGAAAACTGCAGTTAAACACACTCCCAAATAGGTTTTTCACAGATCTTGGCTTCTCTTGAAAAAGCAGAGTTGGCTGGGAGACTACCAGGAAATTCTCAACTTACACAGGAGAAAAGAGAGAGGAGGCAAAGAGGGAGGAGAAGGGGAAAGGTTGAGGAGGAGGAGGAGGTCGTGATGGTGGCGGTGAATGTGTCAATGTGTCCTGAAAGGTGAACGTGCTCTCTAGCCACAATTGTGGGATCAGAAATGCCTGTTCTGAGTTGCTAGGAAAAAAAGACCTTGAGAAGCTATGTGGAGATGCTGAGTAATGTAAGAGCACAGTGACTTCACCAAACAGTGAGAGTTAAATGTTCTCCCTCCGTGGGGAAGAAGGTATGGGGGATGGCATTACCATCCCTGCCCTCTCATCTCTTCCTACGGCATTAGTAATCTTGCCTTACCTCAGTGTTCATTTTCTTCAGAGTTGTGAGTGAGTCAGAGAGCAAAAAGAGGGCATTGGTTGGAGTAGAGTAGAGTAAAAGCTGGCATGCTCCTACTACATCCTCACCTCATGTGTCACAATGTAGGGCGCATTCTGAAAGATTTAGCTGATAAGCCTAAAAACTTAGAATGTACTTTATGCACCGGTCAACACAAATGGACTTCTGGATTTGAGGATTGTGAACGACTTCCTTTAAGGAACAGGACTTCAGAATAATTTCTTTATTTTTCTTTGTAAGGGTCTCCTCATTTTACTAAGTCACCAACCCATCCTGTTGTGTAAGGCATAGGGAGTCCTTAGAGAGGGTGATGTCAACACCAATCTCTGGAGCTATGTGTTTGACATCTGACTTTGTTCCATTTTATCCACTGTTCCATTTAACCCTGATTTGAAATTGCATTGCAGGCTCCAAAAATGGAAATTGGACATAAAGCGAGAAGGTTGGTGTTCAAATGTAGAGTAACAGAATAACAGAGTTGGAAGAGACCCTGGAGCAATGGTGGTATTCAGCCGGTTTCCACTGGATCACTTGATCCGGTAGCAAGGATTTGATGTGGGTCGCCAAACCTGTAGTAAGTTCTGTCTGGCCACATCCTCGACCCAGTCACCTGGTCACAGCTGGCTCTCTGGCTCCACCCACCTGATACTTGCTCACTCCGCCCACCTGACCTTTGCCCCTTAAGCTATTTCTTTCTTTTTTTTATTCCCTCCCGACAATCAGTTGTTTATACGATCAGCTGAGCTGGGATCCCCCTTCCTGAGCCCCAGAGGAGCTTTCTAGAAGCAAAAATGCCCTCCCCAGAAGCTGTTCTGAGGCCCAGAAGGCCCCCCCAAAACAGGTGAGGGTAGTGGCTGCAAAAAAGCCACACCCATCCAGTCACATGGCCACACCTACCTAGCCACATCCACCAAGCCATGCCCACAGAACCAGTAGTAAAAAATGTTGAATCCCACAACTGCCTTGGAGGACTTCTAGTCCAACTCCCTGATCTAGCAGGAGACCCTAAACCATTACAAATGATTGTCCTGTTTCTTCTTAAAAGCCTCCAGTGATGGAGCACCCACCATTTCTGGAGTCAAGATGTTCTTCTCATCAATTGTTCTAATTGTCAGGAAATTATTCCTTAGTTCTAGGTTGGCTTTCAACTTGATTAGTCTCTATCTACTGCTTCTTGTTCTACCTTCTGGTGTTTTGGAGAATAGGTTGACACCACCCCCTTCTCTTTGGGGCAGCCCCTCAAATATTGGAGCATTGTTATGATGTCACCCCTAGTCCTTCTTTTCATTAAACTAGACATACCCATTTCCTGCAACTATTCTTCATATCTTTTAGTCTCCAGCCCCCGATCATCTTTGTGGCTCTTCTCTGCACTCTTTCTAAGTTGGTTTTCTCCTTGATTAGCCTCCACCCGTTGCTTATTGTCATGCCACCAGATGCTTTGGAGAATAAGCTGACTCCCTCCCCTTGGTGATATCCCCTCAAATATTAGGACAATGCTATCATGTTCCTTCTCTTCGTTACATGAGAGATATCGAGTTTCCTTAACCATTCATGGTATAGTTTAGCCTTCAGTCCTTCAATCATCCTTGTTGTTCTTCTCTGCATTCTTTCTACGTTGGATCTCTCCTTGATTAGTTTCCATCCATTGCTTCTTGTCCTGCCTTCTGGTGCTTTGGAGAATAGCTTGACCTCTCCTCTTCTTTGTGGCAGCCCCTGAGACATTGGAAAACTGCTGTCACGTCACCCCTGGTCCTTCTCTTCATTAAACTGGACATACCCAACACCAGCAACCATTCTCTAAGTGCTTTAGCCTCCAGCCCCCTTATCATCTTTGTTGCTCTTTCCACTCTTAGAAAATTCCCCCTTAGTTCTAGGTTGTTTTTCTCTTTGATTAGTTTCTGTCAGTTGGTTCTTGTCCTGCCTTCAGGTGCTTTGGAGAATAGCTTGACATCCCCTCTTCTTTGTGGCAGCTCCTCAAATATTGGAAGTCTGCTATCATGTCACCCCTCGTCCTTCTTTTCATTAGACTAGACACACCCAGTTCCTGCAACTGTTCTCCATATGTTTTAGCCTCCAACCCCCTAATCCTCTTTGTTGCTCTTCTCTGCACTCTTTCTAGAGTCTCAACATTTTCCAGACTTCCCAACACTGGAAGAGCTTGGATAGTCATTTGTCTGAAATGGTATAGGGTTTCCTGTCTGAGAAGGGGAGGGGCAGGGTTGGACTAGAAGACCTCCAAGGTCCCTTCCAACTCTGTTATTCTAAGAAATACCTTTTTTGCATCATGGCAACCACAACTGGACACAGGATTCCCAGTGATGTCAGCAACCTGGAGGTTGTTGCAAATAGGGGTCATGTCCAGTGGTGGGTTTCAAATAGGTTTACCACTGGTTCGGTGGGCGTGGCTTGGTGGGCGTGCTTTGCATGTGTGCATGCATTTTGCATGCATGTGCACCAGAGATGCACTTTGTGCACTCGCAGAGGCTTTTCCTACTCACCTCCTGCAATGATCAATGCCTGGAATACTCTACCTGACTCTGTGGTTTCGTCCCCACACCTCAAAAACTTTAACCTTAGACTTTCTACTATTGACCTCACCCCTTTCCTAAGAGGTCTGTAGGGGGCGGGCATCAGCGCACCAACGTGCCTACCGTCCCTGTCCTATTGTTTCTTTTATTTTTCTTATATGTATCCATGTATTCATAACTGTGTTTTTACTTATACCTATCATCTTCTAAGCAATTGACAAACCAAATAAAATAAATAAAGTCCCTGTAGCTTCAACATTGGATACGTGGAAATCTGCTGTGCCGCGCAAAACAGCTGCTCTTCACTATGGGAGCCCAGGCTGGCAGGTGAGCCCAACAGCAGCTCATCAGAGAGAACTGGTTCGGTCTCAGCCGATCTTTGGGTATGCTGGTATGCCAGAATTGGGCCAAATCTGTTAAAATAGCACCACTGGTCATATCGTTGCCTTTTAGCAACCCATTTGTGTTGCCGCCTTGATAGAAAAGAAAAACTTGCAAAATTCCGTTTAATCTCTTCACTCTTTTTCTCCAGTTCTGCCAGTCGATCTGATTTACGTGACATTTGAACAACAGTCACTGTCTTTTGAGACTGAGATGAAACTGAAAGCAGAGCTGAAGGGAATCAGGAAAACAAAGGAAGGAAACGTGGTTATTTGACCAATTTTCAATGATACCTGCTGTTTAGGTGCAGGGGATATTTCTATTTTTGGAGGAGACCTGGAAGGCAGAAAAAGGGGAAACGATGACTCAGAAAGTTTCCCAGGGATTGTACTTTGTCTCTTGGTTCAGACCAAGCCTTTAAAGGCTTTCTGAACCTGTAACCACTCCCCAAAATAAGTTCTATCCATTGGGATCAGCCTCCTGTCAAAACACTGACCATATCACCCATTGCTCCTATTGACGGAGACTAAAACATACAATGAATGGTTACAGGAACTGGGCATGGCTAGTTTAGTGAAGAGAAGGACCAGGGGAGACATGATAGCAGTCTTCCAATATTTGAGGGGCTGCCACAGAGAGAAAGGGGTCAAGCTGTTTTCCAAGGCCCCTGAAGGCCTGAAAAGGAATAATGGATGGAAACTGAACAAGGAGAGATTCAACCTGGAAATAAGGAGAAACTTTCTGACAGTGAGAACAATCAACCAAGGAAACAGGAGTTTGCTTTCGGAAGTTGGAGCTTCATCACTGGAGGCTTTCAAAAAGAAATTGGACTGCCACTTGTAAGAAATGGTGTAGGGTCTCCTGCTTGGGCGGGGGGTTGGACTACATGACCTCCAAGGTCCCTTCCAACTCAATCTGTAAATCTGATTGCTATACAGGTAGTTCTCAATGTACGATCACAACTGAGCCCAACATTTCCATTGCTATGTGAGCCAGCTGTGAAGTGGACTTTGTCCTATTGGACGAACTTTCTTGCCTCAGTTGTTAAGCGAATCACCGAGGTTATTAAGTTTGCCCCATGGTTGTTCAGTGAATCTGGCTTCCCCATGGATTTTGCTTGTCGGAAGTCGCAACAGGATTACACTGGACACTGCGGCCATCATAAATAGGAGCCCATTGACAACCATCTGAATTGTAATCCACGCAATCACGGGGAGGCTGCAATGCTCGTAAGTGTGAAAAATGATTGTAAGTTTTTTTTTCAGGGCCACCGTAATTTCGAACAGTCACTGAATGAACAGTTGTATGTAGAGCGCTACCTGTATCCTACTCCCTAAACTGTCAGTTCTGAGATCCTGATTTTTCTCAGGAGTCGTTTTTTATATCCCTAAACCAACTGGCATTTCTTTCCCTCATGCCTTTTCAAAAGCTCAAGGGATAATCTTCAACCTTGAGTTTCCCTTTTGTAATGATGGGAGTTGTAGTCCGCTTCCTCCAAGGTTTCTGGATAGGTTAGTCGGTAACTTCGCTTTCCATCGAAGAGGTTTGGTGGTAACTTCTCTTTCCACCAAAGTTTTGTTCAAAAACCAATAAGAAATAAAAGAAACCCTTGTCCTTCTCTCCCCCCCTCTCTCCTTCCTTCCTTCCTTCCTTCCTTCCTTCCTTCCTTCCTTCCTTCCTTCCTTCCTTCCTTCCTTCCTTCCTTCCTTCCTTCCTTTTCTTTCCCCTTTTCTACCACTCTTTGACTGAAACGCATCTTTCCAGCTACCATGATAGCCGAACAATTTCTCCGGGGTCATCAAAGCTAAAAGCTTCCATTATTAACCACCCAAGCCTTCATCTCATCAGATCTCTCCAGCCTTCTCCCAAGTAAAGGGAGGTGAAAGTCTTGATTTCCAGGTTCACGTGGAACTACGTTCTTGAGGCAAAATGCTTGGCAACCCCACTACCTCAAATTGTCTTCCTGATGGCACTTGCTCTTTGCTTTCAGACAGAGATTTGTTCTTCCTTCCTTAAATTATTTTGGGAAGCGTTACAAGCCTCAGTGACCCCAGATGAGTCAAGAGCATCGACTTCAGTCGTTAATGACACCAACATGATAGCTTACATCAAGGTTTTTTAACCTTGGCCACTTTAAGGTGTATGGAATCCAACGCTCAGTATTCCTCTTGATTTCTCAGAATTAGGCACACGTCACCCTTTGCACCCTATCTACCAATAGATAAATCTATCAAAAAGAAATAATCCTGATCTTCAAACTATCTCTTCTGTTCTCCTCTCTTCTCCTATTCCATTCCATTCCTCTCTTCTCTTCTCTTCTCTTCTCTTCTCTTCTCTTCTCTTCTCTTCTCTTCTCTTCTCTTCTCTTCTCTTCTCTTCTCTTCTCTTCTCTTCTCTTCTCTTCTCTCCTCTCCTCTCCTCTCCTCTCCTCTCCTCTTCCATTTCATTCCATTCCTCTCCTCTCTTCTCTCCTCTTCTCTTCTCCTGCCCCCGCTTGCCCTCCACTTCTTTCTTTCTTTCTTTCTTTCTTTCTTTCTTTCTTTCTTTCTTTCTTTCTTTCTTTCTTTCTTTCTTTCTTTCTTTCTTTTCTTTCTTTCTTTCTTTCTTTCTTTCTTTCTTTCTTTCTTTCTTTCTTTCTTTCTTTCTTTCTTTCTTTCTTTCTTTCTTTCTTTCTTTCTTAGCAGTCTGGCCGCCATCAGCTGTCTTTGGAGCTGAACAGCAGTGAGACAGGAGCATCTGGAGCCGGTTCCCAGCCTACACATATGCAGATTTGCCAAAACAAAGGAACAATTATGAACTTAAGGGTTGACATGGGAGTAAGGCCACAGGTGGACAGTGAATGGCCTCTCCCACAGGGATTAAAAGAGGAGCAAATGAGGAAGCGGCTTTTTCAGGAAACAACTTGTTCATTGCAGCAGTGTGAAGATCTCTCTGTGTATCTCAGAGACACTGTGCTGAGTCCTTCCTTGTCAGCACTGTGTTTGAAAATATTTACTTGGCAGATCTCCAAGCTAGATAAGGTCTGTGCTCCTGATCACACCCTTGAAAGCCTGTTTGCCAGGCCTTTGACTGAAGGTAAAAGGGGTTTTTCCGGGACAAAAAGTCTGCTTAGTGCTTTTGGGGGAAGCCTAGGTCAGAACACCAAGGGTGTTCTACCAGGTGTTGGAGAAATATGGATCAAAGTCACCCAAGATGGTGACTGTGATCTGGTTGGACCATGTGATGGATGTGTGACCTGAGGGGAAGAACTTTGGGGTTTGATTTGGGTGGGGAAAACCTCGGGTTCTCCAGAGTCCAAGTTTTTGCCAGATGTGCCAATATGTGATGACCCAGGGCACAGTTCAAACCACCCCTCTATTGCTCCAAAGTTCCCCAAATGCTGCCACGTTTCTGGCAAGTCTCAAGCATAAGGACAAAAAAAAAAAACCTCACACAAACCTAAAGCAGCTTCTGGCTTCAGTTTGTCCAGCCTAGCGCTGTTTGCACCAAGGCTGCTCAGCCATAAATCCCAAAGCTATTTGGCAAATCAAGAAATTCAAGGAACAAAAAGATCCAGGTAATTAGTCCAGAACGCTCACCGGAACGCAAGGACTTTGGGGCAGTTCAAACATCGGCTTGCACACTTCAGAAACTCAGCGTTTGTTCCCTAAAAATGCCCCACCTTATAGCATTTTTTAAAGTTTCATTTCCCCCCCACCCTCAGTGTGCCTTGTGAAGACGGGCAGGACCAGAGGTGGTATGCTGCCAGTTTGCACAGATCTGGTAGCACCAGGCAGCAGTTGGCCTCACCCACCATTTCCTGTCCTTTATTTCCTTTGTTTGTAGCTCAGATCATCGGTGGTATGTTTGATCCGGTTCCGCCAAGCCGGTAGTGCCCAAGATCAGCGGAGATCAAACCGGTTCTCTTTGCCGCTCTGCTGTTGGGGCCTCCCTGCCTGTTGGGGCTTCCATATTCACTTTAACCTCTGCTTTTGAAGCTCAGCAGAGTGCAGGCTTGCAGGAGGTGAGTTGCAATGCCTCTGCGCCTGCGCAAAGTGCGCATTTGATGCGCGTGTGCATGCGAAATGTGTGCACGCGCGCAAAGCACACCCACTAAGCCACCGGCCGCCGAACTGGCAGTAAAACTTTTTGAATCCCACCACTGGCTCAAATAATAGCTGCGCCTTCGCTGTTTTACTCACCGGCCCTGAAGGTTAGGGTAACTTTTCATGCTTAAAATTCCCCTTTTTAAGAATGCTCCACGCACACACGAAGTGTGTGCCTACAGAACCGGTAGTAAAATATTTTGAATTCTACCACTGGGCGGGATGCTCCGCAGGCATGTTGACTGCTCCGTCTGCGCTGATCACACCTCCTATCCACTCGCTGAGCCCTTGGATCAGGAGGGGATGGTCCTAGCTCCTCACCTGAGCTCCTCTCCTCATGTTCCTCCTGCCTCCATCCCTCCCCGTCTGCAAGCCTTACTGCTTCACCTCGCCTGGACTGACTCTGCCCTTCCCCAGTCTCCTCCAAGGCCAACGGAGCTGACCTCTCCGTGTCTGGGCATTTCTTTGTTCCAGCTCATCTTCCCTCACAGATTCAGACTCTGAAGTGGGGCCATGGCACAATATGAGATGACTAATGAAAAGGTAAGGTCCCAGAAGTTTCCCCAAGCCACTGAGATGCCAAAGAGAGTGAGGCTTGAGACGAATATAAAAAATAATAATAGCTTTTTTAAAAATTCTTTGGCCAAAGCAAAAAGTCTGGGTGAATACTAATATCCAAAAACATACAAACAAAACGCATGTAAGGAATAGCCACACCCTGCGAGAGGGGCTCAGAGTATAATAAACATTTCATGCCGATAGAAACAAAGTGGATCCAGTCAGAGACAAAGGTTCGTCACCAATGTGATCTTTAAAGTATTCTTTGTTCAGGCCCCTGTTTCTGTCCTGTTATCTTACAGAGTATCCCTTGTCCTTGTGTGTTTGCGCTCCTAGGCAGCCCTCCCCGCATCTATGGAGCAGGGTGTTCCAAGGATGTGCCTAGCTCTGAAGCAAATTGCAGAAGCGAGAAACCAGACAGAAAAGGATACAATTCTCTTACAGAATGAATTCCTAACACATGATTCTCAACCATAGCAAAACCGTACGAGCAGCTTCTTTAACAGAAGCAAAGAGCAAAGATTAGATTGATTCGTGTCAATGTGTCCTTTCAAAATCTGTCCTTTTGAGAAATATGTTTGCCTTGGAGTTTTGATTCAGATTTACAAATAATCAGAGTTGGAAAAGACCTTTTGGGTCATCTAGTAGTAAAAAAAAAAATACAGTCCAGAAATTTGGGTTAACCAATGGAATCTGTCCTTTATTTTTAAAGTTACTTCTAGCCGCAATATCTTTTTTTATTTTTACTAAATCGGACAGTCACTCCCAGTTAATTGCAGCTAATTTCCTCCTTTGACTCCCACTTTCCAAGGAAAATTCCACTGCAGAAATTGGAGTGATCCTTACCAAGACTGAGCACGCTGTTACAAGATCTTTCCTTTCTTTTTCACTTCCGTCTCAGCTGCCTTCCTGGCTTCGATTCAGCCATGCTGGCGGTTCTCTTTTTAGTTCAGATGGAGGGATTTTCTCTGTCATTGTATTTCTAACAATACAACGGATCACCAAGGAAACAAACGGATGGATCACGAAACAGTTTTCACTAGAGGCACAAATGACCAGCTTGAACTATCCTACTTTAGACACATTGTGTGAAGACCCCACCCAAGCAGGAGACCCTACGCCATTTCTGACAGAGGGCAGTCCAATCTCTTCTTGAAAGCTTCCAGTGATAAAGCTCCCACAATTTCCAAAGGCAGCTTCTGTTCCATGGGTTCATTCTTCTCGCTGTCAGAAAATTTATCCAGATTGAATACTCTCCTTGATCAGTTTCCATCCATTATTCCTTGTCTGACCTTGGAAAATAGCTTGACCCCCTCCTCCTCTCTGTGGCAGCCCCTCAAATATTGGAAGACCGCTATCCTGTTTCCCCTGGTCCTTCTCTTCCCTAGACTAGCCATGCTCAGTTCCTGTAACCATTCATCATATGTTTTAGCCTCCAGTCCCCTAATCATCCTGGTTGCTCTTCTCTGCACTTCCATTGGGTGTGTTTGCTGAAACCCTGACAATGTCATCTCAGGGACATTGGGTGTTTCTGGAGGAACTTTCCATGACCTTGAAAGCCTGCAGAGATGCAATGATGACATATGAAAAAACAAAACAAAAAAACACCTCCCTCGAGACTGTCATTAAAAACATTATATTCCTGCTCAATGGTATGATGAAATCATGAAGCCCCAGGATAACTCTTCCGCTGTGGATGTCCCCCATGTACAAGAACCGGAACTTCCAGCTTCTCAATTCCATTTTCATTGAGTCTCTCTATTCACAACTAGCAGTATTATTATTATTATAATTATTTTTTGCTGAACAATCCTTCGCTTTGGGCTGACTTCCAGCCACCCGGAAGGAAGGAGTCTCTCTTTTCCCCCCTCCCACCTCTGAAAAAAAAAAACCCATCAAAGGAAGGAGGTGGAAATATTTAATTGAGATAATTTTAGCTGTTCAGAACAGTGCAGGCAATCTGGGAGAGGGAAAAAAAAAAGAAACCCACGAGCACATTTAGAGAGGAAAAGGAGAAAGGGATGATTGTAGGGTATGGTGCCGGATATACCAAAAAAGGCAAAAACGGAGATTAGGGAAGAAGGACAGCCTAAGAACTTAGTAGGCGGAAGAATAAAACACAGTTACATCAGACTAAACATTTTATTTTTTTTCATGTGTTTTCTAGAATGTGCAGGGTGGAAATTTTTGTGCACGGAGGTAACGGTTCAGATTCTTGGACTAACCAGAAATATAATCAAGAGGGTCTCATTCCATTCTTTCTTTGATTCCCAAACATAGAATAATAATAACACAGAACAGAGAACAATAGAGTTGGATGGGACCTTGGAGATCTTCTAGTCCAACCCCATGCTTGAGCAGGAGATCCTATATCAGTTCAGATAAGAGAAGTGGCTGTCCAGTCTCTTTTTGAAAGCACCCACAACTTCTGAAGGCAAGTCATTCCACTAATGAATTGTTCTCAGAGTCGGGAAACTTCTCCCTAGTTCTAGATTGCTTCTCTCCTCGATTATTTGCCATACATTGTTTCTTTCTTGCTTTTGGCGCTTTGGAATATAGTGTAACTCCCTCATTTTTGTAGGGGTCCCTCAAATATTGGAACACTACTATCATGACTCCCCTAGTCCTTCTTTTCATTACACTAGACATACCGAATTCTTGCAACTGTTCTTCGTACGTTTTAGCTTCCAATCCCCTAATCATTCTTGTTGCTCTTCTGTGCCCTCTTTCCAGGGTCTCAACATCTTTTTTACGTTATGTTGACCAGAACTGGATGCAGTTTTCCAAGGGTGGTCTTACTAAGGCTTCTTAATGCTGTACTACTTCATACAATCTTGATCCTATCCCTCTATTAATACAACCTAGGATTGCATTGGCTTTTTTTTTGGCTGCTGCCACACACTGTTGGCTCATATTTGTCCGCTAGGACTCCAAGATCTGTCTCCCAATTACTGGCATTAAACCAAGTTTCACCTAGCCTATACCTACACCATAGTTGGTTTTTCTTGCCTAAATGTAAAACCTTATTTTTGGTTATGTTAAATTTTGTTAGACAGGGCCCAGTGTTCAAGTCTGTCAAGATCTTTTTGGATCTTGAGCTGGTCTTCTTGGGTGTTGACCAGGAATAGTGTCATCTGCAAATTGGATGAATGCCCCTTCTATTCTCTCATCTAAGCATTTATGAAGATATTGAAGAATACCTGGCCTGAAACGGAACCTTGGGGCATCCCAGTACTTACTTCCCTCCATGTAGATGTGGTTCTGTTGAGGGCTACACATTGAGTATGATTTGTCAGCCCCTCTGGTGGTGCTGCGGTTTATGCCATGTTTTTTCTAGCTTTCTAACAAGTAGGTTGGGGTCTACTTTATCAAATGCCCTTTACTGAAATCGAAGTGTACTATGTCCGTAGCATTTTGCTGAGCCACCTTTGTCCAATCTTTGTCCAAAATCTCACATCCAGAATGTTTCACCTGTGCTTGTTGGCTGGGCTTCACCTGTGCTTGTTGGTAGTTCAATGGGGGAAATTGCCAGAGTTGACACCATATACCCTTTTCATGGTCATTGTATTCCAGAAATTCAATTAAATGGGCAATTCTGCAGTATCCTCTTACCCATTATGGAAAGGAGATGTGGCCTGGTGATAACACTACTCCCTGGGTTCCAAGTAATACACCCATAGTAAATAGAACTCCAAGGCAGGTGAATTCTTCAAAGAACAGCTTTATTTGGTATATCATATTGGCACAGGCTGGTGAAAACTGACTCTAAATGTTCCCGCGGTTTTTACCTAATTAAAAGTAAATGGTTTTTTTTCCCTTCTCCAAACAATCAGTCACATGGTCCAATCAAAGCACCATCCGGTTGCCTGGTAACTTCACTCCTCCTCTCTCTAACCACCTGTGGAAATGTCCTTGGTTCCCTGGAGAAAGTAGTTTTTTTTTTGGGCTGCAAACCCCAGCTATCTCTATTCTCCTCCTCCCTATCCCTCAGCTTCGGTGTGGCAACACTGAAGCCTCAAAATGGCTTCGGTCGGTTCGGTTTCAGGGTTGACAACCACTTTATACTACTGTTCTTACCGAGGTTTCCTTAGAAAGCATAAAACACGATCTTACATCCGGCAAACCCTCTTTTTATTTCCACGGCTGTGAATTACATTCATTCACAGCCTGCAAGGCTTCACAAACCATCTTTCAGGGGAACGTTTACAAACACCCATCTTATCACACTTGGAATGCTGCCAGAGAACTAATCGCCAGATGCAGGATAAGGCCAAACTTGACACAGAGTCAAGCAGAACTTTTCAAAGCTTGAATCGACCGGATGAACTAGTTGCTTCCTGCAAAAGCTCATGTCCCATTCACTCCTCTTTTATGTCCTATGGGAGGGGCCAATCATCTCCGAGGTGTGGGCCTTACTCCTGAGTTGACTCTGCTTTCTCAATTGTTCTTGTCTTCTGTAGCCCTGCACATGGCTGGGAACTAGTTCCGGAAACTCCTCCACCTCACTGTGGTGTGAGTCTGAAGGCAATGATGACTGCCAGCCTGCCCTGGCCCCAACTCTGCCTCTGATGCAGAGCCCTCGTCCGAGCCCTCCTCACCCTCCAAGACTGGCCCAGGTGCCTCCCCAACCTCCTCACTACTGTCCGACTCTTCTACCAGCTCTGTCAGCCACTAGTGGGCCACAACAACTACATTGGTGAGACCACACTTGGAATAGTGCAAGCAGTTCTGGTCCTCATGTTACAAGAAGATGCTGAGACATAGAAAGAGTATCTTATCTGTAGATAAGAGCAACAAAGATGGTACAAAATCCGGAGGCTAAACAGCATGATGAATGTTTGAAGGAACTATGTATGGACGTTATTACTTTCTGTAGTAACCTTTCACTCCTGATAGGGATGATTCAATCCCACCAAGATCACACCCAAAAGTGTCGAGGGCCAGTGTATGTACATCACAAAATACTGATATTGCACAACTGTTCCTCACCCACCTCCAAAGGAGGGAGATTTTACTCGAATAAAAAGAATAAGCCATGTAATTGGCAAGATGTCAGCAGAAAGGAATGGTAGGCAAAAAAAAATATAATTAGAAAAAAGATTATAGCATGGGAGACATTTCTGTCAATTTCCTGGCAATTCCTTCTTATCTGCCATGCTTTTCACAGTTCCAACGCAGAATTACAGAGTGAAAAAATTTGACAGTCAAATTGGGGTGACCCCAGCAGGATGCAGAGACTGCAGGTATGAATTCCACTTCTGTGCAATGAAACATCACATCATATTAGTGTCAGGAGTTGCCACCCCCGTAGATTTGCTCCTCACATCCATTTCCTAAAGATTAGAGGTACATAATGAGAAGAAAAAAAAAAGAGTGAAGCTGAATCCCAAACAGGGGTGGAAAAATATTTTTTTTGTCATTTTGGGCATTGGCGACTGGTTTTTTATTTAGGGTCTATCTAACTCTTTTTAGGAGTTCTGAATGCATAACATGCATCTATGGTAATGCTGCCTTTTGGTTGCTATAGAAAAGTCTTTTGCCAGGGTTTCCATTGGGAGCAAATTTGAATGAGTCATCCTTTCCTCCCAGGAGAAAGTCTGTGGTCTGAAGATCTCCTTGGAACTCAGGGAATGACTGAAAAGGTAGGTGGACATATCTGGAGGGGCTTTGTCCAGTTTTGACTGGTACACCAATGATATCACATTATGAGTTGTGGGAGCTCCATCGCTGGAGATTTTCAAGAAAACATTGGACAGCAATTTGTATGGGATGGTATGAGGACTCCTGTGTTGGGCAGGGCGGGGTTGGATTAGAAGACCTTGAAGGCCTTTTCTAACCTCATGATTCTATGTCCTTCCTGAAATATGGTGCCATTGTCAGGATTCTGGCAGTTACCCCAATTAAATCATGACTCTCGAGCCAAACTTCTAAAACTTCAAAAGGTTTTATTGGGAGTTAACATGTCCAGCACTGCCTCAGTATAGCCGACTCTGAGACACATAATTCATTGTCGCCCTTGACCCTGGTTTCTCCTCACCCTGCTGGGTATATCATAATTCATATTCTCCTATGGGACACATTCATAGCAAAGAGCCATCAATCATGTTCTCCAGTTAGAATTTTGCGCGGCAGAGACTTCAGTCACCTAGTTACTATCTTTGAACAGCTATTTATGGAATGCACTTTCAATTTCCAAACTGTCGCACTGCTCCCCCTCCCTTTTTGTTGGCAACTCTATAAAGACTGTAGAAATATTGCATGAGTCGACAGCCATGACGGTGAGCACTCATGCCCTTATTATCTCATGAACTGACTGCTACAAGGCACTCTACATGGGCCTGTCTTTGAAGGCTATCTGGAAACTGTAAATCCATACAGAATGTCATCTATGGACATGTGAGAACTTCTAGTCCAGTTGTGTGGGTGTTGTCTTGCAATCCGATTCCGAGTAGAATTCCAAATTTCATTCCTTACCTATAATATCCTTTATAACTTGGCACGTGGATATCTGAAAGGCCACCTAGGCCAGAGTCTGATCCATTTAGATGGGTCTGCCATTATGAAATGAGTGAGGACCAAGAACACATTTATGAATATGTCCCTCAACCATGACAAATTAGGTATATGGGTTTGAACAGTTCCCTACCTTTCATAGTTCCTGGAGAACGATGAAGATGGGACTCCATTTTTGAAGAGTTTTGAGCAGCTGAGGAGGTAATATTGTCACAAGATCTTGGGTCCCTCAAGAAGGTAGTTTTTAGGTGGTTGTTAACCAAGAGGAGTCTTTGGAATCAGCAGAATAGAACTAACAAATACCGCCCCCTCTCTCTGCCAAGTACCACTCACTCGTCACAAAATCTCCAGAACAGTAAAGTCTACAAACTTGAAATTTGGCACGTTTGCTCCTCTTGGCTTCTAGGTGCTCACTAAGAAAGGATTTTTGGAATGACCATCAGAGCATTACTATTTCTTAATACAGTAATTAACACGCTCTGATGCTAAAGTACCATCTGCTTTGTGTGAGTGACTGTTCAGGGGTTCAGAGTCAGCTGAAACTAAGGAATTCTATTCAGCCTTCCATCCATCCACCCGAGGTGGGTAAAATGAGGATCCAGATTGTTGGGGGCAAGAGGCTGACTCTGTAAACTGCCTAGAGAGGCCCATAAAGCACTGTGAAGCGGTATATAAGTCTAAGTGCTATTGCTACTTCCATGTAACCGAATCTGGCTTTCCCCAATGACTTTGTTTATTGGAAGCTGCTTTGAAATGACCATCATATGACATCAGGATGCTGCAACTATCGTAAAGACATACGGATTGCAAAAAGCCTGAAATCTGATCACACGACCGTGGGTATACTACAGCAGGCGTAAGTGGGAGATCCAGTTGTAGGCTGTAACTTCAAACAGTCACTAAACAAATGATTTGTAAGTTGTAGGCAGTTTGTATTGGAGTCCTGAGCACCTCGGTCTTGAATGACTGAGTGGAAACTGTGGTTTAATTTTGCAAAAAATTTAGCATGAGTTGAGGTTTCCCCCCCTTCTGTTTATGAAATTATAATTGCTAAGACAGCCTATAATAATAGCAGAACATTTTCTAGGCGACTTCAAAGATGCTTTTATGTTGGTCTTTATATTAAAGGGCCAATTTTATATTCTCCACAATATGTTGGAAAGTCTTTAGGCAGAGCAATCATTACATGCTAAAGAACACAAAGGAGTAAGTGTTAAAGAACACTGTCATCGTCTCTCAACATAGGTTGATACTAAAACACTTCCAAAAATCTCCCCCCCGCATCCTTATTTCGGTACAGACTGTCATCCAAACCTGAACATTTTCATCAAGCGTGTTATTAAATAGGAAGAATGAAGACTCGATAATGGCAACTATGTTTTTTTTTCTTCCCCAAGCCTCCTAATTAAAGAAAAAAAATATATTGAAGGATGAAAAGCAATTTGTTTGAGGAACGTGTTGTACAATTCTACTTCTACTGGAATTTTGCACTGATTTCTCTTCACGGAAGAGAACTGGACTTTGAAATGATGAGCTGTGCAATTTAACATTAATGAAGTAGCCAACATGATGTTCTGTCAATCCAGAAAGTAAGATAGATAGATAGATAGATAGATAGATAGATAGATAGATAGATAGATAGATAGATAGATAGATAGATAGATAGATAGATAGAGAGAGAGAGAGAGAGAGAGATCGATAGATCAATAGATAGGAAGACAGGCTGGGATAGACAGATAGATAGATGATAGATAGATAGATAGATAGATAGATAGATAGATAGATAGATAGATAGATAGACAGATAGATAGATGATAGATAGATAGATGATAGATAGATAGATAGATAGATAGATAGATAGATAGAGATAGATGATAGATAGATGAGAGATAGATAGCTATAGATGATAGATAGATAGATAGATAGATAGATAGATAGATAGATAGATAGATAGATAGATAGATAGATAGATAGATAGATAGATAGATGAGAGATAGATGAGAGATAGATAGCTATAGATAGATAGATAGATAGATAAGGTAGGTAGGTAGATAAGTAGGTAGGTGGGTAAGTAGATAGATAGATAGATAGATAGATAGATAGATAGATAGATAGATAGATAGATAGATAGATAGATAGATAGATAGATAGAGAAGGTAGGTAGGTAGATAAGTAGGTAGGTGGGTAAGTAGATAGATAGATAGATAGATAGATAGATAGATAGATAGATAGATAGATAGATAGATAGATGATAGATAGATAGATAGATAGATAGATAGATAGATAGATAGATGCAGATGCAGATACACATTAACAGAGTTGGAAGGGATCTTGTAGGTCATCTAGCCCAATCCCACACCCAAGCAGGGAACCCTACACCATTTCGGACAGATGGTAGTTCAGTCTCTTCTTGAAAGCTTCCAGGGATGAAGCTCCCATAACTTCTGTTCCATTGGTTGATTGTTCTCACTGTCAAAAAAATTCTCCTTATTTCCAGGTTGAATCTCTCCTTGTATGGCTTTCATCCATTATTCCTTGTCTGGCCTTTGGGTGCTTTGGAAAATAGCTTGACTCCTTTCTTTCTGCGGCAGCCCCTCAAATATCAGAAGACTGCTATCCTGTCTCTCCTGGTTCTTCTCTTCACTAGACTAGCCAAGCCCAGTTCCTGTAATCAGGAGTGGGATTCAAATTTCTTGACAATCGGTTCTGTGGGCATGGACTAATTTGCGGCTGTGACTTGGTGGTCATGTGACTCGGTGGGTGTGGCTTGCTGACTGGGGGTGTGTGGCTTGGTGGTCACGTGACTGGCTGGGCATGGCTTGTATGTAAATATTGTAAATATTTATGTAAATATTGAATTTTTTATCTATAAAAAAAGAGAGCAACTTTTACCCCAAATCAGGCAAAGCAGATAGAGTTGCTTGCAGAATCACAGATTCATTCACAGATCTACCTTTCTGTAATCTGCTGCCTGAGTCTGTGCTGAAAAATAGAAGCTTCAGTCCTAAGCAAGGTTCAGCTCTGCTCTCAGGCCGCTTCTCCCTCACCCTCCAACCTCCTGAACACCATTCCTAACTGGGCCTCAGGGAAGCCTTTTGAATGAAGGCAAAGCAGTACAACAGTGATTTAGATTAGCTAGAAAGCAAGAAATCCAACAGGAGGGGAGAGGAGGGGCCAGCCAGTGGCGTGATTTGCCGGTTCTCTGAACTGCACAACATCATAACAACCGGTTCTATAGAACTGGTCCGAACTGGTAGAATCCCACCCCTGCCTGTAATCATTCTTTATACGCCTTAGTTTCCAGTCCCCTAATCATCCCGGTTGGTCTTCTCTGCACTCTTTCTAAAGTCATATAAAGGGAGATCCAAACTAGAACTGAAATTTCCAGACAGTAAGAACCATTAATCAATGGATTGCCTCGAGATGCTGTGAGTCATTGGAGGTTTTCAAGAAGAGATTGAATAGCCATTGGTCTGAAATGATGCAGGGTTTTGGACTTGAGCAGGGGTTGGGCTGAAGACCTACAAGATACTTTTCAGACAAGTGGCTCTCTACTGTCTCCAGTCTCTTCTTAAAAACCACAAGTGATGAAGCCCACACAACTTCAGGTGGCCAGCTGTTCCACTGAGGAATTGCCCTCCCTGTTCGGAAGTTTCTCCTCAATTCCAGGTTGCTTCTCTCCTTGATTAGTCTCCATCCATTGTTTCTTGTCTTGTCTTCTGCTGCTTTGGAAAAAATGTCGGCCTCCCCCTCTTCTTTGTGGCAGCCCCTCAAATACTGGAAGACTGCTATCATGTCTCCCCAGTCCTTTTTTTCTCCGGAGTAGCCAAACCCAAATCCTGCAACCGTTCTTCATATGTTTTAGTCTCCAAGGCTCCAATCATCCTGGTTGCTCTTCTCCACACTTTTTCCAACGTCTTTTTTTGTAATGTGGCGAGCAAAACTGGATACACTATTCCAGGTATGGTCTCACTAAGGGTTTATAAAGAGGTTCTAATACTTCACGAGATTTTGACTCTATGCCTCTTACTTATGCAACTCTGTTTATACAGGCTAACTTCCGGATACTCCTGTTTGTCAAAGTCTTCCTAAAATTCAGCACACTGACTTGGGTACTATATTCTAGGATCATAAGGGCCAGATGATCTGGTTCTTATGATCTGGTCCAGATCAGTTTTTTTTTTTTTAAGGGTCACTTTTCTTGGTCTCAATCAGTGGTGGGATTCAATTTTTTTTTACTACCGGTTCTGTGGGCGTGGCTTGGTGTGCATGACATGGGAAGGACACTGTAAAATCTCCAGTCAGAGCTGGTATATGCTGGTTCTCCGAACTACTCAAAATTTCCACTCCCTGTTCTCCAGAACTGGTCATCCGCCCCCCCCAGTGCCCCGTTTTGGGTCTCGTAGTATGTACACATGATAAACTTGTAATTAATAAATTGTACACAAGTTTGAACAGTTTTTGTATTTCAAGCCTTGTTGGACGTTCGGAGTATTTGAGTTGATGTTTAGAGACAATTATTGCTTAGTAACTTTATCTGGTGTTCTTGGCAGCCTTGCAAAACCTTGGCAAGGCTCTTTCTTATCAATGCTAATTGGTTTGAAGCAGCCTTTTAACCGTGAAGGAATGGGATTTGAAAAGAAATTTGAAAAGAAACATTAAAAGGTTGTCCTGTGTTTGCTTCCCTGGAACCAGGTTTGGGTCAGAACAGTATCATAAAAATGGGCTAAGAACCTTGGATGCTATACAGAACATTAATGGAACAGTGGGAAAATGTGCATTAAAAAGATTGAAGTTTACAATATGCTACAACCTAAAACATATATATATTTTTTTTACAGAATGACATATTTGTGATAGATGACGCCAAAAAAAAATGTATTAAAGTATTTCAGATTTCCGTTGGATGTGTGGACCAGTGGTGCGATTCAATTTTTTTTGCTACTGGTTCTGTGGGCGTGGCTTGGTGGGCATGGCAGGGGAAGGATACTGTAAAATCTCCAGTTGGAGGTGGGATTTGCTGGTTCTCCAAACTACTCAAAATTTCTGCTCCCTGATCTCTAGAACTGGTCAGAACCTGCTGAAGACCCACCTCTGGTCTCAGTAGTATCCTTCTGTGGATACACCCTATCCCACCCACCCCCCATCCCAAAATCAGGATAACTTTCAACAAGCCACTAAATACAGCCAGAGGCTGAAAAGAAAATGGACTCCTGCCCACACAGTCTTTACAATTCAGGGAAGTAATGCTTGTTGACAGAAAATTGGTACTAGCTGGGAAAAATCAGCAGGTTTCCCCTTCCTTGGTGTATCAAAATTATATCTAGTCATTTTAATTGCATGTCATGAACATACTGCGAGGGTGATATGGATCTGTCCCTGGGCCCCTCTCCAGATGCCACTTCAGAGGAGGAGTGCCTTTTTTCAAGAGGCATCTGGACTTGCTGGTTTTTCTTTGAAGACGCTTCGCTTCTCATCCAAAAAGTTTCTTCACCTCTGACAGGATGGTGGGGAATGGAAGGATTGACATTCTTTGCAGACAGCTGGTCATTTGCTCCCTTTTAGAGAGTCACTGAGGCCACTTGGAGGTTTGTCTGTGTAAAAGATGTAAAGATGTAAAAGATACAGAAGCTAGCTGGATGGATGGATGGATAGATAGATTGATAGATAGATAGATAGATAGATAGATAGATAGATAGATAGATAGATAGATAGATAGATAGATAGATAGATAGATAGAGATAGATAGATAGATAGATAGATAGATAGATAGATGGATGGATGGATGGATGGATGGATGGATGGATAGATAGATAGATAGATAGATAGATAGATAGATAGATAGATAGATAGATAGATAGATAGATAGATAGATAGGATAGATGGATGGATGGATATGGATGGATGGAGGATGGATGGATGGATGGATGATGGATAGATGGATGGATGATGGATGGATAGATAGATAGATAGATGAAGATAGATAGATAGATAGATAGATAGATAGATAGATAGATAGATAGATAGATAGATAGATAGATAGATAGATAGATAGATAGGCTACTGAAGAGAAGGACCAGGGGAGACGGGATAGCATTCTTCCAGTATTTGAGGAGCTGCCACAGAGAAGAAGGGGTCAATCTATTTTCCAAAGCACCCGAAGGCCAGACAGGAACAATGGATGGAAACTGATCAAGAAGAGATTCAACCTGGAAATACGGAAAAAAAAATTCTGACAGTGAGGACAATCAACCCATGGAACAGAAGTTGCCTTCAGAAGTTGTGGGTGCTTCATCCCTGGAGGCTTTCAAGAAGAGACTGAACAGGTACTTGTCATAAATGGTATAAGGTACAGATAGTACAGTTACAGTATCCTGCTTGTGCAGGGTGTTGTTATTCTGTTAGACATGGATAGATAGATAGATAGATAGATAGATAGATAGATAGATAGATAGATAGATAGATAGATAGATAGATGGATGGATGGATGGATGGATGGATGGATGGATGGATGGAGGAATGGGTGGAGATAAGAGCTAGATAGATGATAAATAGATAGGTGGTAGAGGTGATTGATAACTACATAGCTAGATAGACAGAAAGACAGATAGATGATAGAGATAGACAATAGCTGGATGATAGCTACATAGCTAGCTAGAGAGATAGATAGATGATAGAGATAAACAATAGCTAGCTAGAGAGAGAGAGAGACAGAGAGAGAGACAGAGAGATGATAGCTAGATGATAGCAAGATGATGACTAGATAAGTAGGTAGTTAGGTAGATAGAATGATAGATAGATAGATAGATAGATAGATAGATAGATAGATAGATAGATAGATAGATAGATAGATAGATAGATAGAAAGATAGATAGATAGATAGATAGATAGATAGACAGACAGACAGACAGACAGACAGACAGACAGACACCCTGTATGGACAGAAGGAATACAGAGAGCAACAGGTAAAAACAAGAAAGCAGTGGGCCCAGGTTGCCCACCTTTGCCCTTTGAATCCTGCAATGAAGGCACATTGCAATGAAAGCTTGGGAAGAGCTCTCAATAGTAGCATAGACAGTTTCTAAATGGTCTATAGGAAGAGAAAGCTTTTGGTGGCTGAACCTTTGGACGTGTGCCCAGGGCCACTTATGCTTTCAACCAGCCCTGGCATTTAAACCAATAAGACGTTCTCCTTTTTTTTTTGTAAACCTTGTTTCAGACAGGAAAGGACACCGTATCATTATTTCTATTTAAATTTCTTAGGATTGCGTTTGCACAATACGCTTCATGTGGTTACGGAGTTGAGTTCCTGGGTTCAGGCCACCTATTTCTCCATCCGTGAACCCAGCAAGGGAGGTGGGACGGATTCAGCTTTTGCTGAGACACATCAAAAACCCACGATCAGAACTAATTGATCTTTTTTTCTAGTCACTTTATAGAGCCAAATTTTCCACAAAGTCTAAAAAAAAAGAAACCCCCACAAAAGTGAATTAAAGCTAATAAAGAAACCTAATAAAGAGCGACAAAAGAGACGAGAAAAAGGAAAGGAGAAGAAAAACGATAAACAAACAGCTCCAAATCATTTTGAGGACTTCATAATACAGGTAGTCTTCGATTTACTATCACAATTGAGGCCAACATTTCTGTTGCTAAATGGAACATTGGTTAAATGAATTCAGCCTCATTTTAAATGAATCACTGCAGTGGTTAAGCTAGTTAAGGGAATCTGGCTTTCGCCACTGACTTGGGTTGTCAGAAGGTTGGGCGTGAGGGTTTAGACTAGATGACCTACAAGGCCCCTTCCAACTCTGCGATTCTATTCTATTCTGTAAGGTTGACAAATATCATAAATATGAGTCAGTTGCCAAACCTCTGAATTTTGACCCATGGCCACAAAATCCGTAAGGATGAAAACCCGTCATAAGTCTCTTCTTTCATTGATGTTGTAACTTTGAATGGGTCACTAAATGAACTGTTGTCAGTCGAGACTACGTCTGTTATAAAGTAGTATAACATTTGTTCACCACATTATAAAAAAGATGTTGAGATGCTAGAAAGAATGCAGAGAATGCATGATCTTATAGACGACGATCTCTCATCCCTTGATTGGCAATCTCTATTCACTCGATGCAATACTGTTGAAGACCATTACAACATATTTTTACTTGAAGTCAAAAGAGTCATCAAACTATATGTACCAAGAACAACTCCCCCCCAAAAAACAAAAAAAAACAGATTTCCCATAACAATAAGGAAATTTCAATCCAAAAAGAGATCACTCTGGTGGAAAAACAAATCAGGTCACGTTGCCAATTTCAAAAGCCGATATAAAAATTTATGCCACCAGATAAAGACTGAATGCACCAATTATCACATTAAACAAGAGGAAAATCTTCTATGCACCAATTCCATCGCGCTTTTTACAACTTTGTAAACAACAAACTAAAAGGCTCAAGGTCCATCCCACCCCTGAAAGGACCTAATGGTAAAGATTGCAACAATGACACCATTAAAGCCAACATCGTTAACACATTCTTTGGCTCAGTATTTGTAAAGGGGCAATGTATCATGCCCAGTATTTCCTAGCCAAACCACAGACAACTACAATGATCTAATACATTTCGATTTTACAAAAGACAATATTGAAAAAGCACTGCGCAATCTAAAACCATTTCTATCTATTAGACTGGACGGAATATGTGCCTACTTCTTTAAAAAGCTATCCACTGCCGTAGCTGAACCTCTAAGCATAATCTTTGAAAAATCTTTCAGGACCAGCTCCTTGCCTAACCTATGGTCACAAGCCACGGTCATCTCCATCTTCAAAAAGGGAGACCCCAGCCTCGTTGAAAATTACAGACCAATCTCCTTATGCTGCGTCACCTGTAAAGTCATGGAATCAATTATTAACCAATCCATCATCCTCCACTTAGAGACAAACAACCTACTCTCCAATAAACCATTTGGTTTCAGGAAAAAAACTATCCTGTAATCTGCAACTTTTACACTGCAAAAACATATAGACTACACAACTCAATCAGGGCAAAGCAATAGACGCAATCTACATAGATTTTGTAAAGCCTTTGATTGAGTGGTACATGACAAACTACTCCTAAAACTAAAATCTTATGGTATCTCTGGACAACTGCATAACTGGATAGAAGCATTCCTGTCAAACAGACAACAAATGGTCAAAATTGGGAGTGTCCTATCAAATTCTGTACCTGTCAATAGTGGTGACCCCCAAGGCAGTGTTCTAGGACCAACTCTCTTCATACTCTACATAAATGACCTCTGTGATCATATTAAGAGCAACTGTATTCTTTTCACTGATGATGTAAAGCTGTTCAATACCACAGACAATACTGCTACCCTTCAAAAAGATCTTGACTTTGTATGTGAATGGTCAAACAAATGGCAACTTCAAATCTCAACAAATGAATGCTCTGTCTTACATATTGGCAAAAAAATCAGAAAATAAAATACAGGCTGAATAGTCAAGATCTTATTGATGATCCAAACTCTGTCAAGTATCTTGGAGTACTCGTCTCTAATGATCTAAGTGCTAGAGCCCACTGTAACTACATAGCCAAAAAGGCATTAAGAGTTGTTAACCTAATCTTACGTAGCTTTTTCTCTGGTAATATTACACTACTAACTAGAGCCTACAAAACATTTGCTAGACCAATACTCGAATACAGCTCATCAGTCTGGAACCCACATTACATATCTGATATTAGCACAGTTAAGAAAGTCCAGGAATATTTCACAAGAAGAGTTCTCCACTCTTCTACTAGTTGCAGAATGCCTTATTCTACCAGACTTGAAATTCTAGATCTAGAAAATCTTGAATTAGGCCGTCTTCGGTTGGATCTAAGTATGGTATATAAAATCATACATTGCAATGTCCTACCTGTCAATGAATACTTTAGCTTCAACCACAACAACACAAGAACACACAATAGATACAAACTCAAGGTTAACCACACCAAACTTGATTGCAGGAAATACGACTTCAGCAACAGAGTGGTCAATGTCTGGAATACTCTACCTGACTCTGTGGTTTCTTCTCCAAACCCCAAAAACTTTAACCTTAGACTGTCTACTATTGACCTCACCCCTTTCCTAAGAGGTCTGTAGGGGGCGTGCATAAGTGCACCAACGTGCCTACCATCCCTGTCCTATTGTTTCTTTTATTTTTCTTATATGTACCCATTTCATGTATTCATAACTATGTATACAATTATAGCTACTTATATCTTGTAAGCTATTGATAAATCAAAATAAATAGATAAAATAAAATAAAAAACTAGGATTATTAGGGGGCTGGAGACTAAAACCTATGAAGAATGGTTACAGGAACTGGGTATGGCTAGTCTACCGAAGAGAAGGACCAGGGGAGACAGGATAGCAGTGTTCCAATATTTGAGGGGCTGCCACAGAGAGGAGGAGGGGGTCAAGCTATTTTCCAAGGCCAGACAAGGAATAATGGATGGAAACTGATCAAGGAGAGATTCAATCTAGAAATAAGGAGACATTTTCTGACAGTGAGAACAATGAACCCATGGAACAGAAGTTGCCTTCGGAAGTGGTAGGAACTTCATCACTGGAGGCTTTCAAGAAGAGACTGGACTGCCACTTGTCAGAAATGGTGTAGGGTCTTCTGCTTGGCTCAGGGGTTGGACTAGTTGACCTACAAGGTCCCTTCCAACTCTGTTAATCTCTATATATGTATATGTATTATCTCTTTCTCTAAATTTGTATCATAATTTCTGTCTTTCAATTAGGTATCCTTTTAAAACTTCAAATCCATTCATCATAAATTCATTTTTCTCCGTTTTTCCTAGTAAAATGTCCACCAGTCACTGATAATAACTGTAACTTGGTTGCTTTTCTCCTTACGCTTTATATTGACTGTTTCCTAGTATGACTTGATTGCTTATTGTACCCTTAGACTATTATTAAGTGGTGTACCTGATGATTCTTGACTCTTGACGGATGTATCTTTTCTTTTATGTACACTGAGAATATTTACACCAAGACAAATTCGTTGTGTGTTCAATCACCCTTGGCCCATAAAGAATTCTATTCTATTCTATTCTATTCTATTCTATTCTATTCTATTCTATTCTATTCTATTCTTTATTCTATTCTATATTTCTATTTTTATTCTATTCTATATTCTACTCTACTCTACTCTTCTCTACATTCTATTCTATTCTATTCTATTTTATTCTATTCTATTCTGCATTTCTATTCTATATTTTTATTCTTATTCTATTCTATATTCTACTCTACTCTTCTCTATTCTACTCTACATTCTATTCTATTCTATTCTATTCTATTCTATTCTATTCTATTCTATTCTATTCTATTCTATTCTATTCTGCATTTCTATTATATTCTATTCCAATTCTGTTCTGTTCTGCTCTGTTCTGTTCTATTCTATAAAACAAGTTGATTTTTTTTCTGTTTCAAAGAAGCTAATTTTGCTTTCTCTGCTCATTCTGTCCTCTTCGTCAACTTTTGCTCCATTGTCAGTTTTTCAGGGTCTTTCTATTTTTGCACACATAATAGTTTCACAGCAGTTGTCATGTGTTAAAATAAGCTTCCGTGGCTCTTTTCAATTTGCATCCCATTGAACTCCACAAAAGAACAGTTCCGGTTTCAATGAAACATTGATCTATGAAACTCATTGTACGGAATTGAACCCAGAAACTTCTGAACAAGTCCAACAAGCATGATAAAATGATTCTTCACATGGCCCACACCAGAGGTGGGTTATTCAGCAGGTTCTGACCGGTTCTGGAGAACCAGAAGGAGAAATTTTGAGTAGTTTGGAGAACCAGCAAATCCCACCTCCGACTGGAGATTTTACAGTATCCTTCCCCTGCCATGCCCACCAAGCCACAACCACAGAACCAGTAGCAAAAAAAATTGAATCCCATCACTGGTCCACACATCGAACAGAAATCTGAAATACTTTAATACATTTTTTTTTTGTCGTCATCTATCACAAGTATGTCATTCTGTAAAAAAAAAAAATCTGTTTTAAGTTGTAGCATAATGTAAACTTCAATCTTTTTAATGTACATTTTCCCACTGTTCCATTAATGTTCTGTATAGCATCCAAGGTTCTAAGCCCATTTTTATGATGCTGTTCTGACCCAAACCTGGTTCCAGGGAAGCAAACACAGGACAACCTTTTAATGTTTCTTTTCAAATTTCTTTTCAAATCCCATTCCTTCACGGTTAAAAGGCTGCTTCAAACCAATTAGCACTGATAAGAAAGAGCCTTGCCAAGGTTTTGCAAGGCTGCCAAGAACACCAGATAAAGTTACTAAGCAATAATAGTCTCTAAACACCAACTCAGATACTCCGAACATCCAACAAGGCATGAAATGCAAAAACTGTTCGAACTTGTGTACAATTTATTAATTACAGGTTTATCATGTGTACATATCACGAGACCCAAAACGGGTTACTGGGGATGGAGAGCGCCCATATGCCTTTCATCACTTCATCAGACTAGCTCTCTGGCTGTTAAAGCATGCTAAGCTTGGGTAATCTATCTATCTATCTATCTATCTATCTATCTATCTATCTATCTATCTATCTATCATCTATCTATCTATCCATCTATCCATCTATCCATCTATCTACCTATTATCTATCTATCTATCTATCTATCTATCTATCTATCTATCTATCTATCTATCTATCTATCATCTATCATCTATCTATCTATCTATCTACCTACCTACCTACCTACCTACCTACCTATCTATCATCTATCTATCTATCTATCTATCTATCTATCTATCTATCTATCTATTATCTATCTATCTATCTATCTATCTATCTATCTATCTATCTATCTATCTATCATCTATCATATTTTATATATGTAAAAAGAAGAAACAGACATCCTGCGATCTCCGGAACTTAAAATTACATTTATTGTACTTACTAAACTTTTGTCAGCCTCTGCTGACATCGTCAAAGTATTAAGCTACCATTACAGAGATCTCTGCCTTTATATATCATTAATCAATTTAGCCCTTGAAAAAAATATAATTTTAAGTTCTGGAGATCGCAGGATGTCTGTTTCTTATTTTACAAGTATACCTGGAATTCGTATTTTTAGAACATATCTGTATCTGTATCTATATCTATATCTATTATATGTATATCTATATCTACATCTACATCTACATATCTACATATCTCTATCTCTATCTCTATCTACACACACACACATACACACACACACACACACACACACATACCACTCACGCATCATCACAAGCTCTACAGAACCGTAAAGCCAACAAACTTGAAATTTGGCACATATGTTCCTCTCCTCGTGCTCACTAAGAAAGGATTTTTCAAAATGACCATCAGAGCTATTAGCATTTTCTATATTATTATTATTATTATTAACACTCTCTGAGGCCAAGGAGTTCTACTCCCCCACCCCACCTGAAAAGAAATCTGCTCCAAATGCAAAACACAAGCAGAGGAGAGGAGTTTCAGTTTCAAGCAGCTTTAGTACAGAACAGTTGAGCTAAGCCACGCCCGGGCTCCTTGCGGTCTCCTCCTTGCTCACACAACAAATACTCTTTCCGTTTCCTCAACTCTCTCACACTCTGACAGGACACTAGCCAGATGAATACCGAGGGATGTTGGTAGGCAGAGGAAGAATTTTCCCCCAGTTATTTTCCTTCACAAAAGCTAAGCCCAACGACATAGTTTCGTAGCGAAGCACGAGTATCCAGCTAGTAAATATAATAAACAGATAAATGGACCCCGTGCCCCCATCATCTACTGTACTGGCAAAGACGCTTCCTCAAAGACCATGTTTCTACTGGCCTTCTGGGCCCTGAGCTGGCTGGGGACTAGTTTGCCCCCTTTCTGAATGAATCCTGCTGTTCCCACTATCGACAATTGCCGGTTTGAGTCGCTTGCGGCAAAAGGCATAAAGCTAATAAGCAAAATTGGTGTGTTTCTTCTCTTGATTATACCTCCCGTGGTTAGACATGGCAGCGAAAGGGATGAAAAGTGGCATCTAATCAATAGCTCATTAATATGATCCCAGCCCACTAGGCCTCCTGCTTAGAAAATTAGGAAATGATGGATTTCTATTGAGCTAACGCAGACATTTATCAAAAGAAAAAAAAAGAAAAATGTAGCATTTTCCTGAGGCAATTTCCACCCCCCCCCAAAAAAAACCATATAAGCAGGAGGGAGTCCATTTCTGAGCAGCCGATGAATTTCCCCACCGATGATGAGGAAGATGGAAATGCTCACAATATGCACCTATCAGCATCGCTTTGACTCCAGCTCTTTGAGGACCCTGCCTTCAAAAAAGAAAGCAAACAAGGGATTTTGATAATAACATTTCCAAGCAGCCGCTTTGTGGTGTCGAGAACACATCGCAGACTAGGCCCGGGGTTTCTGAATCCAATGGATTCCAATTATCTTTCAATTGCATTATTCTGTGCTTCGGAAGGGGGTATTGTTGCGATTCTGAATCTTTAAAAAACAGAACCGAGTGTAGGAAAGCAAACTTCCGCTCTCCAAAACTTACATTTCTGAAAAGGTCAATCGCAGAAGGCTACGAATAAGGCACCCTGGACTGAGATGAGAAGGCCCAAACAAAGGCAGGTTGACAAGAGGCAGGGGAAAAATATTTCTAAGGTGTGCAGATCTGGTGGTAACAAGTGCCCGCCGAGAGAGAGAAAAAGAGAGAAGAGAAGAGAGAGAGAAAGGGAGGGAGAAAGAAGAGAGAGAGACACACACACAGAGAGAAACACAGACAGAGAGAAGTAAGGAGAGAGAGAGAGGAGGAAAAGGTAGAGAGTGGGGAGGGGAAGGAAAAAGAAAGAGAGAAACGGTAGAGAGAGGGGGAAGATGGAGAGAGGGAGAAGGAAAGAGAGAAGGAGAGAGAGAGACAGGGGAGGGAGCAGTGGTGGGATTCAAATATTTTTTACTACCGGTTCTGTGGGTGTGGCAGGATACTGGAAACTCTCCAGTCAAGAGGTGGGATTTGCCAGTTCTGCAGAACTACTCAAAATTTCCGCTACCGGTTCTCCAGAACTGGTCAGAACCAGCTGAATACCACCTCTGGGAGGGAGGGAGAGAAGGGGAGAGAGGGAGAGGGGAACGAATGATCAAGACAGACACGTGGACAGGGAAAAAGAGGATGGAGAGGGAACGAGGGAGGAAGGGAGGGAGAGACAGGGAGAAAGGGTTTGAAGGGGGGAGAGAGAGAAGGAGGGAGGGGAAAGACAGAGGAAGGGAGGGGAGGGAGAGAAAGTGGGGTTGAGAAGGAGAGCAGGGGAGAGAGAGGGAGAAGAGAGGGTGGGAGGGAGGAAGAGAGAAAGGGAGGGAGGGAGAAGGGATTGGGAGAGGGAAGGAGAAAGGAAGGTGTGGGGAAGAAAGGGGGAAGAGTGTGAAGGTGAAAAAGAAAGAGGGAGGGAAGGGAAAGATGGAAGGGAGGGAGAAGGAGGGAGAAGGAAAGAGAGGAAGAGGTGGAGGGAGGGAGGAAGAAAGAGAGAAAGACAGAATGAGGCAAGGAGAGAAGAACAGTCAATAACAAGCAAGCACTTTGCTGGATTGGGCCATGGCTCCAACTTTGTCCAGCATTGAAGTGTGGACTAGAAGAAGTCAAAAGTCTCCAACCTTGGCAACTTTAAGATATGTGGACTTCAACTCCCAGAATTCCCCAGCCAGCAAAGCTGGCTGGGGAATTCTGGGAGTTGAAGCCCACAAGTCTTAAAATTATCAAGGTTGGTGTCCCCTGGACTAGTTTCTGGTTGTAAAGGTCCTACACAAGAGGTGGAGAACATCCGTTTCCCATTCTTGTTCCTTTACACAAACAGTCCTTCACACAGAGGCTCCAAGCAGGGCCGTAAACAGCGTAAAATTCATTGGACGACTATCTTGCTTAGCAATGTTGGGCTCAATTGTCGTCGTAAGTTGAGGATTACTGGTAGACATAGGTAGTTGACATCCAACCTATTTGTACAAGAAACCTTACAGAAACAGAATAACAAAACAACAGAGTTGGAAGGGACCTTGGAGGTCCTCTAGTCCAACCCCCTGCTCAGGCAGGAGACCCTATACCATTTTAGACAAGTGGCTGTCCAATCTCTCTGTCTCTTTGTCTGTCTGTCTGTCTCCCTCTCTCTCTCTCTCTCTCTCTCTCCAATCTTTTCTCAAAGCTTCCAGTGGTGGAGAATTCACAACTGGTTGATAGTTCTAACTGTCAGGAAACTTTCTCCTTACTCCTCTCCTTGATTAGGAGAGATTATTTCTCTTCTTTCTTTCTTTCTTTCTTTCTTTCTTTCTTTCTTTCTTTCTTTCTTTCTTTCTTTCTTTCTTTCTTTCTTTCTTTCTTTCTTTCTTTCTCTCTCTCTCTCTCTCTCTCTCTCTCTCTCCCTCCCTCCCTCCCTCCCTCCCTCCCTCCCCCTCTCTCTCTCCAATCTCTTCTTAAAGACTTTCAGTGTTGGAGCATTTACAACTTCTGGAGGCAGGTTGTTCCACTGGTTCACTGTTCTCACTGTTAGGAAATCCCTCCTTAGTTCTAGGTTGCTTCTCTCCTTGATTAGTTTCTATCCATTGTTTCTTGTCACTTAGATATTGAAGGACTGCTATCATGTCCCCTCTAGTCCTTCTTTTCTTTAGACTGGCCATACTCAATGCCTGCAACCATTCTTCATCAAACTATTCTCCAAAGCACCTGAAGGCCAGACAAGGAATAAGGGATGGAAACTGATCAAGGACAGATTCAACCTGGAAATAAGGAGGAATTTTCTGACAGTGAGAACAGTCACCCAATGGAACAGCTTTGCCTTTGGAAGTTGTGGGAGCTTCATCACTGGAGGCTTTCAAGAAGAGACCGAACTGCCATTTGTCAGAAATGGTGTAGGGTCTCCTGCTTAGGTGAGGGGTTGGACCAGATGACCCCAAAGGTCCCTTCCAACTCTGATTGTCCGTATCTGTATCAATCATCCTGGTTGCTCTTCTCTGCACTCTTTCTAGAGTCTCAACATCTTTTTATAGTGTGGCGACAAAAACTAGATACAGTATTCTAGGTGTGGTCTTACTAAGGCTTTACAGAGTGGTATTAGTACCTCCCTTGATCTGGATTGTATCCCTCTGTTAATGCAATTTAGGATTGCATTGGCTTTTTTGGCTGCTGCTGCTGCACATTGCTGGCTTATATTTAATTGGTTGTCCAAGATCCCTCTCCCAGTTCCTGCTATTAAGAAGTCTGGTTTCACCCAGTCTATATGTGTCCTTTTAGCTTTTCTTGCCTAAGACTTTTCTCTACATTGAATTTCACTTTGTTCATCATCTCTGTTGCTCTTCTCTGCACTCTTTCCAGAGTCTCAACATCTTTCAACCAGTGGTGGGATTCAAATTTTTTTTTTTACTACTGGTTCTGTGGGCGTGGCTTGGTGGGCGTGGCTTGGTGGCCATAGCAGAGGAAGGTTACTGCAAAATCCCCATTCCTTCCCCACCCCACTAGCCTGCTTTCCAGCTCCGTTCTCCTGCGCAGGGCAACCAAAGAAGACCCAGCCGATCAGCTGGGACTTGGGAGGCAGGGAATAGATGGGATTGGCAGGGTCAGTCGGAGGAGGCATTGGCTGGTTTTCCGAACTACTCAAAATTTCCACGACCAGTTCTGCAGAACTGTTCGGAACCTGCTGAATATCACCTCTGCTTTTTACCCTGTAAAATAGAACAGGATTTTTTTCAGAGGGAAGGAAGAAGGCGCCTACTCGCATGGAGAGTCCATGAATCTGAACTCAATCTCTCAAAGGGGAGGCTAAATTGGGAGCCTTCATAACCGTCAAACTCAAGGAGGAGGTGGACAGGAAGTGACCTTCTTCCATTTTAATTTTCATTTAATTGATTGCCAAGGCCAGGAAGAACCAAACTGAGCCGGGGGAAAAAAAAAATATCTCGTCAGTGGAGGGGAAAAAAAAAAAAAAAACGCAGAAAGCTCTTGGCATTCTCCTTTGCATCTGGTTGCCACAGCAACCAGACCTGGGTATATCCGAAATTGGAAAGGGCACAGAAACAAAATAGTTTGAGCATCCTGGTATGGTGATGTAACACCATTGGTGACTTCCCAGTTCACCGACCTCTTATGTCGAGGGCTATTTATGAAGGACAGACTTGTCAGAGATGGAAAAAACTGGATCTTCTAAATACATAATTAAATAACTTGAGTTTGACCTTGGAGGTCTTCTAGTCTAAGTAGGAGATGCTATACTAATTCAGACAAATGCTTGTCCATTGTCTTCTTAAAAACTTCCAGTGATGGAGGTCTCATAACTTCTACAGGCAAGCTATTCCGTTATTTAATTGCTGTCACCATTAGGAAATTTCTCCTTAGTTCTAAGTTGCTTCTCTCCTTCTTTAGTTTCCACCCGTTGCTTCTTGTCCTGCCTTCTGGTGCTTTGGAGAATAGCTTGAAAGCTCCTCTTTCTGGCAGCCCGTAACATATTCGAACATCCTTCTTTCCCCTAGATGTTGTTGTTAGTTGCGAAGTCGTGTCTGACCCCTCGTGGCCCCATGGACAACGTTCTTCCAGGCCTTCCTGTCCTCTACCATCTTCTGGAGTCCATTTAAGCTCACGCCGACTGCTTCCGTCACTCCATTTAGCCACCTCATTCTCTGCCGTCTCCTTCTTTTGCCCTCAATCGTTCCCAGCATTAGGCTCTTCTCCAGAGAGTCCTTCCTTCTCATGGGGTGGCCAAAGTCTTTTGAGTTTCATCTTCAAATTCTGGCCTTCTAAAGAGCAGTGAAGGTTGATCGCCTCTAGGACTGACCAGTTGGATCATCTAAACTAAATACACCCAATTCCTGCAGCCATTCTTCATAAGTTTTCACCAGGGGTGGGATTCTACCCGTTCGCACCTATTCGCTAGAACCGCTTGTTAACCTTCTAAGCAGTTCGGAGAACCGGTTGTTAGAAGAAATTACTGGCCTAATCCTGTAAGGAAGGCAGGAAGGAAACATTCTGGTGTTGCTTATAGAAACTGCCTCTCCGTTAACCCTTTTTATGTTCTTGGCAGGACTAGACTTCCTGTCTCAGGAACATCTCTGGAGTTTTTTTTCCCCCTCCTTTGCTGGTACTTTGTTTGTGTGGAGTGACCATTCAAAGTTACAATGGCACTGAAAAAAGTGACTTATGACCATTTTTCACACTTAGGACTGTTGCAGCATTCCCACAGTCACGAGAAGCCAGGCCATGAGATGCGTGCCTCGATGTGAGTGATATTGAGTTGGCCACACCCAGCCATTAACATGACCACCAAGCCATGTCCACCCAGTCACATGACCACCAAGCCACACCCATCACCTAAGCCATGCCCACAGAACTGGTTGTTAAAAAAATTGAATCCCGCCCCTGGTTTTCGCCCTTCTAAAACACTTCTGCCTGTCTCCATCCATATCTGCTGGAAAAGTGAGAGCCATCACCTCACCAGCCCCATTTACCTTTCTGAAATGGGTAGAAAATGGGCAGAGACAGTGACTCAGTCTCTGCTCCGGGGAAGAAGGCGTCGAGCTATTCTCCAATGCAGCTGAGGGCAAGACAAGAAGTGACAGGTGAAATATTATACAAGAAACATTTGTCTGGAATGGTTTCAGGTCTCCTGCTTAAGCAAGGAGTTGGTCTAGAAGACCTCCAAGGCCCCTTTCAACCGAATATTCTATGTCAGGGGTGTCAAACTCGCATCGTCATGGTGGCGTCACGTGACATATTGGGACTTTTTCTCTAGCACGTGATGCATCCAGCCTGCGGGCCACGAGTTTGACACCCCTGTTCTAATGTTTCTGATCTCCTTGGGTTGCATCAAACATCTGGGGATGACATCGCAAGGAAAGGAGAGGCTGAGATTTGTTCATCATTTATTTTGAAAAAGGGCAATGCAGGAAGGAAGGAAGAGAGGGAGATGGGCGGGGAGGAGGACAGGAGAAAGGAAGGAAGGAAGGAAGGAAGGAAGGAAGGAAGGAAGGAAGGAAGGAAGGAAGGAAGGAAGGAAGGAAGGAAGGAAGGAAGGAAGGAATTTCCCTTGTGTTATATCCTCATCCTGGAAACTTTTGAAATGTTTTGTGCACCTTGTGCCAAAGTCATCCCTGACCACTTGAGGAAAATCAAATCCAGAATCAAACATTTTGATGATTCTGTTTTATTCATGTAGACTAATAACATAAATGTGAAAATCTCTCTCCTCCCTCCCCGCTTATACGAAGACAAAGCAACCATTTTTTTTCCTGTACTTCCTTCAATTTCTGGAAATTATTCTCTCATCTAAGTCCCTCCCTTAATGGCTTGGTCAGGCCTTCCTCAAGGACAATTCTAAATCTCTTTACCAAGATATCGGCCATCTGTTCACATCCTTCAAAATTCTGACAAAAACCAGAATTCTGGATGAAGACGTTTCCCTGCTGCGGGGTGGGTGGATGCACCGGCTTTCTGCTCCACAGTCTTGAGACCCCTGATTAGATGGGGGAAAACTTCCTGAAATGAAGGCGGAACAGGTTTCCCTCGAATGGGACATTTCGTAAGCTCGGGGAAATCTCGCCCACTGGGATTTTCGGAGGAATTCTCAGCTGCCTGGTTCCGTGAAAAGCTGCCATACCATAAAAGGGCATAGAATCACTTTCAGCACCACGGAGAGCGGCTGCTCTTGGCAAGGAAGCCAAGTTTTCCAAAAACTTCCTGTTCCCATGCCTTGTTTTTTTAGGAGGAGTAAAACATGTCAAAAACAACAGCACCCTAATATATCATACTGCTAAAAGATAAAACCAAGCCACTTTGCCCCCAATTTTTAGCACCATGTGGCTCCCTGTCGACCCTCCCTTTAAACATGGCCACTCGTGTGGAGTGGCAGCATCACAGCTTTAGTTGATCAAGTGGGTTGGATGCTGTATGCAGGAAACGTGTCGAACGTGGATGGAAGATGCTGCAAACAAAGCACTTGCTATAAAGCATTAAAAAAAAAATTGTGTTTTCTTTGTGTTTACAGAAAATATGGTTTTCCAGACTGCCAGGGTTAGTGGAAAGTTAAAGTAGTATTTCTTTAAAACCTGCCTTATGGCAATTGCCTCACCTGGATTAGATGAATCAGCCTGCGGGATTATTTTCCTAGTCTTGTTTTGGTGCATTTTTTGGGGGGGTGGAAATGAGAATGTAGTTGCGGTGAAACAACTAGCAGAATAATATAGTTGCGAGAGACCTTGGAAGTCCAACCTCTTGGCTCAGGCAGGAGATCCTATAGCATTCCAGACAAATGGTTGTCCAGTCTCTTCTTAAAAACCTCTCGTGGTGGAGCATTCACAACTTCCGGAGGTAGACCATTCATCCTCTCTCATTCGTTGGCCTAATATGGCCCATAACGGCCCAGAGTCACTCAGATTGCGTGAAATGACCTGTCTTTGGGCCAATCTCCAGGAGAGGGTGAGTTCTAGTCCCATCTTGGGCATGAAAGCTAGCTGGGTGACTTTGGGCCGATGACCAGGAGATAGTGAGTTCTAGTCCCATTTTAGGCATGAAAGCGATCTGAGTGATGTTGGGCCAACCCACTGGGAGAAGGAGAATTCTAGTGCTATTTGAGGCATAAAAGCAATCTGAGTGACATAGGGCCAATCCATCGGGTGAAGGAGAGTTCTAGTCCCATTTTAGCCATGAAAGCAATCAAAGTGACTTTGGTTCAATCACCAGGAGTGGGTGAGGTGAGTTCTAGTCCATCTCAGGCATGAAAGTGATGTGAGTGACGTTGGGCCAATCCACTGGGAAAAGGAGAGTTCTAGTCCTATTTAAGGCACGAAAGCAATCTGCTTAGGGAAGAAAAACAATCTGGGTGACTTTGGGTCGATTACCAGGAGACTGTAAATTCTAGTGCCACCTTAACCATGAAAGCCGCTGGGTGAGTTTGGACAAGTTTCTGTCTGTTAGCTCAACCCACCTCACAGGTTGCTGCAAGTAGGGAAAATCGGAGGAGGAGATACACTGGATATATTCCCTGCCTTGAATTATTTGTAAAAACAATAAAGGCAGGATACAAACAAACCAATTATCTCTCCTAGAATACATTCACAGGCTGATTTTTCAATGTCCTAACAGAATAGAATAGAATAGAATAGAATAGAATAGAATAGAATAGAATAGAATAGAATAGAATAGAATAGAATAGAATAGAATAGAATAGAATAGAATAGGATGAAGGGAAAGGAGAATGGAATGGAACGGAACGAAACGGAACAGAACAGAACAGAATAGAATAGAATAGAATAGAATAGGATGAAGGGAAGGGAGAATGGAATGGAATGGAATGGAATGAAATGGAATGGAATGGAATGGAATGGAATAGAATAGGATAGGATAGGATAGGATGAAGGGAAGGGAGAATGGAATGGAATGGAATGGAATGGAATGGAATGGAATAGAATAGAATAGAATAGAATAGAATAGAATAGAATAGAATAGAATAGAATAGAATAGAATAGAATAGAAGGGAGAATGGAATGGAATGGAATAGAATGGAATGGAATGGAATGGAATGGAATGGAATGGAATAGAATAGAATAGAATAGAATAGAATAGAATAGAATAGAATAGGATGAAGGGAAGGGAAAATGGAATGGAACAGAACAGAACAGAACAGAACAGAATAGAATAGGATGAAGGGAAGGGAGAATGGAATGGAATGGAATGGAATGGAATAGAATAGAATAGAATAGAATAGAATAGAATAGAATAGAATAGAATAGAATAGAATGAAGGGAAGGGAGAATGGAATGGAATGGAATGGAATGGAAAGGAGTGGAGTGGAATAGAATGGAATGGAATGGAATAACAGAGTTGGAAGGGACCTTGGAGGTCTTCTAGTCCAACCCCCTACTCAGACAGGAAACCCCATACCATTTCAGACAAATGTCTGTCCAATCTCTTCTCAAAAGCTTCCAGTGGTGGAGAATTCACAACTTCTGGAGGCAAGTTGTTCCACTGGTTGATCGTTCTAACTGTCAGGAAACTTTCCCCTTACTTCTCTTCCTTGATTAGTTTCCACCTGTTACTTCTTGTCCTGCAATTCAGGCGCATTCCCATAAGCCAGTTTTCTGCATGTATCTGCCTTCCTCCCCCCCCATCAACTGTAAGTACAATTAATCCTCGAGTTACAACCATTCATTCAGTGACTATTCGAAGTGACACTGGCACTGAAAACGACTCACGACTGTCATTTTCTGTGTTTTTCTTCCTCCTCGGTCATCCAGCTTCCAATTCTTCTCCTCTATCTGGTTCTGTCGGCTCCTTTTTCCTTTTTATTAGCACGGGCGTCTGAACGGTTGTCATGGTATTTGCATCAGCCAGGATATCCAAAAGGAATATCTTCTTTTCATTTTCTTCCTCCGCCTTAGAAAATACCAGGCGGCAAAATAGCCAGCTGGTAAATCACCACAACAGGAGGTAAGGATAGGGTAGGCAGAAGATTAGGTGCTCGTAAATCAAGGGAGAAGAGAGAATAACAGAGCTGAAAGGGTCCTTGGAGGTCATCTAGTCCAACCCCCTGCTCGAGCAGGAAAGTCTTCCGACGGCAGGCCACCCATAACTTCTGAAGGCAAGCCATTCCACTGGTTAATTAACGGAGTAACAGAATAATAGAGTTGGAAGGGATCTCGGAGGTCATCTAGTCCAACCCCCTGCTCGAGCTGGAGAGTCTATACCATTTCAGACAAATGGCCATCCAGTCTCTTCTTGAAAGCCTCCAGGGATGGGCCAACCACAACTGGAGGCAAGCCATCCCACTGGTTAATGGTTCTAGCCGCTAGGAAATTTCTCCTTAGTTCTAGGATGGATCTCTCCTTCGTTCCCATCCATTGCTTCTTGTTCTGCCGTCTGGTGCTTTGGCTGGATCTAGTCCAGGGGTCTTCAAACTTGGCAAGTTTAAGACTTGTGGACTTCAATTCCCAGAATTCCTCCTCCAGTCATGTTAGCTCAAGAATTCTGGGAATTGAAGTCCATAAATCTTAAACTTGCCAAGTTTGAAGACCCTTGTGTTAGAGTAATACAAGAACAGGAAATGCATCACAGGAACAATAGAGATGAAACCTGGAGGGGCAATGTGATACAGGACACCACCCCAATAGAGGGGAATGATAGAGCTGCATATAAGATAGAGCAGGGATCTTCAAACTTGATAGCTTTAAGACTTGTGGACTTCAACTCCCAGGATTCCTCCTCCTCGTCATGTTAGCTCAAGAATTCTGGGAATTGAAGTCCACAAATCTTAAACTTGTCAAGTTTGAAGACCCTTGTGTTAGAGTAATACAAGAACAGGAAATGCATCACAGGAACAATAGAGATGAAACCTGGAGGGGCAATGTGATACAGGAAACCACCCCAATAGAGGGGAATGATAGAGCTGCATATAAGATAGAGCAGGGGTCTTGAAACTTGACAGCTTTAAGACTTGTGGACTTCCAACT
Organism: Pseudonaja textilis; assembly: GCF_049901715.1. Lineage (NCBI taxonomy): Eukaryota > Metazoa > Chordata > Lepidosauria > Squamata > Elapidae > Pseudonaja > Pseudonaja textilis. The sequence continues at coordinate 197,398,241 of NC_141992.1, read as the reverse complement.
CCCAGAATTCCTCCTCCAGTCATGTTAGCTCAGGAATTCTGGGAATTGAAGTCCACAAATCTTAAACTGGCCAAGTTTGAAGACCCTTGATCTAGTTTACAATTCTGGGGGATCTGGAAAGAAAGCAGATGATTCCTTGAAGAGACCATCCCCAGAACAGTCATGTAAAATTAGGCATTCTCATAACATCTCCCTGCTCCTAATTTTTTTTTTGGGGGTGGGAGAGGAAGGAAGATTGAAAAGTATGAAAACATGCAAAAGGTTGTCCCCCCAAAAAAAAAAAAAAAACCCTGAGAGATTTCAGAGGAGGTTAAGATAGGGTTCTTCAGAGGACATCAGGAAAGCGAATTCCCCTGTGGAAAACAAAGCTGGCTGTGGAAATCTAACCAAGCCTAATATATATACAGTATTTGCAGTTCAGGATTGAACTCTCTGAGCCCTTGCAGGTGTTTCATTACCCAGCCAGGTTACATCATCAGTGGCAGAAGGGAGTGGAGAAAAGAGGAGGAGGGTTACAGATTACAAATTAACAGTTAGAAGGGACCTTGTAGGTCATCTAGTCCAACTCCCCACCCAAGCGGGAGACCCTACACCATTTCTGACAGAGGGAAGTCCAGTCACTTCTTCAAAGCCTCCAGTGATGAAGCTCCCACAACTTCCAAAGGCAACTTCTGTTCCATGGGTTGATTGTTCTCACTGTCAGAATATTTCTCCTTATTTCCAGTTTGAATCTTCTCCTTGGTCAGTTTCCATCCATTCAGTTGTCATCCATCCGGTTTCCATTCTTCTCCTTGTTCAGTTTCCAAGGAGGAGGAGGAAAAGGAGGAGGAGGAAGAGGAGGAGGAAGAGAGAGAGAGAGGGAGGGAGGGAGGAGAGAGAGAGAGAGAGAGAGAGAGAGAGACCTGGTACAAGAAGTTGATGACACATCATTCTTCTCTGCCTCGCAGGGAGCCCTGTTGGAGGTTTATGTAATGGGGATTAAATGCCAAGTACCCCCCTTTAACCCAAGGCATGATTGGCAGGTTTTGTCAGGGCTGAAGTTTCCTGATTTAAATTAGCATCAGGAGCCAAGCTGTGGCCTCTGGCCTCTCAGATGCTTCTCTTGAGGTTGTGCCTTCTGTTTTTATGCTTGGGGAAAAATATATATATGGAACAATATAGGAGCTATTGCACGCAAGGATGGAAGACAATGACTGAATAGCTCGAAACTGCCTGTTGAAATATATGAGGAGAAGCGAGATGTTATGACAATGCCTATTTTTAACATGGCTGTTCTGGGGATTGTCTCTTCAAGGAATCGTTATAGAACAGCTTATCCTTGCAAATTAAATTCTGACCTCTGGCCTTGCTTATTGTATCCGATAGATAGATAGATAGATAGATAGATAGATAGATAGATAGATAGATAGATAGATAGATAGATATAGATATAGAGACAGACAGACAGACAGACAGACAGACACACACACACACACACACACATTTATATATATATAAAGTTGTAGTGACGTTTCGGCAGAATCTCATCTGCCATCATCAGGCTTCTGTCTGTCTGTCTGTCTGTCTATCTATCTATCTATCTATCTATCTATCTATCTATCTATCTATCTATCTATATCTATATCTATATCTATATCTATATCTATATCTATATCTATCTATCTATCTATCTATCTATCTATCTATCTATCTATCTATCTATCTATCTATCTATCTCACATGCATCGGGGTCTGGAGGGAGTAGTGAGCATGTAAGGTATACAGTTAAATGTAGGGTCTTTAGTGCTCTCAAGTTTGGGTTTCTTGCAGACATTTCATTACCCAGCTAGATAACATCATCAGTGCTAGAAGGGAGTGAGAACCACTCCCACTAACTCTGTTAGGATAAGTCACTTGTATATCAACCAAGAGCAAACCCCGCTGCCTTCTACCACTAATGATATTATCTAGTTGGGTAATGAAACATTTGCAAAAATGCCACCAAGCTCAGAGAGCACTAAGGATTCCACAATCCCCTTTCTCCCCCTCCCCCTCTTTCTCCTCCTCCTCCTCCTCTCCACAAACCTCACTGCCATCTAGCACTGATAATGTTATCTAGTTGGGTAAAGAAATGTCAGCAAATAAACAACCAAGCTCAGAAAGCATCAAGGACCCCACAGCCGCCCTCCTCCTCCTCCTCCTCCTCCTCCTCCTCCTCCTCCTCCTCCTCCTCCTCCTCCTCCTCCTCCTCCTCCTCCTCCTCTTCTTCCTCCTCCTCTCCACAAACCTCACTCCCTTCTAGCACTGATGATGTTACCTAGCTGGGTAATGAAACATCCGCAAAAATACAACCAAGCTCAAAAAGTACGAAGTATCATGCAATACCCCTCATCTCCTCCTCCCTCACCTCTAGGATTGATGATGTTACCTAGCTGGATAATGAAATGTCTGCAAGAAAACTCCTAAACAGAGAGAGCACTACATTTAACTATTCGCATTACATGCTCACTCCCCCTTCGAGACCCTGCTGCACATGAGTGTGTATGTGTATACACACACATACACACATATTTTATACGCATATACATATGCACACACACACATGCATACATATATACATGCACATACACACACACATACATATATACACACACATACATACATACATATACACACATACATACGTACACACACACACATATACAAGCTGTTTTATAATGCTTCCTTGAAGAGACAATCCCCAGAACAGCCATGTTAAAAATAGGCACTGTCATAACATCTCGCTACTCCTAATGTATTTCAACAGGCAGTTTCGAGCTATTCAGTCATTATCTTCCATTCTTGCATGCTCTATAACCTATATTGTTTTGGTTTTTTTATATATTTCCCCCCCTCCCCAAGCAGAAAACAGGAGGCACAACCTCAAGAGAAGCACTCGAGAGGCCAGATGCCATAGCTCGGCTCCCGACGCTAATTTAAATCGGGGGACTTTCAGCCCTGACCAAAACCTGCCAATCACACCTTCGGTTAAAGGGGGTGTCGTGGCATTTAATCCCCCGTTACATAAGCCCTCCAACCTCTGCCTCCCCGAAAGGCAGAGAACAACGATGTGTCACCAACGTCTTGTCATGCCGGGTCTCCATCCGAGATGACAGGTTGGGGGTTCCGGAGGGGGAACCACTTTCGCTGCCTTTCTAGAAAAAGGGAAATCTCTTCATCTGCCCTGGTTACATAAGAACCCTTCCCGGTTTCCTTTTATGGACCGCTTCCTGATTCCATAACAAGCTCCAGGAACAAGTTGCCAGTGAGCTTCGGCTGCGACGATGTCGGGTGGGCGGGACGGAGCGCGACAAAGCAACCCATTCAAGGGCTTAGCACTGGGAAACCGCGGTGGTGGGCGGGGTTGATGAGTTGGGGACCCCGGGTGAGAAGGGAGTGACCCCTTCTGACCCACCCCATGGTTCAGGAATTCCCCCTCCCCCTTATCTGTGGGAAGGATGGGTTCCTTTTTGAGTCCATAGGCCTCTGTCTCCCTCCCCCCACCTTGGACACCTGTTCCTCATTGTCCCATAGAGAAGATTCTGGGACTTAAACCTCCACCTCTTATTTGGAGAAGCTCATTCTGATCTCTCTGCTCAGATCTGGGGTGTCGCCCAAGGGGAAGGGCTTTGCAATTCACCGTGTAGGGGAATCCATCCTAAACTGTGGCCAGTGGGGCAGTGACGCTCCTCGGCTTAGTCTCCCCGCTTTGTCAAGAGAGGGATTTCATAAAGACCTAGCTGATTAGAGGATGAATAAGCTCTTTCTCTGCCCTTGAGCTGGGGCTGTGGGAGGGGGAGAGAGAGAGAGAGAGAGAGAGAAGGAGGATGCCAGGGAGGGAGAGGGAGGGGGAGGGATAAAAGAGAGAGAGAGAGAAAAGGTAAAGGGATTACTCATCCAGCTCTCCAACTGTCTCCCAAACCGTTCGAGCGCTTCTCGCCCCAAGTCTGGAGGTGTGCACGAGGGGGTGGCAAAAACTGAACAGGAGGGGGAAGCCGAGAAATTTGCCAGAAGCTGTGTTTTCCCCTGAATCTCTTTCTCCTCCAATCAGAGGCACGTTGCCGATGAGCAAAGAGGCCTGGCTACACCCACGTACGGAGCTGTGTGCAGTATAAGTATGGGTCTCCATCGGAGAGAGCGGCAGAGCAGAGCAGAGAGAGCAACCGAAGAGGCACTCTCTGTTTTGTTCCAACTCCCGGAGGAAAGAGAACCAAACTCTCCTTAGCTCAGAGTTCTCAGGAGGGTCTGGAAGCCAGGGAGAAGCTGCACCAGCCACGGAGAGGTGGCCTTCCACCCATCAAGAGAGACCTGACGGATCTGCTTAGGGATTAAAGCCTTCTAGGCGAGGAGGAAGAAGAAGTCAAGGCTGGAAAGAATCCCCCTGGTCTGCTTTGTGGACTTCTGCTTCGACGCCAAGTGGAGTTGGACCACCACGCTTTTTCTGGGGTGACCTCTGAATTCAGTTGTATATTGCGCTTTAGAAGAAGGCAAGTCAGCTTTCTGGGCAGAGCGGTTTCGGACAAAGAATTGTTGGGGTGGAAGTGTACTGAGTCTTTAGTAGAGATGATGCAGGTGGACAACTTCAACCATGGGAGCCTCCATTCTTGTCAGGGCCATCGCGGGATGGCCAACCACAAGCCCAACGTCATCCTTCAGATAGGGAAGTGCAGGGCTGAGATGTTAGACCACGTGAGGAGAACCCACCGGCACCTCCTGACCGAGGTGTCCAAACAGGTGGAGCGAGAGCTGAAAAGCCTGCAGAAATCGGTAGGGAAACTTGAGAACAATCTGGAAGACCACGTTCCTTCAGCTGCGGAGAACCAGAGGTGGAAAAAATCCATCAAGGCTTGCCTGTCTAGATGCCAGGAGACCATAGCTCACCTGGAGAGGTGGGTCAAGAGGGAGATTAATGTCTGGAAGGAAGTATTTTTCCGCTTGGAGAAATGGGCTGACCGGTTGGAATCCGGTGGGGGGAAATACTACCCTAGTGACCAGAGCAGACAAACTGTCTCGGTAGGAGTAGGGGCCCCGGAAATCCAACCCAGGAAAGAGGAGATTTATGATTATGCCTTAGACATGAGTCAGATGTATGCCCTGACCCCTCCTCCAATGGGGGAAGACCCTAATGCGCCTCTGTCCCACGACTCCTACCAGTGGATCACTGTTTCAGATGATACCCCACCTTCCCCAGTGGAGACCCAGATTTTTGAGGATCCCAGGGAATTCCTGACTCATCTGGAGGACTATCTGAAGCAGGTGGGCGGGACGGAAGAGTATTGGCTCTCGCAGATCCAGAACCATATGAACGGCCCTGCCAAAAAGTGGTGGGAATACAAGCAGGACTCGGTCAAGAACTGGCTGGAGTTTAAGAAAGAGTTCCTCCAATACAGCGAGGGTACTCTGACCAGGGACGCCATCAAGCAGGAACTGGATCTCCCCCAGAAAGATGGGGAGCCCCTTGACCAGTTCCTCTGGCGCAAAAGGGACTTGTACCAGACTCTCTACATAGATGCTGAGGAAGAAGAGGTCATCCAGTATGTCGTAGGGACCCTCCAGCCCAAACTCAAGCGTTTCCTTAGCCACCCCTACCCCAAAACTTTAGAGCAGCTGATCCAACGGGGCAAGGAAGTTGAGGGCAACCTAGATCATTCTGAGGAGCCCAGTCCCCAGAGGTCCCCTAAACACCCGTTAGGAGGATCGGTGGAAAGTTTGCCGCCTTCTTCTACTGCCAGCCCTGTTGCGAGTGATGAGACTCATCCAGATGTCTCCGCTCCGCCAGCCACAGTGATCTGAGCCCAGAAATCAAGGCACAAGAAACACAGGTGGGAACTATCAGCTTCTTCTTCAGCAGGTTGGTTTCCATTCAGTGGGCGCCTTGGGCTACCCTGATGATTCTGAGATCTCAGCTCAGTAGCTGGTTGGAGATGATTGGCTTTTTCTTCTGAGATCCCATGTGGAGAACATAGCAAGCTTGAATCACCTGGTGTGCTTCAAGCTGGAACATTGGTAGCTGAGTTTGAGGATGGCTTTCTAAAAGCAAAGATCGAACTATGTTACCAAGGTAGGAAATCCTTCTTTGGGGGCAGAGACAACTGTATCACCTTGTGGGGGTTGACTCCCTAGGGATTTAAACAGACACTCTCACAGAAGGTCCTTCTAGCGTTAGTTCCATGCGTCAACATGCTTTTCCTTCCAGACATTCCCTCATCCTTCCAGGTAGCCATTGAGAGATGACTTCTGTTTATCTCTGCCTTGGCCAATGGATTTGCTTGCTTTCTAGGAAGTTTCTATTTTTTTATAACTTCTTCGACATCTTTTAGACTGAGCTCCAAAACACGTTGGAAAGCAAGTTTCAGGTTGTCCTGGCAGAATTTCAACTGAAAATTCCACCCAACACTTGAAACTCTGTTGTTTTGGCCTCAGTTTCGATCCTCAGGTGGGTCTCTGGATTCTCTCTGACCTGATTTTTTTTTAAGGTCCTTCAGCTCCAGAAAAGCCATTAGGAGACACCCTTTTCACCTTTCCTTCTCTCAATCCAAGCCGTTGAGATGAGATGGATTCGTGCCCTCTAATTTCTTGCTTCGTTCATGAGGGCAATAAGCGGAGTTCTAGTGGAGAGAGAGATTCTTAAGAAAGATCTAAGGGGGTTCAGAAAAAGAAAGAAGAGGTTGGAGGGAGGCATAGACTACAAGAAGGGTAAAAAATGTGGCACGGACACAGCTGAATTTGGAACTTAACCCCTCCACAAGAATTTCTACTAAAGTTGTACTAGCTTTTGCTAGTTGGAAAAAAAAAGGACTGCATTTTCAGTGATGGAGATTACCTTACCCAAGGTGTAAAGACCCTTGAATGGAAGCTTTTTAGCTGAGCCTCACTTGATGATCAAATAAGAACCAAAGTAGGAAGAAGATCAGCAATGTTGAGAGTCTGATGCTGTTGAAGAAAGAAAAGAGAAATGAAACCAACGTTCATATCATAGGCAGTTGGCCCTTTCTGGCCAAAAGAGACAACATTGACACGCAAACGCCGAGATTCAAGAGCAGCTGTGAAAAGTCTTGCTGGGAACTGTGGGGAGGTGTGACTCCTTCCCATGAGCTAGAGGTAAGTAACAACTCTTGACTTTTTGTCTTTACCAAGTTCAATGATGTGGTTGTAGATATTGACAACTTGGGCTAGTTTAGGCTGGTTTCACACCGCGCATGAAGTAAACATGGTTTTGGGGTCTTGGTGGTTTAGCAGGTCCTCATGTTAAGGCACAATGCGGTTGGGACCTAGCATGAGCACTAGAACACCTGTCAGGTTGGGCTTTTCAGGTGTCAACAAAAATTTAGGGAGTTGATTTCGGACATGAATTTTCTCCTCCCCTTGTTCCTGCCAGCAGCCCAAAGTCTTTTCCGAACGGAAGGAACAGTCAAAATTATATTTTGCTCCTCTGAAAAAGAAGAGGAATCACAATTGGCTCGAATGGAAAGAAATCCCTTTTCCCAACTGCTGTGCATAAACATTTCTTTATCTCTGAGAGCAAACTGGCCGAGGGACTTTTGTGTAGATGAAACAATCCAAGCGGAGCTTACCGGGGGTGGGGGTGGGTGGGAAGAAATGAATATCTAGTATAAAGGATGATTTGCTGAAGTAACTTTAGCTCACACTTCATGCTTCTGCTTCTATTACAGTGACTCATTCGAAACTGGCTCAGCACTTCCTGAATCGCATGTGGAGCAGAGATGGAGATGCAGAAACTGTTCTACAAAAGCCCAGCAAGCGACAGAGTTGAATGGAGGTCATCTTCCCCAAACTCCTGCTGCTCTTGGAGGACGAGCGCCTGAAGAAGGAGAAGGTAATTATGAGTTCTTGGCCAGATGGAGAAATTCCTTTGCCCGCTCTCAGCTAACCTCCAGATACGCCTATGGAGGTTCTCAGTCCTCCAGGTCATGGTTATCAAGGTTGTCTTTTTCAAGAGGGCAACTGACTTCCTGGTTTTTTTTAATCTTTGAAGACATTTTGCATCTCCTCCAAGAAGCTTGTTCAGCTCTGACTGGATGGTGGGGAATGGAAGGAACGATGCTCCTTGCAGATAGCTGGTCATTTGCCTTCTTTTTAGAGAAATGTTGAGGCCACTTAGAGGTTTATCTGTGTCCTCAGGGTCACCGGGTTTGAACAAGGTCTCAAAGAGGCCATCCATGGTCCAAATGGAACAGCCCTCTCTCAACAGAGAGGGAGGGATGCGGCCTCATCTATCTCCAATCTACAATATAGTCCTTTTCGTGGTTCCAAGAAGGCTCCATACCCATTTGCACCACTTGGGTGGCCCCAGAGGACGCAGATAAACCTCCAAGTGGCCTCAATGGGTCTTTAAACTTCCGGGTGGCCTCAATGACCCTCTAAAAGGATGCAAATGACCAGCTGTCTGCAAGGAGTATAAATCCTTCCATTCCCCACCACCCAGTCAGTCAGAACTGAAGAAGCTTCTTGGTAGGAGAAGTGAAGCATCATCAAAGAAAAACCAGAAAGTCCCGTTGCCTCTTGAAAAGAGCATCTTTGGAATAACCTCCAGATAGAAGTTTTGAATTTTCCTGATAACTTATATAGCTAGACCTCCTCCTGAACAGGGAAGGAGAAGTTTAAATTCCCAATTTCAGAGCACACTTTGGGAAAGAGGTGCTGGAAATATTTCTTCGGAGCTTCCCTAAAGAGGCCAGAATCAAGAATATCCTGTTTCAGATAGGTCCTACTTCAAATAGGTCCTATCACCTTTTCTTCTCCAGAGTTTTTCCTGCATCATATGGAAATGATAGGAAACATTGTGCCCCTAATTCCAGATTTGGGTTGGGAATTCCCCAACCTCTTGCCGTTGGCCATGTCGGCTTGGATAGACCCCACCAACCATGAGGAAACCTACTACCATAATTCTCCAGATCACTTTTTTTTAGCACTTTTCTTCCCATTTTATTATCCTGTCTCCTAATCGCCATTCTCTCTCTTTTTATTATTGTAGGGAGTTGTCTTCTTTTGTTGTGGGTGACACGGCTCCTGAACTCTTCAACGGCTTTAGCTTTTGCGTGCAGAAGTGGTGTTCTTTGAGGAACTGAGGTAGCAACGTCAACATCTCAGGATGGGCTGCTACCAAGAAAGCAGAGAAGATGTATGGAAGAAGCTCTACAAGAAGCAAAGGCCAGCAAAGCGACATTCAAGGGACTCCGTAGGGACATTCATCCATTATTCAGATGGCCTCAGTCCAAGTTATGACCATGTGAATGTTGTGACTGTGGGTCGGGGAGGGAAAAATTGTGGAGGATTTTGGTGGAGGACTTCAACCAGAGTGCCAAAATATCTGGAACTGAGAGAACGTCTTTTCTAAAGGGCCACTCTTCGTTTTCCTGTCATCTATGTGGCTCATGAAGATGTTGTAAAAAAACAAAACTGGAGGATAAATGTTAGAACAAACAAACCTTTGGAGTCAAATGTATTTGGTTAAACAATGTTAGGGTCTATAATTAGGAGCTGGACGACCATGTATGACAAATGGGGCAATCCAACTTTCTCCACTAGCCAGTAGAGTAAGGAATGCAATATTTCTTCCATTTCTTGAGCCTACTAAGAAGTGTAAAATGTACACACCATTGCATACAATGGACATTTATCAGAACTTTTTTTTGATGTTCAAAGAAGGTTTGCTTCACATTCCACCTGTCAAACAGGTTGGATTGGAGATAGGTGTAGATGATTATTGTATATTACTATTTTCATCATGGTATTCAGCATTGGGTCTCCTATCCTTGGGTAGGAGTGACTTCCCACGAATGTATGTTTACGTGCCAAATTTGATCGTATCATCAAATTCGGTGCCATGGTTACTTGATCCGTTCAGAGCTGAATGCAGTGTTAGCCTTCAAATAAATGATGATGGTTGTATTAAAAATAGCCTGTTCCTGAGTCACCACAGAAAGCCAATGGTAGACTTTTCAGAAGGTCTACCATGCCTACGTAGACTTTCAACATCTGCTTCTTTAGCTTCACAAGCAACTGTGTAGTAATGCTTCTGGGGTTACCAGAGAAGCTTCTGAAGGGAATCCATGGATTTTGGATTGCTTCTAATGAATTGAAGCCTCAGCTCTTCTTTATGGATCACTGTTTCTCACTGAGAGAGTTGATGCTCTTATTCTCTGTTAAGGAGAACCTGGGAAAGATCTACCAGACCAAGCAGATCGTCATATCTGTTGTGCAATATTAATCCATCAGATCTGCTCTTGACTTTTGATCTGTTTCTTTTGTGTTAAACTACTGGAACTGGTCTGTTCAAAGAAAGCCATGAAGAAGAAGATGGGTCCACCACTGCATTATGAGCTGTGGTTTTGATACATGGGCTTGGGAACGCGTGCTTTCTTGGGCGCTTAAGTCACTTGACTTTGTTCCAGTTGTATGATGTTTCTTCTACCTTATCACATTGGTGGTGAGTCTTATGAGGCTGTGTCAGCCAATTAACATTAGAAGAAGAAGAGAAACAAAAACCAGCATTCCCCACATGTAAAAGGATTGTAGTGAAACCAGTTCATTGTGTGTTTGTAGATTTCTACAATAAAACATTGTGTAATAATTGCTTAAAACAATGCAGCTTGACTTCTCTCATTCGTTGATTCCATTCCTTGTTTCTCCTGCCCAAAATCTCTCTCTCTTTCTCTCTATCTCTATCTCTTACACACACACACATACACACATAAAAATGAAGGTTCCACTAAATTGATTTATTACTAAAAAGCCTAAGCCCAGGAATCTTCTGACATAATAGTCAGCATGTGCTTAGAGTTAGATAAGGTTGAATGGCACTCAAGGAGGGTTGGACTTAGTTTCCTTGTGCCTACATAGGGATTCTAGGCTGATACCCTCTTTCACTCCTCCTCCGGGTTCTGCCATTTCTTCTATCCATGGGATATTACCTATTTTCCTTTCACTGTATCCCTGGATAGCTTTATTGATTTATTCTTATGAGAAAGGTCAATAATACAGGTAATCCTTGACTTGAAATAATTCATTCAGTGACCGTTTGAAGTTACAATGGCACTGGGAAAAGTGACTTTGTGACCATTTTTCACACTTACAACTGTTGCAGCACCCCTGTGGTCACATGATCCAAATTCAAAGGCTTATCAGCCAGCTCCTATTCATGACTTTTGCCCTGTCTTTTCTCTTGAAGTTCTCCTATGAAATGAGAAACAGAAACTTTTTTCTCAAGGTCAGGATTTTCTTAGGAAGGGCAGAGATGTTGCTAAAGAGGCTTTCAGGAAGAGCGTGGACAACCGTTGGTCTGAAACGGTATAGGGTCTCCTACTTGAGCGGGGGGTTGGACTAGAAGACCTCCAAGGTCTCTTCCAACTCTTGTTATTCTGTTAATTAATCAATAGAATGGCTTGCCTCCAAAAGCTGTGGATGCTCCATCACTGGAGGCTATTTTAAGAAGAGATTGGACAGCCATGCACCTGAAATGGTCCGGGGTTCCCCACTGAGCAGGGAGAGGGTTGGACTGGATGACCTCCAAGGTCCCTTCCAGCTCTGTTCCTCTGGTTAAAAATCCCCCCTCCCCATGAGTTCCTTTTTATGAGGTTTGAGAGAAATGTGGGAAGCCAGGAAGAGGATAACCCCCCAAAAACCCTCCAAAAAGCAGATATTTTACATCTGCCAGTGGAATGAAAGAAACACAAGAAGATCATATTTTTTCGTAAAATTTTAATAATGTGCACCAGATCCTGTTAATTAAGGAATTCCAGTGGAGGCATATTGCTGCTGTGGCCATTGGAACATTGCCCCTCCCCCATTTGAGATGAGGTCTCCATCCACCCTCTTGGTTCTCTGAAAGGGCCTAAGGCCAACTTCCGTCAACTGGCCTGGGGCACCAGTGAGACAGTGTCATTCTGAAGTTGGTCAAAAGACTACGGTCATACCCCCCATCTCCTCCCCATGTGCATCTTCCTCACTTTGTGGGGCCAACCAGGAGTGGGATTTGGGGGGTTCTCTGAACTGCCCAGAATCTTAGCTAAGGGGGTCTCTCCCAAACCCCTGAAAACCCCCTGCAAACCCCCTGCAGTGTCTGAAGTACTGCCGTCTAACCATTGCGCCACCGTGGCTCAGTGCAGGAAGTAGACCTGGTTTAACGTCAAAGCTCTGACTAATGAACCCAACCAATTCAGCCAACTCTGAAACTTTCCCCTTTCTCAAAGGACTGCTTCGTTGAGTACATCATTTCGGCATGAATGAAGAACAAACCAGCTCTGACTATTTCCCGCGCATTAAAAAAATAGATAATTCCCTCCCTCATTGTGACAGGTCACACGGTCCAATTAGGTGTTTTGCTGTCTCCTTGGTAACCACTTCCAGTTTCTGTCCAGCACCTGTTGAGATGACCTCAGGAATAGGTTGCTATGGGTTCACCTGGGTTTGGGCAGACCTATAGTTAATGTTATGGCTGCTGCTCCCAGGAGTCTCTACGCGGCCCATTTTGGATGCGAGGTAAGTGCAGGACCTGTGGGGAAGCTCAGAGAGGGGGGAAAATGGGCCTACGAGAAGTTCCAGAAGTCCAGAAAAGGGCCTGCTTCTGGCCTCCGGAGTCTGGGGGAGGCAGTTTTCGCCATCCCAGAGGCTCAAGGAAACCCTCCAGAGCCTGGTGATGGTGAACCCCCTTTTGCTGTGGTGCAGAAGGCTGGCTAGACCACACCCACTATGGCCATGCCCACCCACCAACCAGGCAAAGAACCTGTTGCTGAAATTATTGAAGCCCACTCTCGAATGACCTTGGTTCTCATGAGATAGTAAGTTGTTTTGTCTGGTCTGACATTCCAGAGGTCCCTCCCCTGAAAGCGTGTCAAGCTGAGAAACTGAGAAAATCTGTTTCAAAGTTGATATGAGGACCCTTCTTTGTTTTTTAGCTGTGATACCATCCTCCATCACTGGAGGTTTGGAAGAAGAGATTGGGCAGGCATTTGTCCAAAATGGTATAGGATCTCCTGCTTGAGAAGGGGGCTGGACTAGAAGTTCTCCAAGGACCCTTCCAGCTCTGTTATTCTGTTACGCTCCTGCCGGCTAAGAAGAGATCTTGTTGAGAAATGTTCCTCTGCTACCGAGATTTGGGCCAGGATGGGCAAATATCCCATCCAGTTCATAAGCTACAGATTGAATTGAAGGGGCATTGGGGCCAAATCTAAGTTGTGTAAGACATGGTGGGAGAGAATGAAAGGTCCATCTTCAGAAGTTGTAGGCACTCCATCATGGAAGGATTGGACAATGATTTGGCTGAAATGGTATCGGATGTTCTTCTATCCTGTCCAATGAGAATGGGTGAACATTGCTTTGCTCACTCCTCTTTAGCCCTTGAAGGACTGAGTGTGGACTTCTCCCATAACCAGCAGCCTACTACTCTTATCCTATGCAACAGTGGTGGGCTATTAGCAGGAATGGGATTCTACAGGTTCACATTTATTTGCTAGAACCAGTTGTTAACATTCTAAGCAGTTCGGAGAACCGGTTGTTAGAAGAAATTACTGGGCTAATCCTGTAAGGAAGTCAGGAAGGAAACATTCTGGTGTTGCTTATAGAAACTGCCTCTCCATTAACCTTTATTCCATTTTTGGCAGGACTAGACTTTCTGACTCAGGAATGTCTCTGGGTTTTTTCCCCCCTCCTTTGCTGGTACTTTGCTTGCGTGGAGGGACCATTCAAAGTTACAATGGCACCGAAAAAAGTGACTTATGACCCTTTTTCACACTTACGACTGTTGCAGTATCCCCACAGTCACGAGAGGACAGGCGAGGAGATGCGTGCCTCGATGTGAGTGATGTTGAGTTGGCCACGCCGAGCCAGTCACATTCCCACCAAGCCATGCCCACTGACTAAGCCACACCCACAGAACCGGTTGTTAAAATAATTGAATCCCACCCCTGGCTACTAGTTATGGTATGCACCTATACTTAGTCCTTCAAGGGCTTAAGCCAGTTGGTCGAGACATCCATGTTCAGCCATCTTTTCTTCTACGGAAGGAGGACTTGAAAGCGGCATGCTTGCCAATGACCAAGGATTAGGGATAACTAAACTAAAATAGTGTTCTGATATTTGAGGGACTGTCACAAAGACGAGGGGGTCGGCTTATTCTCCAGAAGACCTGAAGGCAGGACAAGAAACAATGGATGGAAACTAATCAAGGAGAGAAGCAACCTAGAACTAAAGAGAAATTTATTGACACTGAGAACAATTCATCAGTAGAACAACGTGCCTCCAGAAGTTATGGGCGCTCAATCTCTGGAGTTGGTTAAAAAAAAAAAAATCTGGAATGTGCAGAGAATTTTTAGGCTATCCCTAAAAATAAAAGGAAAAGAAGATTCAGGCTGTTTCATAACATGGGAACTATTCTATAAATGGTTAAATGACAGATACTGACGTTAGAGGACTGGAATTAGGGGAAATATGGTTTATAGGAGAAAAAAAACAGATGAGTAAATATTTCTGATGGTTATATAATTGATACTATAATGGAAGATAATATAATATGATTGATTGATATGATTGATGTATCATATCTCTCTCTCTCTCTCTCTCTCTCTCTCTCTCTCTCTCTCTCTCTATATATATATATATATATATATATATATATATATATATATATATATATATATATATATTTGTTTTCTGAGGTTCTCATGGTATTTGTATGTGGATCTTTGGTTGTCTGGGTTTTCTCACGTAAGATTCAAGTATCTAGGCTAGATACTTGAATCTTACGGGAGAAACCCAACAACCAAAGATCCATATATATATATATATATATATATATATATATATATATATATATATATATATATAAAGCTTTGTTCGGGTATTTTCCCACGTCATTGTAGTTATGCTTTAAAAGTTGTAGCAACATTCCAGCAGAATCTCATCTGCCATCATCAGGCTTCTGTATAGTGTTCATCTGTGAGTCAGACTTTTACAGTGGTTTCAGATTTAAATTTGGGGCAGCCTGTTGCTGACGTGGGAAAATACCTGAACAAAGCTGAATGCCATACATGTAAGTACCCGCGAAAACTTAAGAAAACATATATATATATATTTATTCATAAATTTTCATGGGTATAGGTGTGCGTCTAGGTGTGTTTGGGTATTCTCCCATGTAAAATTAAGAGTATCTTGATGACGTTTCAGCGAGGTCCCACTCGCCATCCTCAGTTTATGAAAAACCTTGCAACAATTGCCCAGCCACATACATTGGACAAACCAACAGGAGAATAAATGCACGCATCACAGAACACAAAAATGCAGTCAGAAGAGAAGAAAATACTTCCAGCACCTTAAAGCCACAGGACATGAAATTAATTTTGAAGGAACCAAATTAATATCCAACACTGAACACTCCAGTAAGAGAATAATCAGGGAAGCCATCGAGATAGAGAAACACCCCCATAACATGAATAGAGGGGATGATACCTCCCACCTACCAGACATCTGGAAGCGAGCCCTCACTAGCAAATGAATCCCAGCCACAAAAACCAACACCAGACCCGAAACAACATGGGACACCACCGCCACCCCCCCTCATCAGACCCAGGCCCAAACCCATCCTATAAACGAAGGACAACCACCATCCAGAAACCAGACCATGGCTGCTTCGCCAGCTGTTGCACCCCCCAACCCCAAAATGAAACAATCTGACACACACCAAGAACACAGACACAGACCCCAAACTCGAAGCCAGACCAAAACCCAGAATGCTACATCATAGCCACCCGCTCAGGATATCACATCAGAAAACTCAGGAAATTAAACCGCAAGAACTCAAGAAGTTGCAACACAGACCCAGGAAATCACAGCACAAGACCAAGGATACCACAGCAATAAAACTCACAAGGTCACCACACAACCCATTACCCAAGCTGTTACAACACAGGAGGCTAATGGAAAAGAGATCAAAACACAGACCCAGGAGATTAAAGTACAACATCCAGATATCTCCACAACAAAACTCACAAGGCCATCATACAGCCCATTACACCAACATCAACTCCATCAACCAATCAAGAGGCAGCAGCGCAGCCAACCAGCCCAGCACACCAGCCCCCACCACCAGTATTTATAGTGAGACAGCAGCTCCAATCACACACTGCTTGCACTGGCATGAAGCCGAAAGCACCAGCCTGAGGATGGCGAGTGGGACCTCACCAAAACGTCACCAAGATACTCTTAATCTTACATGGGAAAAGATTTGAACACACCTAGATCTACATACCTGTACCCGTGAAAATC
The DNA here is from genome assembly GCF_049901715.1 of Pseudonaja textilis. Taxonomy (NCBI): domain Eukaryota; kingdom Metazoa; phylum Chordata; class Lepidosauria; order Squamata; family Elapidae; genus Pseudonaja; species Pseudonaja textilis. The sequence continues at coordinate 197,381,942 of NC_141992.1, read as the reverse complement.
TACGAATATATATACATACATACATACATACATACATACATACATACATATATTTTCTTAAGTTTTCGCGGGTACTTACATGTATGGCATTCAGCTTTGTTTGGGTATTTTCCCATGTCATTGTAGTTGTGCTTTTAAAGTTGTAGCGACGTTTCAGCAGAATCTCATCTGCCATCATCAGGCTTGTGTAAACCATCATCAGAAGCCTGATGATGGCAGATGAGATTCTGCTGAAACGTCGCTACAACTTTAAAAGCACAACTACAATGACGTGGAAATGTATGTATGTATGTATGTATGTATGTATGTATGTATATGTATATGTATATGTATATGTATATATATATGTATATATGTATGTATATATATATATATATATTGTTTTCGTAGATTTTCACGGGTACAGGTATGTACGTCTAGGTATGTTCGGGTCTTTTCCCGTGTAAGATTAAGAGTATCTTGGTGACGTTTTGGCGAGGTCTTACTCGCCATCCTCAGGCTGGTGCTTTCGGCTTCGTGCCAGTGCAAACAGTATATATACATATTTGTTTTCTTAAGTTTTTGTGGGTATCTATATGTATGGTATTCAGCTTTGTTCGGGTATTTTCCCACATCATTATAGTTGTGCTTTTAAAGTTGTAGCAACTTTCGGCCTGATGATGGCAGATGAGATTCTGCCAAAACATTGCTACAACTTTAAAAGCACAACTATAATGATGTGGGAAAATACCCGAACAAAGCTGAATACCAGATGGATGGATGGATGGATGGATAGATAGATAGATAGATAGATAGATAGATAGATATAGATATAGATATAGATATAGATATAGATATAGATATAGATATAGATATAGATATAGATATAGATATAGATATGATCATAATTACGACATTTGTATGTCTGTATATTAATACCTTGGACACCTAGAGAGCAAAAAAAAAAAATTCACTGAAGAAGGGATTAGACAGCCATTTGACTGGAATGCTATAGGGTCCGTGGCTTGAGCAGGGGGTGGACTAGAAGATCTCCAATGTTCCTTCCAACTGTCGTATTCTATTACCCTCCATCTCCCTGACTCTCTGGTAAGGTTGCATCTGCTTGGCGATGACACACCACACAGACATCCTGGGCTTTTGTGCCTCGGAGGAGGATGGAGGGCTGACACCCACAGGCCCTCAGCTTTCGGAGCTCAAATGCCAGCCTCTCGCCACCCACTCCCCCAGCGTAGGCTATTCACACTGTTTGGGGGTGAGTCAGAAGGTAAGGAGGAGCTGCCAGCTCACCTTCAACAGCATGTTGCTGTTCCCCCGGGTCTTTAAAACGCAAGAGGACTTCTTGGCAGCTGTTGAGCCAAGCCGGCCAGATGCCAACCCTCCTTTCAACTGTGGGAAAGGTCTCCTTTTCACGAATTGCTCCTGGCTTCTCTGGGATCCACCCTTCCAGGCACAAACACCCCATAACGCTCACAACCCCAACATCCTTTGCCGATTTCACGACGTTAGCCTCCTCCCTTTCCCCATTCCACCTTCTCCTCTTTGTACCTCCGTGATAGATGTCAACCCAAGACCAAAGAAACTTCTGACTCTCTCGTAGACTGGAACCTCTTCGATATTCTCTGGAGGGGGTGGATGGGTTGGCTGGAGTGGGGGGGCGAGTGTGTTTTCTGCATGGATGTGTTGCTGTCTTCAGCTTCAGGGTGGGGCGGAGGCTTCCCTGCACGACAATCTGCAGTGTCAATCTGTACAGCACCACAACTGGAGCGCTGGTTTCCATGGGAACCGAATGCAGGTTATTAGGTTACCCCATTGAGATGCAAATACTTTTGACTAGCCAGCATCTTCTCTGCAAGACGCTGGAGGTCTGGGTGAAGGTAGGCAGCCTAATCAGCAGGTCCACTCCCCTTCTTCCAGTTTCCCAGGTCTTGACTGAACAGGCTTGATTAGGAAAGAGGAGGCTGGCTAGTCAAAAGTATTTGCATCTCAATGGGTAACCTAGTGACCTGCATTTGGTTATCCCCAAAGAAATGAATGCATCCCTTTGCTTTGGAGAGAGGGGGGGAGAAGAGGGAGAGAGAGGCAAAAGAAGAGAGAGAGGAGAAAGAAGAAAAAGAGAGAAATGGGAGAGAGAGAAAGAGAGAGAAGAAAGAAGGAGAAAGAAGAGAGAGGAGAGAGAGGCGAAAGAAGAGACAGAGGAGAAAGAAGAGAGAGAGAGAGGATAAAAAACAGAAAGAGAGAGAGAGGAGAGAGAAGAGAGAGAGAAAAAGAGAGGATAGAAAACAGCAAGAGAGAGAGAGGAGAAAGAACAGAAAGAGAGAGAAATGGGAGAGAGAGAGAGAGAGAAGAAAGAAGGAGAAAGAAGAGAGAGGAGAGAGAGGCAAAAGAAGAGACAGAGGAAAAAGAAGAGAGAGAGAGAAATGGGAGAGAGAGAGAGAGAAGAAAGGAGAAAGAAGAGAGAGGAGAGAGAGAGGCGAAAGAAGAGACAGAGGAGAAAGAAGAGAGAGAGAGAGGATAAAAACAGAAAGAGAGAGAGAGAGAGAGAGAAGAGAGAGAGAAAAAGAGAGGATAGAAAACAGCAAGAGAGAGAGAGGAGAAAGAAGAGAGAGAGAGAGAAATGGGAGAGAGAGAGAGAAAGAAGGAGAAAGAAGAGAGAGGAGAGAGAGGAAAAGAAGAGAGAGAGGAAAAAGAAGAGAGAGAGAGAAATGGGAGAGAGAGAGAGAGAAAGGGAGAAAGAAGAGAGAGGAGAGAGAGAGGCGAAAGAAGAGACAGAGGAGAAAGAAGAGAGAGAGAGAAATGGGAGAGAGAGAGAGAGAAGAAAGAAGGAGAAAGAAGAGAGAGGAGAGAGAGAGGCGAAAGAAGAGACAGAGGAGAAAGAAGAGAGAGAGAGAGGATAAAAAACAGAAAGAGAGAGAGAGGAGAGAGAAGAGAGAGAGAAAAAGAGAGGATAGAAAACAGCAAAAGAGAGAGAGGAGAAAGAAGAGAGAGAGAGAGAAATGGGAGAGAGAGAGAGAGAGAAGAAAGAAGGAGAAAGAAGAGAGAGGAGAGAGAGGCAAAAGAAGAGACAGAGGAAAAAGAAGAGAGAGAGAGAAATGGGAGAGAGAGAGAGAGAGAGAGAAAGAAAGGAGAAAGAAGAGAGAGGAGAGAGAGAGGCGAAAGAAGAGACAGAGGAGAAAGAAGAGAGAGAGAGAGGATAAAAAACAGAAAGAGAGAGAGAGGAGAGAGAAGAGAGGAGAAAGGAGAGAGAGAGGAGAAAGGAGAGAGAGAGGAAAAGAAGAGAGAGAGAAATGGGAGAGAGAGAGAGAGAGAAGAAAGAAGGAGAAAGAAGAGAGGAGAAAGAGAGGCGAAAGAAGAGACAGAGGAGAAAGAAGAGAGAGAGAGAAAGAGAGGATAGAAAACAGCAAAAGAGAGAGAGGAGAAAGAAGAGAGAGAGAGAGAAATGGGAGAGAGAGAGAGAGAGAAGAAAGAAGGAGAAAGAAGAGAGAGGAGAGAGAGGCAAAAGAAGAGACAGAGGAAAAAGAAGAGAGAGAGAGAAATGGGAGAGAGAGAGAGAGAGAGAAAGAAAGGAGAAAGAAGAGAGAGGAGAGAGAGAGGCGAAAGAAGAGACAGAGGAGAAAGAAGAGAGAGAGAGAGGATAAAAACAGAAAGAGAGAGAGAGAGAGAGAAGAGAGGAGAAAGGAGAGAGAGAGGAGAAAGGAGAGAGAGAGGAAAAAGAAGAGAGAGAGAGAAATGGGAGAGAGAGAGAGAGAGAAGAAAGAAGGAGAAAGAAGAGAGGAGAAAGAGAGGCGAAAGAAGAGACAGAGGAGAAAGAAGAGAGAGAGAGAAAGAGAGGATAAAAAACAGCAAGAGAGAGAGAGGAGAAAGAAAAGAGAGAGAGAAATGGGAGAGAGAGAGAGAAGAAAGGAGAAAGAAGAGAGAGGAGAGAGACAGGCAAAAAGAAGAGAGAAGAAAGAAGAAAGAGAGAGAGGATAAAAACAGAAAGAGAGAGAGGAGAGAGAAGAGAGGAGAAAGGAGAGAGAGAGGAAAAAGGAGAGAGAGAGGAAAAAGAAGAGAGAGAGAGAAATGGAGAGAGAGAGAGAAGAAAGAAAGAGAAAGGAGAGAGAGGAGAGAGAGAGGAGAAAGAAGAGAAAAGAGAGAGGAGAGAGAGAGAGTCAAAAGTAAAATTATATATACATATATATTTACAAACATACACATATGTATACACACACACACACACACACACACACACACGGTACCAGAAAAAAAATGGGTGGCCCCATTTTCATCCTCTGGGTGTCCCAGTTTCACCAGTAGTATTCTCCTAGGTGTCTAGTAGGTTCTAAAATCTACCTGCCTTTATTTTTTTTTTGGGGGGGGGGGGGGGGGGGGGGGGGGGGGGGGGGGGGGGGGGGTGGGGGGGGGGGGGGGGGGGGGGAGAACCCCCGACAAAAAAAAAAAAAAGGGAGAAAACGGGGGGGGGGGGAAGGGGGGGGGGGGGGGGGGGGGGGGGGGGGGGGGGGGGGGGGGGGGAGGAGGGGAGGAAGAGGAGGAGGAGAAGGACAACACTGACTGTGGGGTCCTTGTTGCTCTCTAAGTTTGGTTGTTTTCTTGAAGACATATTCATGACCCCATTAGGTAACATCATCAGTGCTAGAAGGGCGTGGGCCATTTTGGACAAGTGGTTTTCCAGTCTCTTCTTAAAAGCCCCCAGTGATGGAACACCCAAAACTTCTGAAGGCAAGCTGTTCCAATGATTAATTGTCTTCATGGTCAGGAAGTTCCTCCTAAGTTCTAGGCTGCTTCTCTCCTTGATTGGTTTCCATCTGTTGCTTCTTGTCCTGCCTTCAGGGGCTTTGGAGAAGAGGTTGATCCCAGGGGTGGGCTGACACCGGTTCCTCCCAGTTCTGGCTTTATGGCCACTTCAGTGAACCAGCAAATCCCACCCCTGTCTGCCCCTGTCTGACCCTCCCAGGCGTCCCCACACAGCCTGTTCGGATACCAGATAAGTACGGGGCCCTTGCAGAAGATTGGAGAGGGCGAAAAACGGGCCTCCTGCAGACTCTGGAAGGCCAGAGGGGCAGTTTTCACCCTCCCAGAGGCTCGAGACAGAACCAGTTGTGGATATATTTAAAGCCTGCCTCTGGTTGATCCCTTCTTCTTTGTGGCAACCCTTCAACTATTGGAACATTTATTTTATTTTTTAATTATTTATTTATTTTTATTTGTCAATTGCTTACAAGATAATAGGTATATGTAAAAACATAGTTATGAATACATGGATGCATATAAGAAAAATAAAAATAAAAGAAATAAAAATAAAATAAGACAGGGACGGTAGGTACGTTGGCGCGCTTATGCAGGCCCCTTACAGACCTCTTAGGAAAGGGGTGAGGTCAATAGTAGATAGTCTAAGGTTAAAGTTTTGGGGGTTTGGGGAAGAAACCACAGAGTCAGGTAGAGTATTCCAGACATTGACCACTCTGTGGCTGAAGTTGTATTTCCTGCAACCAAGTTTGGTGCGATTAACCTTGAGTTTGTATCTATTGTGTGCTCTTGTGTTGTTATGGTTGAAGCTGAAGTATTCCTTGACAGGTAGGACATTGCAATGTATGATTTTATATACCATACTTAGATCGGACTGAAGGGGGCGTAGTTCAAGGTTTTCTAGGTCTAGAATTTCGAGTCTGGTGGCATGCTATCATCTCACCCCTAGTCCTTTTTTTCACTAGACTATCTATTTGTAGGTCATATAACATGCATGCCTCGGAGCTGGCACCACTAGAGAGAGAAGCAGATTCTTATTTTCTCAGTGCCTTCAAAGTTGCCATTCCTGAATTGTTTAAGTTGACCAGGGAGTTTGGCCTCCTGACTAACGTGGAATTTATCTGCAAGTAAGCAGACACACTTATATCAATTTGCCTGGCCAAGATTTGCACAACACCCGAATCCTAACACCTCATTCCTTTTGTTCTTTCTGACATGGATGTGGGCCAGTGGTGGGATTCAAATAATTTAACAACCGGTTCTCCGCCCTGATGTTTCCTTCCCACAACCAGTTCACCAAACTGCTCAGAAAGTTAGCAACCGGTTCTCCCAAAGTAATACGAACTGGCTGAATCCCACCACTGATGTGGGCCTAGCCTTCATGTTGTAGCTTGTAAGGTGGGGTTTCATGGCTTAGCATGGCTTCTAAGCCTAAGTAACTGTGCCTTGTGCAGAGAAATGTGATTTTAGAAAACTGCCCAGCGCGTCCGCCTTTTCAACGATCTGACCTGCTGTTTGCTTCTTCAGCCTGCATCGCTGCTGTGTGACAATATTATTGGATGCGGAGAGAAATCTTCACTTTTTCCAGCAAAGGAACAATCGAAGCCAGCGGGTCCTATGTTCCAGACGGCTGCCAAAATTGCAGCTGACGTTGAATTGCCGTCAGTAGCAATCGTGGAGCCTGCAAACAAACAAACAAGGAAACATTCATCGCTTGGAATGCGAAAGCTTTCATTGTGGGATCTTATGAACGTATGAAGAATGGCTGCAGGATTTGGGCTTGGCTAGTCTGAAGGGAAGAAGGACTAGGGGTGACATGACAGTAGTTTTCCAGTCTTTGAGGGGCTGCCACAAAGAAGGGGGGGTCAAATTATTCCCCAAAGCATCTGAAGGCAGGACATGAAGGAATGGATGGAAGCTAATCAGTTCCCGTTTAATGAAGAAAAACCATCAAGCACATAGTTCTCTAGTGCAGCTGACCACATGGAGTTGAGGATGAGGGTTATTTATACCTTCACTTGGGCCTTGCCCTTGAACTTCCTGTTCCTGTGCAAGAACATATATTCTATTGGTTGTTTTCAGGCTCCCACGGGGCCATGTAGGGGGTCATGTTTACTTGAATCAAACTTGGTTGAAGCCTGGAGGGTGATGCAATGAAGCGGCTTGTGTTCTGTCGTTGGGCAATTCCTATTGTGTCTTCTTGGCTTTCTCCTGGTTTGGATCTCGAGTGAGGGCTAATCCCACCACCCTGGAGCTGAAAGTCTTTTGTCTTGTCGATAGGATGGCCCAGTCCTGCAGAGGCTATTAACAAAGGCGGGGGCTGCTTTCCAAGAGCATGTTTCTCTTTTAGGGAAATATCGTATTCTGCCTTTTTAAATATTTCCCAAAATATTTCATTCTTCTAGGAGAGGGATGGGTGCTAACTTTGTACACTGGCATTAAGGAGAAACTTTCTAACAGTGAGGACAATTAACCAGCGGGACAGCCTCAGAAATTGTGTGTGATCCATCACTGATTGTTTTTAAGTAGAGCCTAGATAGTCACTTCTCTGAAATGATATAGGAGGCTGGACTAGAAGACCTCTAAGGTCCCTTCCAGCTCACTCATTCTATTCTATTCTATTCTGTTCCATTCTATTCCATTCATTCCATTCCATTCCGTTCCGTTCCATTCTATTCTATTTTCTATTCTATTCTACTATTCTATTCTATTTCTGTTCCTATTCTATTCTATTCTATTCTGTTCTGTTCTGTTCTGTTCTGTTCTGTTCTGTTCTGTTCTGTGCTGTGCTGTTCTGTTCCGTTCCATTCTATTCTATTTTCTATTCTATTCTACTATTCTATTCTATTCTATTCTGTTCTGTTCTGTTCTGTTCTGTTCTGTGCTGTGCTGTGCTGTTCCGTTCCACCCATTCTATTCTATTTTCTATTCTATTCTACTATTCTATTCTATTTCTATTTCTATTCTATTCTACTCTATTCTATTCTATTCTATTCTTATTCCTATTTCTATTCTATTCTATTCTATTCTGTTCTGTTCTGTTCTGTTCTGTGCTGTGCTGTGCTGTTCTGTTCTGTTCTGTTCCGTTCCGTTCCATTCCATTCTATTTTCTATTCTATTCTACTATTCTATTCTATTTCTGTTTCTATTCTATTCTATTCTATTCTATTCTATTCTATTCTATTCTATTCTATTCTATTCTACCCTGTTTCTCCAACAATACAGCCTCCCCCAAAGGAAGTCCCAGCATGTTTTATAGGCATGAAATGAATTTTCATTTCCCCCCAAATTAAGGCCTATATTAAAACATGCGAAATGGGGGGAATGGTGGTGGGGGCTTGCCATTAGGAAGTACTTTTGTTGCACACCCGGATATGGTGCTGCCTGCGTTGACCCCGATACGAAGTGCCCCACCAATGCCGAGGTCAACATCCAAGCCGTCACCAACCTCCTACCCAAAGATGCAAGGGGGGGGGGGGAATTAAGTCACCCGAAAAGACGGCCTAGCCATTTTTTCGGGGCTCAAAAAAAGAAAAAAGACCCGGCCTTATTATATGAGAAACACAGTATTCTATTCTATTCTATTCTATTCTATTCTATTCTATTCTATTCTATTCTATTCTATTCTATTCTATTCTATTCTATTCTGTTCTATTCTTGTGTCTCTTTTCTACAAACACACAAGAGCTTCTCTTTGTAAACAAGTCCTCCGATCCCTTGGAAAATGGCTATTTTGGGCACCAGAAGCCTTGAAATGAACTTAATTTGAATGAAGTATTCTGCCAAACGGGGTGGCAGTCTATTACTTGCAGATAATGGGCTCCCAGCTGTGTTTGGCGGAGCTGGAAGCGGGGAATCAAGGCATCAGAACCGGAAAGCATGGCAGTGTTGTGCTAATGGACAGAAAGGCAACAACAGACACAAACACACACAACCCGAAGATCATACATTCTAAGCAAGAAAAGCATATTCAGATTAAAAGAGGAGAAGGTTAGGAGAGATGACTTATAAAGAGGACCAAGAATAATAGAGCATTGTGTACCTGCATTATGTACAAGGAGGGAATTGTGTTAGTGTGGATGTCTGTATCCAACTGAGCTGAAATGTGCTGGAAAATGTGTGTCATTTGCGGGGTATTCAGCCCCCAACACATTCCTAACTTCCACACAGATGCTACCCCATTCAGAGAGAATAAAGTATAACCGGAAGTATATTTAGGAAACATTTGCCCAAACCATAAACAATTACAGGAAGTCCTGAATTTCTGTTGCTCAAAGAGGTGGTTGTTCAGTGAGTCATTTTATAACCATTTTGGCCATATTGTTAAGCAAACCGCTACAGCTGTTGAGTGAATCACAGGGTTGTTATGCCAATCCAGATTTTTGCCATTCGACTTGGCTTGTTGGAAGCCTGCTGGGGTACTGCAACCGTTGTAAATCTATCCCGTCTGCCATTTTGAATTTTGCTCATATGACAGTTGGGGCTCTTGCCAACAGATTGTAAGTCAACTTTTTCAGTTCTGTTGCATCTTGGAATGATCACTAAAGGAATGGTTCTAAGACTACCTGTAACGAGAGAGAGAGAGAGAGAGAGAGAGAGAGAGACAGAGACAGAGACAGAGACAGAGACAGAGACAGAGAGAATGAGAGAATGAGACAGAGAGAATGAGAGACAGAGAGAAAGAGAGAGAAAGAGAGAGAAAGAGAGGGGGAAACAGAGGGAGAGAATGAGAAAGAGAAAGAATGAGAGAGAGAGAAAGAGAGAGGGGGAAGAGAGGGAGAGAATGAGAGAGAGAAAGAGAAGAGAAGAGAGAAGAGAAAGGGAGGGGGAGAAAGAAGAGAGAGAGGGAGAGAGAGAGAACAGAGAGAGAATGAGAGAGAGAGAAAAAGAGAGGAGAGAGGGAAAGAGAGAGAGAATGAGAGAGAGAGAGAAGAGAAAGGAGGGAGAAAGAAGAGGGGGGAGAGAGAGAGAGAGAAGAGAGACACAGAGAGAATGAGAGAGAGAAAGAGAGAGGGAAAGAGAGGGAGAGAATGAGAAAGAGAGAAGAGAGAGAGAAGAGAAAGGGAGGAAGAAAGAGAGATGAGAGAAAAAAGAGAAAGAGAACAGAGAGAATGAGAGAGAGAGAAAAAGAGAGACAGGGGAGAGAGAGGAAAGAGAGAGAGAAAGAGAGAGAGAAGAGAGAAGAGAAAGGGAGAAAGAAGAGGGAGAGAGAGAGAGAAAGAGAGACACAGAGAGAGAATGAGAGGGGGAGAGTGGGAGAGAATGAAAGAGAGAAAGAGAGAGAAGAGAAAGGAAGGGGGAAAGAGAGATGAGAGAAAAAAGAGAGAAGAGGAGGGAGGGAGGGAGAAGAGAGAGAATGAGAGAGAAAGAGGGAGAAAAGAGAGCGGGGAGACAGAGAGAAGAGAGAGGGAGGGAAGGAGAGAGAGAGAGAGAGAAGTAGCAGAGAAAATATCTAAATAGGCCAGAATTTGCACGATCTACATCTATATTAAAGAGCATAGGACTTTGCAGGACCCCTGGAATTCAGAGAGAAACAAGAGACCAGACAGCCATTTGTCCAGAATGTTTCAGGGCCTCTTCCTTAAGCAAGGGATTGGACTAGAAGACCTCCAAGGTCTCTTCCAACTCCGTTATTCTCCAAAACACCTGAAGGCAGGACCAGAAGCAACAATTGGAAACAGGGGGTGAGATTCAGTTCTGTGGGCTTGGCTTGGTGGGCATGGCTTGGTGATCATGTGACTGGGTGAGGCACCAAAATAACCCAGATGTCTCCTGCTGGAGACAGGGGGTTGGACTAGATGACCTCCGAGCTCCCTTCCAGCACTGGATTGCTGTGCTGTTTCAAAGCATCCTCTGAAGCTGCATCTAGTGCTAGGGATTGTAATCCTTCCTTCCTCTCCTTTTTTTCTCCATCCCTCTCTCCATCCCTCCATCCAACCATATCTCATTCACTTGCCCTTCCCTTCCCTTCCCTTCCCCTCTTTCTTTCTTTCTTTCTTTCTTTCTTTCTTTCTTTCTTTCTTTCTTTCTTTCTTTCTTTCTTTCTTTCTTTCTTTCTTTCTTTCTTTCTTTCTCCCTTCCCTCCCTCTCTCTTTCTTCCTCTCTCTTCCTTCCTTCTTTTTCTTTCTTTCTCTCTTCCCTCCCTCACTCTTTCTTTCTCCCTTCCCTCCCTCTCTCTTTCTTCCTCTCTCTTCCTTCCTTCTTTTCTTTCTTTCTCTCTCCTCCTCACTCTTTTTCTCCCTTCCTTCCCTCTCTCTTTCTCTCTCTCTCTCTTTCCTTCTCTTTCTTTCTTTCTTTCTTTCTTTCTTTCTTTCTTTCTTTCTTTCTTTCTTTCTTTCTTTCTTTCTTTCTCCTTCCCTCCCTCCCTCCCTCCCTCCCTCCTTCTCTTTCTTTCTCTTCCTTTCTTCCTTTTCTTTCTTTCTTTCTTTCTTTCTTTCTTTCTTTCTTTCTTTCTTTCTTTCTTTCTTTCTTTCTTTCTTTCTTTCTTTCTTCCTCCTCCCTCCCTCTCTCTTCTCTTCTTTCTTTCTTTCTTTCTTTCTTTCTTTCTTTCTTTCTTTCTTTCTTTCTTTCTTTCTTTCTTTCTTTCTTTCTCCCTTCCCCCTCTCACTTTCTTTCTCTTCCTATCTTCCTTCCTTCCTCCCTTAATGGCTTACTTTCTCCTTAGAAAGTCTCCCTGGAGATTCCTGGCAGCCAAAATTTGGGCACGGAGGATCCAGCACCACCCCTTGTGCCCAATTGGGGTCTAGAAAGTCCCCTTGAAGCCTCCTGGAAGTCAAAATGTGAGGTGGGAGCAGCACTGGAAACCCCCATGCCCCATTTTTTGGTCCCAGGAGGCCTCCCTACACTCCCCTGGGAGCCAGACGCTCCTCGTCGGGACTCCTGGAGGGGTGGGGGGGTGGGGGCAGCTGGTAGTCAGAACTACCGGTTCGCCAAACTGGATGTCAAATTAACATCCGGTTCACCCAAACCGGCCCTGAATCCCCCACCTTGGTTGGAAATTAATCAAGGAGAGAAGCAACCTAGAACTAAGGAGACATTTCCTGACAGTGAGAACAATTAACCAGTGGAACGGCTTGCCACTAGAAGCTGTGAATGCTCCAATACTGGAAGTTTTTAAGAAGATATTGGACATCCATTTGTCTGGAATGGTGTAGGGTCTCTTGCCTGAGCACGGGGTTGGACTAGACCACCTCCCGGATCCCTTTCCAACATAGTATTCTATGTTGCGAATCTCGCTGAACTGCTCACACTTGTCGATGAGTCATTAGCTTTAAAACCTATTCCTCAGCCAAACTCATTTCCATTCTTGCTTGGGAACTGAATCTTAAGATGCAGCTGAACCTGAACGAGGCCGGGAGATTCTCCTCTCCAGTTTTCTTCGAGCTCTAAATATCTTTTGGAGGAAAAAAAAAAAAAAGAATCTCTCCCCAGTGAATATGTATAACTGCACCGAATGCTCGTAAAGTATAAAATGAAACTGCAAAAGTTGTTAGCAGCTGTTACGTCCGCAAATCCATGTCTACTACCACACCATAATTACACCTGGATGTTGAGTGATATCGGAAGATAATACTCTATTCCCCTGTCTCTTGGAAGACTATTTCATAAAAGGACTAATTCATAAAAGGAAGGCTCTGGATATCAACAACTGGATCGGAAAGACAAGGGACTAGTAATTTATTTATTTTTTATCACGCAACATTGTTCGGCTACTGGAGCCTCTATCTGAAAATGCAACAAATATGCTAAAAATACTTTGACTGGATTGCATGAACCCCGGGGAACTAAAAGGTGGGTTTCTTCACACACACCCCAAGTAATATTTACACTGAGTAGCATCGGGAGGAAAAACTGAATCCCTTCTCAACAGATTTGGTAGAAAAGGAAATGCATTTTGATCTTCTTCTCTCTTCTTCTTCTTCTTTCTTCTTCTTCTTCTTCTTCTTCTTCTTCTCTTCTTCTTCTTCTTCTTCTTCTTCTTCTTCTTCTTCTTCTTCTTCTTCTTCTTCTTCTTCTTCTTCTTCTTCTTCTTCTTCTTCTTCTTCTTCTTATCCTCCTCCTCCTCCTCCTCCTCCTCCTCCTCTCCTCCTCCTCTCCTCCTCCTCCTCCCTCTTCTTCTTCTTCTTCTTCTTCTTCTTCTTCTTCTTCTTCTTCTTCTTCTTCTTCTTCTTCTTCTTCTTCTTCTTCTTCTTCTTCTTCTTCTTCTTCTTCTTCTTCTTCTTCTCCTTCTTCTTCTCCTCCTCCTCCTCCTCCTCCTCCTCCTCCTCCTCCTCCCTCCTCCTCCTCCTCCTCCTCCTCCTCCTCCTCCCCCGTCGTCCTCCTCTTCCTTCTTCAAAACCTCAGGTTCAGTCCTAGGCTGCATCAAGAGAGGAATAGTATCAAGCTTACAGGAAGTGTTAGTATACTTTATATTGCAGTAATGAAACCATACCTGGAATACTGCATCTACTTTAGTCACCACGATACAAAATGGGTGTTGAGGCTCTAGAAAAACTGCAAAGAAGAGCAACCAGGATAATTAGGGGACTGGAGGCTAAAACATATGACGATAGGACCTGGGCCTGGCTAGTCTAGTGAAGAGAAGGACCAGGGGAGACATGACAGCAGTCTTCCAACATCTCAGGGGCTGCCACAGAGAGAAGAAGGGGTCAAGCTGTTTTCCAAAACACCTGAGGGCAAGACAAGAAATAGCAGCTGGGAACTTGTTAAAGAAAGAACTAACAAATGGGGAAAAATAACGTTACTCAAAGTTCCTGGAACCCCCCAAATAAGTTACTAATACACATGTCAAAGGAGATGGTTTATGAACACAAATAAGAGTTAATTAAAATTAACATGCAGCAGAACTGCATGTTCACATCATAGATGTGTCACATGTCACATAGATGACATGTACCTACACACACTCAGGCCCCTTCAAGGGTTAGCCTAGAACTAGCACGTACATAAGTTCCCCTATAATGTGTGCTTTGGGGAATCAACAAAATCTATCCTCACAGTTGTTTAAACTTCATTTTTATTTATTCTTGAGCAAACCCTGCTCGAATTGAAACTCCAAATTGTTCTTACGACACAACCTAGAAACAGGAGTGGCGCAGTTTGTCTTCCAAAGTTTTTGGGTACTCCATCACTCAAAAAGAGACTGGACAAACATTTCTCCAGGATGGTATAAAGACTCCTGCCTTGAGCAGGGGGCGGGGTTGGACTAGAAGACCTCTAAGGTCCTTTCTGGCTCCATGGTTCTATATTCCACGGGCTAAAAAATCTTTTGCATTTCGTTCGCTCTGCATGGAAATTCCTGAAAGCAGAGCGAAAGCGCAGCAAATTACTGCCGGCTAATTAGGATGGCAATTCATCATTTCTTTTAATGTGTCATGAGAGTCATTTATAAAACTGAAATAAACAGCAACAAGGGGAGGAGGGGGGCAAAAAATGAAGAGAAACTGCTCCTTTGCCGAAAGGCCAACCCTGATATTGAGAAGATAAGTTCCTCGGGAAGCCGTGGGCAGGATTTGTCAGCAAACTCTTCTTCCTAATTAATGAACTTTAAAAGTGCTGCTGTGGAACCATTTAAACTTTGATGCATAAAGCTGACAGCAAAACTGGATGTTTATTAGCAACTGGTCTCAGAGGCATCCCAGCTGCATTGTCTGGCGGGGCTAAACAGATGCAGGAGCAAAGTTGTTTGGTGTGTAACTGCAGTTCTACAGGTGGCCTTGTAATACAGGCCTGTTGTGGCCCGCCAGCGGCTAGCGGAGCTGGTGGCAGACTTGGACAGTGAGGAGGTTGGGGAGGAACATGAGCCAGTCCTGGAGTCTGGGGAAGGCTCTGACGAGGGCTCTGCGTCAGAGGCAGAGATGGGGCCAGGGCCATCTGACAATTATCAGCTGCCTTCGGAGTTGGAGATCAGTGGGGAAGAAGAACAGCTGGAGCCTGTTTCCAATGTGTGCATGCGCAGAGTTGCCAGGAGAAGGGAACAATTCAGCAACAAGGGTCCAAATCTTTTCTCCCTCTGGTTTGTGTCCCTCTCCCTCTTTGTATCTTCCTTCCCCCTTTTACTTTTCTGCTGTTTCTTCCTGTCTTTCCTATTTTTACAGGTATTCCCCTTTTTAGTTACTTTCTTGAATCTCCTATTTTTAACACCCCCTTTTCCCCCTCTTCTTTGTGGTGTTCTTTGTGTTGATTGTCTATTTAAGATGGCTTCTTCTTGAACTAACTCCTCCTTCTCTGAGGTTTCTTCTTCATGTTCTTCAGTCGCCATTTCCATAGCTTTTAACACAAAGCCAAGTGATTCACCTCTTGAATGTAGTAGTTCTTTCATATTTTTAAGTTCTATTTTTACTTCCCGCAGAGATATCATCGTTACACACTCTTAAATCTTATAGTCTTTAAAATCCACAAATCAACTTCTCTTTTTATTTCTTCTTCTTCAGGCTTTCTAGATTCACAGTTATTCCAACACTTGGTTTATACCAAAGTCACCAATTAGTCCAACAATCCATCTTTTCTTACTTTTTCTTTTATTCTAGTTCAACTTTTCACTTTTTAGGGTACTTGTTTTTAACCCTAACCCTTTTCATTGTATCAAGTCAGATTCATAGAGAAACAGGAACTATTTCTTTTTAAACTATTAACTATTTTAAACTATTTTTTTTTCTATTTCTATTTCAGTTTAAATTTTTGTCGACAAGGTGGGACTCTCCATTATACAAAGTCCTTACTCCCTCCTCTTCCCTGTTTTATTGTTCAGAACTTTCTGAGCCTCAATATTCCAAAATAATCAAGTCTCCAATTTGTGTATTTCCCCTCTCTTTTCAATACATTTATGTCCAGATTTAATTAATGCCTGTTTGTTGCCAAATATTTTAATTCAATTTATTCAAGTATCTTGTTCCAGCTTCTTCCTTTCCCGGTTCGAAGCCCCATTCCGCTGTCAAAATTATTTTCTCTCTTTTATTTTTTTCCTTCCCTTTATAATTCTGCTGCTTTCTTTTTCTTTCTTAAATTTTCTTATAACATCAATCACGGGTTACCTTTTATTTAGTTGTTGCACCAAATTGTCCTGATTCTTATGTTGTCCACCTCTTTCTTCCCTCCTGCACAAATCTTAATCCAGCTAAGTCCTCCTCTTCAGGGAGGGCATTTTAGACCACCGCTCGGTCATCTTCGGGGGGCAAAAATTGCCATGCCCGGGGGGGAGATGTGGCTCCCCTCAACCTGGCTGTTGGCTTCCCCTTACTCCGCTGCCCCTCCAAGGCAGCTTCAGCCCCTAATTACGATGATTGGGGCTCTCCAATGAAAGAGCACGGACCGAAGCCATGGACAGTCGTGGTCCCCGGTCTATCAGCGAGGAGGGCTTAACCTGCAAGTCGACATGATGTTTATTAAGCACTAACAAAATGTAAACAACAGAAAATCAATCTTTCTTTTAAAAAAAGGAGATGCTTACAAATCTCTTAGAAGAAGCTTGCGGTAGCTGAGAGAGCCACAGTGGCTGTTGTCTCTTGATTAATTGATTGATTGAACAATCGATCAATTGATCCATCTATCCACCCATCCATTCTATTAGCCAGCCAGCCAGTCATGCAGTCATTTAGTAGCAGTAAACAGTTGGAAAGGAGCAGAGGAAAGCTGACTCAGGTAAGTGAGAGAGCCAGTGACCAGAGGGGCCACCATGCATACCAGAAGGAAGCAGAGATGAGCTGGGCAAATGGAGGTGCCTGGGTGAGTGACCAGAGGAGGCTGAAGATCTATACTACTGTATATCTGACCAATGGCTGCTGAGGTCTCTTCCAACTCTTGTTACTCTATAGCAGGTGTCGGTAGTATTAAACACTCAAACAGCCACAAAGGTCCCAACCGGAAGCCCCCCATTCAATTCCGGAGCTGACCGGAAGTCCGATTCCCCCACCATAGAGTTTCCTCCTAGCACAGCATGCTTTTTCCTTTTACTGACCGACAACAGGGAGCTGCAGCAGAGGGATGAAAGAGCCACATGTGGTTCCAGAGCTGTGGGTTGCCGATCCCTGCTCTATACTTTATCAAGGTAATGAGAATGATACATAATGATTCTTCCAAAATGAGGGTTTTAAAAAAAATGGTTTCACACCTATAGATGGAATCTTGCCAGACTGAGGACTCTCCTGTCTGCATCTACAATTTTTTTTAAAAACCACCCTTTTTATGACCGTGTAATCCCTTAAATCAAGATAGAGTCAGGACAACTGGATGGAGTTGAGTATTTACTAGCCAGATGCCTTCCTGATGCCTACATGGAGTTCACAGCAGATTTTTTTTTTTCTTCGTGCCCTTGGAAAGAAACATCTGATGCTACCTAGGATTGAACTCCCAACCTTCTTCACCATTAGTCCACCACACCACTCATATTTGCATCTATAATATACTCTGGGAATTATTAGGGAGGAGCCATCTTCACCCTCTTTCTTTCATGCAAGATATCTGGGCTGAGTTGCTTCTTCCTCCTCTAGAATCCACCTCTCCCTCCTGGGAAGCAAACTTCCATCACATATAGGGAACTAGATAAAGATACAGATTAACACAGTTGGAAGGGACCTTGTAGACCATTTAATCCAGGGATCATCAACACGCAGCTCTGGAGCCACGTGTGGCTCTTTCATCCCTCTGCTGCGGCTTCCTGTTTCTGGTTGGATCCACAATTGATAGGTCTTTTGATTAGAAGATGTTGGGTATATGAATACTCCAACTGGTTTGGTTGAATAAATATGTAAACCTAGGATTAAAGTGCTATGTAGCTTTAAAGCTAGAAACTGCAATGTCATTGTGGGTGCGGTTGCAGGCAGCAATATAGGTAGGAGGGGAAACGTAATTACCCCGGCTTCTGGATGCAACTGTCTGAGCCCGGCTTCTGGATGCAACTGTCTGAGTCCGGCTTCTGGATGCAACTGTCTGAGTCACTGGCTTCTGGATGCACCTGGTTACTGTTCCTAGTCTGCTGCCTACTGTTGTTGGAAAGTCTATCTGCTTACTTTGGAGGCTACTGTGCCAGATACCAAATTCAACTGAACACAAGGACTGTTTACTGGTGAGCTGTGGATTCAGCGTTAGTACTTGAGAGAAAGGTATCTTAAGAAGAAGATATACAAGCAGATAAAGACATTGTATTTACTGTTTAAAAGACTTGATAACTGGATTGATAAACTGGATACTGACATATGGACTGAATGACTATTCTTAATCTCTGTATGAATTAAATACCTATTTAAACCACAAACAGTGTATTTGTCTCAAGTGTGTGTATACTCTAGGGCCCAGCCTCACTCTCATTTGGCTGCCTGGCTTGATTGCTGCTGCACACTCTGCTAGGGGGTTTATCCCCAAACACTAACATTGGTTATGGGCCCAGCAGAGTGCACAGTCTAGCTAACCAGGTTATAGCAGTGAGAGTTTTTGGGGTGAGTTACACATTACTGTAAGGACAAACTGTTTGTTAAATAGTTATTTTTCTGCAGAGCAATGGCACAAGTAAATTTGCCAAGTCTGTCCATGATATCCAGACTAGATGGAACAAACTATGTTTCATGGTCAATGAAGTGTAGTTTACTGCTACGAAGAGAAGGTTTGTGGGATATAATTACAAACCCACCAGATGTATCAAACTTAAATCCTAATGATGAAGAGGATTATAAACTGATACAGGATTATGAAAGAAAGAATGAACAGGCTTTGTGCATCATAGGTCTCACCCTGTCTGACCAGCAACTCATTCATATCCGTGGAGTGGAAAACGCTGCAGACTGCTGGAATAGTCTTAAAAGGATTTATGTTCGAGACAGTGTAGGAGCTCATATCAATCTTACACGGAAGCTGTTTAGGACACATCTTGAGATAAATGGAGACATGTTAACTCATTTAAACTGTATGAAAAGCATTTTTCAAGAACTGCAAGAGAAAGAGCTTATATTTAATGAGTTGCAACAAGTATACATCATATTGTCTTCTTTGGATCGAAGCTATGATGATTTTGTGACTGCATTAGAGGTATTGCCAAAAGACAGTTTATCAGTAACTGAGATAACCGGCAGGCTATTAGAGGAAGCCAGGAGAAGGAGTGAACGTGAACAGCTGAGGGAAGATAAGCCTAATGAAGAGAAATTATCTTCAAAGCCTGAGAGAAACCAGCTGTGTAAAGTAAAGCACCCGGAAGAAGAGAAGTTATCTTCAACGGCATACACAATTAAAAAGTGTTTTAATTGTGGAGGCAGAGGACATTTGGCAAGATTCTGCAGAAAAGGAAAATGCCAGAATTTAAAGAAGCCAAAGAAATCCTTTGAACTGGCCATGTTTAGCAATTGTAATATGAAAAATAATAAGTGCACACTGGAGAGAGATAACAAAAAGGTAACTGCAGCTTTAAATGGAGCATTGTATGTCTTACATGATAGTAAGAAAGGGGAGGCACAAACTGTATTTAAAAATACCAAGCCTCATGATGAATGTATTCATTTATTGCATAGACGTTTGGGGCATGTGAATTTTAAAATGCTAAAACGTACAGTAGAGTTATCTGAAGGCATAAGGTTAAAACCCTGTGATAAGTATTTGCGTTGTAATGTCTGTTGTGAAAATAAGAGTAAAATATTGCCTGCAAATAGGCTAAATGGTTTCAAAACTAAAGAACCTTTAGAAGTAGTATTTGCAGACATTATTGGTCCAAAGAAACCCAGTATGGGGGTGCTCGATATATACTGAGCATTATGGACTATTACTTCTAGATATGGGTTTTGCTACCTAATGAAAAGCAAAACTGAAACATATCAACATTTCTTCAACTGGTTAAAGTTTGCTGAAAGAAAACCAAACGGCAACTTATAACCTTGGTGACAGATAATGGCACGGAATTTGTTAATAGCAAATTCCAGAATAGGTTAAAGGCAGCTGGAATAGCTCATAAGACATCTGCACCATACAGACCACAGCACAATGCATATGTTGAGAGGCGAGGCCAAACATTGCAGGCGATGACCCGTACTATGTTAACTGATTCTGGGTTACCTGATTCTTTGTGGGGGGAGGCCACAATGTGTGCTAATAATTTATTAAATAATATGGTTAACTCAACCACTGGTGAAATACCATTTACCATGTGGCATGGCAGGAAGCCTGATCTGAGTTACCTGCACACATTTGGTGCACCAGCATGGGTGCATATCCCTACACAACTCAGGCGTAAAGGGCAACATAGAGCTAAACAATTTTTTTTCGTTGGTTACCAAGCTAACCATAGGGCATATAGATTTTGGGAGAAAGGCACATCTAGAGTGTTATGTAGTGCCAATGCCCAATTTCTAGAGCACGTAGGATGGGATAAGTTAGAGCAGGATACCAATAAAGAGGTGGTTATTGAATCATACAGAAATCCCATTAAGTATCCCTGTAACTTTAAGAAAGATGTAAAGGAAGAAGTACAGGATGAAGTACAGCCCCTAGAGGAAGAAATAGCTGAGGATGAGAAACAGGTTGTAACTCAACCAAGCCCAGCAATTCCCAGAAGGACTACACGTGTATCTAGACCGCCTGATAGATACCAGGCTAATACAGTGTGCCAGGTAAATAGAGTTCCATCTACTGTGGATGAGATAAAAAGATATCCTTCTAAAGAGAAAGAAAATTGGTATGCAGCAATTAATAAAGAATTGAAGTCTTTGAAGGATATGAAGGTGTATGAAAATGTGAGATTACCTAGTAATGAAAAAACCATTGGCTGCAAATGGATTTTTAAAATAAAGACTGATAAGGATGGAAACACAATCCATAAGGCAAGGTTAGTAGCCCAAGGTTTTAGACAAAGTGCAAAAGACTATGATGAAGTATTTGCACCTAGTCTGAAAGCAGCAACGTTAAGGGCAGCATTAGTGTGGGCAGCAAGCAAGAAGTATATAGTTAACCATTTAGATGTGGAAACTGCTTACTTGCATGCTCCACTAAGACATACTGTGTATATGAAAAGGCCTAATGGATTTAAAGGAGACAATGATAATGATTGTTGGTTATTAAAGAAGAGCCTTTATGGTCTTAAACAATCGGGCTATGAATGGAACCAGTATATTGTGAAGGAACTGACCAATATAGGATATAAAGCTGGTTTAGCTGACCCATGTCTATTTAAGAGAGAAAAGAATGGGAAGATATCATTATTATTATTGTTTACTGATGATATTGCTCTGATAACTAAGACTAATGATGAAGCAAATGAAATAATTTCATCATTAGCCAAGAAAGTAAAAATCAAGCAATTAGGGGAGATAAAAAGATATCTAGGTTTGAATATACTGAGAACACAGAAAGGGTTTAAGATATCTCAAGAAGATAAGATATCTAAATTGCTAATGGATTATAAAATCGAACTTTGTAAGCCTGCAAAGACTCCAATGAGTCAGGATATTTGCAAAATGGATACACAAAGTCCCAAATGTGATAAGAAACTGTATCAATCTTTGATTGGTAGCTTATCATATATTAGCAATTGGTCAAGGCCAGATATTGCTTTTAGTATTAATCAGCTGGCTCGACACAATAATGACCCCCTTCAATGTCACTGGAATGCATTGAAAAGAATCCTAAGATATCTTAAAGAAACATTACACCATGCACTGTATTTAGAACCAGAAGGTGATCTCATATTGAGTGCTTATGCGGATGCTAGTTTTGCAGCAGAAAGAGATACTAGAAAGTCGACTTCAGGAACAGCCATAATGCTGGGTAATACATTAATAGGCTGGAAGTCTATAAGGCAACAGCATATAAGTTTGTCTACTATGGAGGCAGAATTCTCCTGTTTATCATTTTTATGTACTGAGTTGATTATGTACAAACAAATGTTGAAGGATATGGGTATAACTGTAAATTACCCTATAGTAGTACATGAGGATAATCAGGCAGCAATTAAAATGGCTACAAGTATTGCAGTTAAAACGAGGAGTAAACATACAGATTTGAAGTATCTTAATGTAAGAGAATCTGTACAGAGTAAATTGATACAGCTGGAATACTGCATGTCGGAGGACAATGTAGCTGATCATTTTACTAAAGCCCAAGGTGCTATTAAGCATCTAGAGAGTTGTAGAAAATATGGGTTCAGATTGTAAAGGCATTACATATTTATGTCACCCAAAAGGGGAGAATGTTGGGTATATGAATACTCCAACTGGTTTGGTTGAATAAATATGTAAACCTAGGATTAAAGTGCTATGTAGCTTTAAAGCTAGAAACTGCAATGTCATTGTGGGTGCGGTTGCAGGCAGCAATATAGGTAGGAGGGGAAACGTAATTACCCCGGCTTCTGGATGCAACTGTCTGAGTCCGGCTTCTGGATGCAACTGTCTGAGTCCGGCTTCTGGATGCAACTGTCTGAGTCACTGGCTTCTGGATGCACCTGGTTACTGTTCCTAGTCTGCTGCCTACTGTTGTTGGAAAGTCTATCTGCTTACTTTGGAGGCTACTGTGCCAGATACCAAATTCAACTGAACACAAGGACTGTTTACTGGTGAGCTGTGGATTCAGCGTTAGTACTTGAGAGAAAGGTATCTTAAGAAGAAGATATACAAGCAGATAAAGACATTGTATTTACTGTTTAAAAGACTTGATAACTGGATTGATAAACTGGATACTGACATATGGACTGAATGACTATTCTTAATCTCTGTATGAATTAAATACCTATTTAAACCACAAACAGTGTATTTGTCTCAAGTGTGTGTATACTCTAGGGCCCAGCCTCACTCTCATTTGGCTGCCTGGCTTGATTGCTGCTGCACACTCTGCTAGGGGGTTTATCCCCAAACACTAACAGAAGAGATAGAGGAAAAAGGACGCCATGCTAGGAGGAGATTCTATGGTACCACAGAACTGGTAGTAAATAAAATTGAATCCCACCACTGCTTTGGGACATTCCAAATCTATTATTCCATGATATTGTCGTCAGAAGGGCAGGGCTATATCACCTGTATGATGATTCTCCGCACCCTTTCTATGCTAGAGTGAGCTTCTATGTGCCCCCCCCTTCTTTTTCCCCATCCATATAAACTTTGTTTTTCAACCTTCAGTTTCTCAGGAGTCAAAGCAGCATTCATTAAGATCCATGAACTGCTGAGATTAAATAAGCAGAAATTACTTGTGCAAATCAAACGATCAAGAGTTTGACTGAATAATATTTGACTGGTCATGGTTGAATAGTAAAAACAAGATAAATGAGTAAGCAGAGAGGAGAAGCAGACGGGGTGACTCTTTGACATTTTGAGTTGGACTTGACTGCCCTTGAAAGATGGCCAACATTCCTCCAACTGGCCATAATCAAAGGACCTCGGTGATTTATTCATCCTAGGTTGCATCAACAGAAGGACAGAATCAAGATAATAAGAGATGATAGTACAGCTTCATCCTGGACTAGTGAGACCACATAGATTACTACATCCAGTTTTGGTCACCATGATACAGAAAAGATGTTGAGACTCTAGGAAGAGTGCAGAGAAGAGCAACAAAGATGATTAGGAGACTGGAGGCTAAAAATATACGATGAATGGTTGTTGGAATTGGGTATGTCTAGTCTAATGAAAATACAGAATAACAGAATAGAATGGAATAACAGTGTTGGAAGGTACCTTGGAGGTCTTCTCGTCCAGTAGTCACCAACCAGTGGGCTGGGGACCACTGGTTGTCGACAAGAAAATGTTGGTGATTCGCAGAGAAATGTCACCACCAATTAATCCAGGCTGCGTGGGAACACAAGGCTGCGCTGCCCACATAGCCCATAGGAACACAAAGCTTGTGTCCCTTGCACTGCAAATAACACAAGGCAGTGAGGGGATGGGGGAAAGGATGGAGGAGGAAAACTTGTGCCACTCGCCCCACATGCCTTGCCTGGCCACCAGGTTGCTTCTTTCCACTTCTTTCTTCTTCTGCTTTTGGCTGCCTGCAAGGAAAGCAGCAAAAGTCTTTCTTTCTCTCCCCCAAACTCCATCAGAAATGAGTCTTTGGGACCCTTCAAGGCCTCCTACTCTAAGAGGCTGTGCCAGCATGACAAGTCTCACAAAGACTCATTTCTGTTTGGGGGAGAGAAAGAAAGACTTCTGCTGCTTCTGCTGCTTTCCTTGCATGAAGCCAAAAGTCTCTCTCTCTTTCTCTCCCCCCACCCTGAGAACGGAGCAGGAGACGGTATCCTGCAATCCCAAATAAAGAATGATCGATCGGTAGGAAAACAGGGTGGGGAATTTTCCTGCAGCCTTTTTTGGGGGGATTTTCCAGAGTCTCTGGTCCACGGGATTTAAAATTATGAGTTTGGTGGTCCCTGAGGTCCAAAAGGTTGGCAACACCTGTTCTAGTCCAACCCCCTGCTTAGACAGAAAACCTTTATTATTTCAGACAAATGGTTATCCAATCTCTTCTTAAAAACTTCCAGCGTTGGAGCATCCGCAACTTCTGGAGACAAGTAGTTCTAGCAATTAACTGTTAGGAAGTTTCTCCATAATTCCAGATAGTTTCTCTCCTTGGTTAGTTTCCATCCATTGTTTCTTGTCCCCCAGACCCTTCTGGTGCTTTGGAAAATAAGTGGACCCCCTCTTCTTTATGGCAGCCCCTCAAATATTGGAACATTGCCATTTGTTCAGCCTGGTGCAGAGTCACCTGATGGAGAAGGGGGTTCAGGGGTGGCCTTCTGCCCATTCGGACCAGTTCAGGTGAACCCCGAGCTCTGATGATCAGCTGCCTCCAAACCGGTTCGTTTGGACGATCATGTAGGCCTGACTGCCCACCTCTGCACTGTACTCACCTATATCTGCTCAGCTGATTCATGTGGCAGAGCGATCTGCTGCGCCTCAGCTGTGTTACTTCCCTGAAGTAACAACGAAGATAAGTCATTGCAAAAAAGCTGTGCATTTAGGTGTGCAATTAGCAAACCAGTTGTTACACTGTTACATCAACCACTGAGGCGGTTGGGCTAGAAGACTTCCAAGGGAGATGGTATTCAGCGGGTTCTGACCAGTTCTGGAGAACCAGTAGCGGAAATTTTGAGTAGTTCCGAGAACCGGCCAATCCCACCTCTGACTGGCCCCGCCCCCATCTATTCTCTGCCTCCCATTGAGTCCCAGCTGATCGGCTGGGTCTCCTTTGGTTGCCCTGCAAAGGAGAACGGATCTGGAAAGCAGGTTAGTGGGGGTGGAGAGGGAATGGAGATTTTGCAGTATCCTTCCCCTGCCACGCCCACCAAGCCACGCCCACAGAACCGATAGTAAAAAATAAATAAAAAAATTGAATCCCACCACTGCTCCAAGGTCCTTTCCAATTCTGTTATTCTGTAATTTTCTAATTTATTTGGGACATACTATTTTCTAGCACAGTTCTGCCTCTCACCCAGCAGAGCTTGCTTAAAAGGGGGCTGGGGGTGGTGGTGGTGGGATCTGCTGAGATTGTCCCTTCAATTCCCTCATGAGGTTGGATCATCTTAGACAGCCATTTTTTGCAATGGAAAAACCACACCTCTGTGTTTTTCTTGGTTCCTCTGAGAAAGTTACTTCGTTTTTAACTTTTTATACAAGCACAGATGACTTTGTCTGTATCCTAAAAAAAAAAAAAAAGATGAGTGTTGGAAGAAATATCCATCTGGGTACAGTTCCAAGTGGGGAGAAAGACACTGGAATCATGGAAGTTGATTGGAAAGATGGTTTATTGATGGACAGGGCCACGTAGGTTTGATGTCCTGGGCAGCTGAGCACATGGAGTGGAGAGTGAGGGTTATTTATACCTTCTCTTGGGCCTTGCCCTTGAGCTTCCTGTTCCTGTGGCAAGAGCATGTATTCTATTAGCTGTAGTCAGACTCCCATGGGCCAAAAGTATTCCCCTCCTTCCTTTCTTTGCTTTTATATTAGTTATTATTTTTATGTTTACTTTCAAAATTCAATAAAGATACCATCTATTTTATTTAGAAATTCTTGTCAGTGGCTGGAAAGGGCTGAATGAAACGACAGGCACTGATCATACCAATAAGGAAGAATATTTGTACCTCAGGGTTCAAGCGAGAGCTCCTCAGTTTCTCTGAACTTGGTTGTTTTCTTGTAAATGTTTCATTAAGCAAACTAGAGAAAAGCAGTGGATTTTATGGAGAGGAGGAGGAAAAGAAGGACGAGGAGGAGGAGGAGGAAGAAGAGGAGGAGAAAAGAAGAAGAAGAAGAAGAAGAAGAAGAAGAAGAAGAAGAAGAAGAAGAAGAAGAGGAGGAGGAGGAGGAGGAGGAAGAGGAAGAGAAAGAGAAAGAAGAAGAGAAGAAGAGGAAGAAGACTGTGGTGTGCTTGGTGCTCTCTGAGCTTGGTTGTTTTCTTGCAGATGTTTCATTACCTGAAGTAGATAATATCATGATGTGAAACATCTCCAAGAAAACTACCACACTTACGGCGCACCAAGGAGCTTCACTGGTCATAGCAGTACAAGGACAGACACTAAGCATCAGCTGCAGAGAAGCACGGGCTTACTTACCACACCAGGCAGGACCCAAGGTGCAGGCTATGTAGAGAGAACTCAGGGAGAGCCCTACAAATTGTAAGACATATCCTTCTGGGTTCAGTTCCAAGTGGGGGGAAAAGACACTGGATTCATGGAAGCTGCTTGGAAAGAAGGTTTAAGGACCACATGCCTTGGAGCTCCTGGGCAAAAAGGGAAGAGATGCTGAGTGTCCCTGGGTTTTATACCTTCTCTAAACTTTGAACTTCCCGAGGCACAGGAAGAATATTCAGATTGATTGCTGTCAGGGATCATAGCTAGGTTTGTAGGTTGTCTGTGTGCTATGTTTGGTTGAATCCTGCTGGGTGATGCAGGATTCAAACCAGGTGCCATGCGGTGAGAGGGATATTCCTATCATGTCCTGAGGGCCATGTCTTAATTCCACCCCACTGGAGCGAAAGGGGGAAGAAGGGAGCTGTAGGAAGCTGCTTTGTCTTTAAAAACATGTTTCTCCTTTTCTCATTCCAGGGAAATATAATGTTCTGCCTGTTTAATATTTCCTAGAATATTTCTTTCTTCTAGGAGAGGGGTGGGTGATAACTTTCTACAACATAGTGGCAAGCTGTGCAGTACAGGCAGAAACAATACACACACTGAATGGTACAAGCGTAGGTTATGTCATCTCAAAGTGCCTTTCAACAGTTCCAAGAAGGCTTCACACCCATTTGCACCACTCTGGTGACCCCGATGACACAGATCAATCTCCAAGTGGCCTCAATGAGACTCTAAAAGGATGCAAAGGACCAGTTCTGTCTGCAAGAAGTATCAATCCTTCCCTTCCCCGCCATCCAGCCAGAATTTAAGAAGCTTCTTGGATTAAGAAGTGAAATGTCTTCAAAGATAAAACCAGAAAGTCCAGTGGCCTCTTGAAAAAACACTTTTGGGACAAGAGAGGAGGTGGAAAGTCAAGGTCAAGGCCATCTCAGTGATGGTAGGAGAACTTGAGAGTATGACTTTTTTTTTTGAAAGCAATTTTATTAGTTTTTAAAGACAAACAAAACATAAAAACATCCAGCTTTCTTTGATAAATATACAAACAGTGTGTCGGTTGGTTTACCAGTTTTTTGGTGCATCCATTTCGTAGTCTCAATTACAGTTACATTACATAATAACTCATATTATCAATCAAAAATTATACACCCTAGTATCACTATTAAACAATCATTTGACTATGATTTTATTCATTCATACTTTGCGAGATAGCTATAATTTACTTTATTTTATAACAAATCATATAATCATACCAAATCTATCCTAAAAACATTTTATAAATATGATATCGAATAAAAAAGAAAAAATATCTCTTTATTTATTCGTTATTATCTAAAATTCTAGATATTCTATTTATTGTGTTTTATCATCCAACCATTGATAGAAAAGGTCCCAAATTTCATAGAATTGTTTATCCTCTTGTTCTCTAATTTCAAATGTCAATCCAGTCATTTCAGCACATTCCAATATTTTCTTAATAATTTCTTCCTGCAATGGTATTTTCTCATTTTTCCAGTTTTTAGAAAATGCAACCCTAGCCGCTGTTAATACGTTTACAATCAAGTATTTCAAATCTTTACTATATGTATCAGGTAAGATTCCCAATAAAAAGATCTCTGGTTTCAAGTCTATGTGTTTCTTTGTCATTTTTTCCAACCACATGCAAATTTTGGTCCAGTATTTTCTAGCGTCCTCACAAGTCCACCACATATGGTAATATGAGCCAGGTATCTGATGACGTTTCCAGCATTTTTCGGATTTATTCTTGAACATTCTTGCTATTCTTGTTGGGGAAAAATGCCACCTGTAAAACATCTTATACAAATTTTCTTTATAAGCTGTTGACATTGACATTTTATAATTTTGAGACCACAATTTTTGCTATTTCTCTAAATCAATCCCATATCCAAAATTCTTCCTCCAAGCAATCATAGTTTCTTTAACTTGTTCTTCCTCTAGTTTAATTTCCAGTAAATAACCGTATATTTTTTTAATCACCTTTTCATCAGTACCTGTCAAAATCTTGTCTAAATCAGTCAATTTATCATAAAATCCCTAAAGTCCAAAGCGAGGAACAGCTGAGATATTTTGCAAAACCCTCAAACACCCAGGCTTCCGATAGAGGATTCTAGATTGAGGAAGTCACAGATCACCCATAAGAGTGAGAAGGGAGTTTAAAAATAATAATGAGAAAGAAAACAGGGCACATCTGTGCATGTTAGCAAGGAATTAGCCCTGAAATCCCTCCATTGCCGCTTCATTTCTGAGAAAAGTGCCTTTCGCACAGATGCGCCGAGTGTTACGGAAGACTAAATAAACAGCTGAAATTCAGCAGGGTGACTGATCTGATCCAGAAAATCAGTGCTACCTCACTTCATTTTGTGTATCTCCTTTGAAGGGATGATCAGGTGAATCACATCCAAATTGAATCATCCAGAGTGTGGGCATGATAATTAGGTAGGTAGGTAGATAGGTAGGTGGACGGAAGGACACAGACTGACAGATATATGAAAGACAGACACACTGACTGACACAACACTCTCACTAACACTGGCAGGGCAAGCCACTTATATAGAAACAGAAAGCAAACCCCTCTCCCTTCTAGCACTGATGATGTTACCTAGTTGGTTCGTGAAATATCTGACGGGAAAAAAACCAAGGACCCCACAGTCCTCCTCCTCCTCCTCCTCTCCACAAAGTCCATTCCCTTGTAGCACTGAAGATGTCACCTAGTTTGGCCATGTAACAACTGCAAGAAAACAGCTAAACTCAGAGAGCGCCAAGGACGCCACAGAGAGGTATTCAATCCAGAATTTCCCCAGTAGGTCCACAGAATACAGCATGCATCACCGCCAGTTAGCAGCCAAAGCCAAGAACCCATAACATATGTAGTCTGTCACATGGTCAAGCCAAATGTGGCTTTAAGATTGGCATCATCAAGAGGTTGCTGTAAAGCCAGGACCACAGAAGGCCCTGGTGCCCTCAACACTGTCCAGGCAGAAGATTCAATTACAGTTCAATTGACCTTTCAGAGCAGAGCTATCTTGTCACCATCTGCCTTTCTACCCAGTGGCTTTCTTGATAAATGAGTCAACGGGGAAAGGCAGCAACACGAATAAGTTGTCAGCAGTGTGCAGTGGAGGGTTGACTTGGCTTGATTTCAGCCTCGGCTTCCAAATTAAACATCTCTTTGTTTTGAGCCATAGGATGATTTCTGTACCATGACAGCAGTATTCCAGGATTTGAGAGGCTGCCACAAAGGGGAAGGAGTCCATTTGTGTCCCAAAGGCAAGACAAGAAACAATGGATGGAAACCAATCAAGGAGAGAACCAACCTGGAATCAAGGAGAAACTTCCTAACAGTGAGGACAATTAACCAGCGGAACAGCTTACCACCAGAAGTTGTGGGTGCCTCATCACTGGAAGGTTTTAAAGAAGGGACTAGACAGCCGCTTGCCTGAAATGCCTCCTGCTTGAGCAGAGGGTTGGATTAGAAAACCTCCAAGGTTCCTTCCAGGTCTATTTTGATGATGAAGTCAATAACAGTAACAGAATTGAAAGGAACATTGGAGATCATCTAGTCCAACGGCCTGCTCTCTCAGGAGCTATATTATTTCTGATAGATGGTTATTGTGATTGGAAGAATTGGTCCTGTGGGGAGTTTTGACTCTGATGACTGTTAGATCGTGGATTGACGTCAGAACCAGGAAACGTTAATCTGAAGGGCAAGCCAGTTAATTAGCACGTTGCCTTAATGGGTATAAAAGGACACAGCTGAGCTGGTGCCTTTCGCCAGAAACAAAATGACTATTTTGAATGAGGACGTTACAGCAAAGAGCTCTCTGTTTGTTTGAATTCCGAAGGGGAGTCCTAACAGTTTCTGCCAGCCGTTATCTTGTTATTTCCTTCAGTTTGATTTGATTGTGAAACGGCTGTTTTGTGTTTGTTCGTTTGAATTTCCAAGAGGAGACATAACAGATGGTTATTTCGTTTTTTTTTCTTAAAAGCCTCCAGTGTTGGGGCATCCATAGGAAATTTCCAAAAGGCAATTTGCTCCACTGGTTAATTGTTCTCACTGTTAGGAACTTTCTCCTAAGTTCTTAGGTTGCTTCTCAGCCTAGGTGAGTTTCGATCCATTGTTTCTTGTCCTGCCTTCAGGTGCTTTAGTAAATAAGTCGATCCACTCTTCCTCGTGGCAGCCCCTTAGATATTGGAAGACTGCTATCACTTACCCCCCTAGTCCTTCTTTTCACTAGACTGAACATACTCAATTCCTGAAACCGTTCTTCATATATTTTAGCTTCTAGGCCTCTAATCATTTTTGTTGTTCTTCTCTGAACTCTTTTCAAAGTCTCAAAGTCTTTTTTTTTTGTATTGGGTGACTAAAATTGGATGCAGTATTCTAAGTGTGGCCTTATCGTGTCAAGTTGTCCCAAATGTGTTTTTTTCAAGAGGCAACTAGACTTTCTGGATTTTCTTTGAAGACTTTTTCACTTCTCATCCAAGAAGGTTTGTCAGCCTTGATTGCATGGTGGGGAATGGAAGAATTGATACTCCTTGTAGACAGTTGGTTCTTTGCATTCTTTTAGTAAGTCATTGAGGCCACTTGGAGGTCTATCTGTGTCCTCAGAGTCACCTGATTGGTGCAAAGGGCTGCAAAGCCTTCTTGGAACTGTTGAAAGGACTATGTTGTAGACTGGAGATAGATGATGCTGTATCCCTCCTCCTCTGTTGAAGGAGGGCTGTTCAATTCGGACATCGATGGCCTCTTTGACCCCTCTCTCAAACCAGTGGTCCTCTCTGTCCAAAATGTGAGCTTTGCTGTCTTCAAAAAAAGGGGGGCTTTTGTCTTTTAAATGCTGAATCTTGTCCTGGTGGGTTTGTTCTCCTATGTTACACCATGTGTTTGTGAAGTGGTTGTTTTGTTTCCCCTATGTACAGATCTTCACATGGCTCACTACATTGTACTGCATCTACCCTGTTGCTCAGTTTGTGTCTAGATGTTTTATCTATGGGGCAGACCAGCTTCTGCCTTAGTGTAGTCTTGGGTTTAAAGTGTGCCTGTATATTGTGTTGGCTGAAGATCCTCCTGAGCGCTTCAGATATTCCTGCAAAGTATGGAATGAAAATTGAGCTGAAGAAGCTTCTTGGATGAGAAGTGAAACATCCTCAGAAAGACCAGTTGCGTCTTGAAAAAAACATCTTTGGGAGAAACATGACCTGGATGATGGACCACACACATATGGACCAAAGAGATAAGTGTGGCCTTACCAGGGTCTACACATCTGAAAGCAATAAGATCTTTTCAGTAGCCAAGAAAACTGGAGGTTGTGTGAAATGTCACTTTTTGGTCTGCCCCAGCTTAGCTACGGTTGCCTTTTGCAATTGTAAAATAAAATAACATTTTTAAACAGCAGCAGGCCAGGCATGTTTTAATAGATCAACTGAGATAAGAGGAAAATAGCTGCCCTGGGATTGATTTGTCTTCTCTCGGCTTATAATTAAAATTTGAAAAATCTCTCCTGGGTAATGAGAAGATACTCAGGCGGTGTCACTTACACATTCGGCTGTTCAAGCATTCATCCCTACTACAGGAAACCATTATCTGTAATTCATACAAATGTCAAGAAATCGGTAGAAAGTAACGGCTTCCCTTTAAAACGGGAAAGTAAAAGTCATTTACTTGCCCCTTGATGTGTTAGGATCGTAATATTTAGTCTTTGGAGACAATTATTATGAGTCCCCTGGACTGCAAGGAGATCCAATCAGTCAATGCTAAAGGAAATCAACCATGTCTGTCCTTTGGAAGGGCAGATGTTGAAGCCAAAGCTGAAATCCTTTGGCCACCAGATGAGAAGACGTTACCCCTTGGAGAAGACCCTGATGTGATCAACTCAATGAACATGAATTTGAGCAAATTCTGGGAGACAGTGGAGGACAGAGGGGTTTATGTCCAGTAATCTATGGAGTTATGAAGAGTCAGACACAATTTAGCTACAGAACAACAACATATGTCCGCAAGATCTGGAGCACTAGGAAGGTTGAGCTCCGAAGAATTGATGCAGAGGTGGTATTCAGCAGGTTCTGACCAGTTCTGGAGAACCGGTAGTGGAAATTTTGAGTAGTTGGGAGAACTGTCAAATCCCACCTCTGACTGGCCCCACCAACCCCATCTCTTCTCTGCCTCCCAAGTCCCAGCTGATCAGCTGGGTCTTCTTTTGTTGCCCTACACAGGAGGATGGAGCTGGAAAGCAGGTTAGTGGGGTAGGGAGAGAATGGGGATTTTACAGTATCCTTCCTCTGCCATGCCCACCAAGCCAGCCCACCAAGCCACGCCATGCCCACCAAGACATGCCCACAGAACCGGTAGTAAAAATTTTTTTGAATCCTACCACTGAATTGATGCCTTCAAATTGTGGTGTTGGAAAAGACTCTTGAGAGTCCCTTGGACTGTAAGGAGATACTGTCAGTCAACCTTGAAGGAAACCATCCTTGACTGATCTATGGAAAGATAGATCCTGAAACAGAAACTCAGATACTTTGGCCACCTAATGAGAGGAGAAGACTCATTGGAGAAGACTCTGAAGTTGAGAAAAAGTGAAGGCAAAAAGAAAAGGGGATGGCAGAGGATAAGATGGTTAGATAGTGTCATTAACACATTTTGCAAGTCAACCTTGAAATGGGGATTGGCCCATCTCACTCCTGCCAGCAGAGCAGCCATGCTGTGGGTTCCATCAGCCCAATTATTCTGGCTGGTGGGGTCCAGGAGGAAGGCTTTCTCTGTTGTCGCTCCTGCCCTCTGGAACATTTTGGCCCCCTAATGTGAGGTTGACCCCAACCCTACTCTCCTTTACTAAGGGCCTAAAGATCTGACTCTGCCAATGGGCCCATTGTCCCAATGAGGGAAAGGCACAGTGGAGGTGGTTGATCTAGTGACAACAGATTCGGTCCGATCTAAATATAGTATATAAAATCATACATTGCAATGTCCTACCGGTCAATGAATACTTCAGCTTCAACCATAACAACACAAGAGCAAACAACAGATACAAATTCAAGGTTAACCGCACCAAGCTTGATTGCAGGAAATACGACTTCAGCCACAGAGTGGTCAATGTCTGGAATACTCTACTTCACTCTGAGAAGCACAGAGCCGAAGACACAAGCCTGAAGATGATGAATGAGACTTCATCGAAACGTTGCCTAGATACTGCCAATCTTATGTGGGAGAAAACCCGAATAACCAAAGATCTATCTATCTATCTATCTATCTATCTATCTATCTATCTATCTATCTATAATTCAGAGCTACATTACATCAGATGGGCAGCCAATAAATTGTGTAAATAAATAAATGAATATTGACGAAGCAAAAAAGAAAAAAAAGAGCAAATTAAATCAGCGATGAAGTTTGAAGTTCAAAGTTAGTCTCCAAATGAGATTATGCATTGCGTACATAGTTAAGTCTTATCTCTGACTGTCCTTTGGAAGGACAGATCCTCAAGGTGAAGCTCAAATCCTTTGGCCACCTGATGAGAAGAGAGGACTCCTTGGAGAAATCCTGATGTCGGGAAAGAAGGAAAACGAACAGAGAAGAGGATGGCAGAGGATGAGATTGCTAGGTGGTGTCATGGATGAAATGACCGTGGATTTGGGGGCAAATTCAGGGAGAGAGAGGAGGACGGGATGGAGGTAGGGGAGTTAGTGTGCCTCTATGGGGTTGTGTAGAGGCAGACATGGCTTAGTAGATGAATAGATAGATAGATAGATAGATAGATAGATAGATAGATAGATAGATTTATTGTCATTGTACTCAGAAACCTGAGAACAACAAAATAAGGTGCTCTTCCACAACGTGCAACTGAACAACACCAAAAGACATATACAAATAACAATGTAAAACAAATTAAAACAAATAACAGTTAAAAACTGTACAACCAGGATATATATATCTGTTAAGACCACCAGATTCATAACTATATAATCTGATCCCAGCACTTGGGTAAAAGCTATGTTTAAATCTACTTGTCCTGGCTTTCAGCACTCTATATCGTCTTCCTGATGGTAGGATCTCAAACAACGAGTGGCCTGGATGCGAAGGGTCTCTCAGGATCTTTTGTATCTTCCTCCTACATCCCATGTTATACAAATCCTCCAATGAGGGAAGAGGACATCCGCTGATCTTTTGTGCCCTTTTTATCACTCTTTGGAGTGCCCTTTTGAACAACAAGGTTGGACTAGAAGATCTAATCAAGGAGAGAATCAACTTAGAACTAAGGAGAAATTTCCTAATGATGAGAACAATTAACCAGCACAATACCTTGCCTTCAGAAGTTGTGGGTGCTCCAATACTGGAGGTTTTTAAGAAGTGACTGGACAGCCATTTGTCTAAAACAGTATAAGGTTTCCTTTGCAAGCAAGGGGCTGGACTAGAAGACCTCCAAAGTCCTTCCAACTCTTTTATTCTGTTAGATCAGCCTTCTAGATCCTCCAGGGCCCACTTGGGTGTGTTTTGGAAAGCAACAAGTATAATTTGGAAGTCAAGAGCTGCTTTTTCCTCTTTCTTTCCAGCTCCAGTATGGAATGCCAGCTATCTAAGGCTCAAGAAGTAGTAAACAGCATTCAAAATGAGTAACTTCTGAGTGCCTGATCCTCCGGGGACCTGTCCTGGTGCCATTGAAACTATCCAAATTGGCTTTCACCCCAACAACTGTTGGCGGCAACATCTACCACTGAATTAGCGCGTTTAATACAAAAGCATTTCCTTCTCCCCTGAATCCCCTTCTGTTTTGTTTCAGTGAAGGATGCTAACTATGAGAAATGGAGGAAAACCTCTAGCTTTGGGTTATTTATATGGTGAATCATTTCCCTCCTTTTGTGCCAAGCTAAAAAGACCCAGGGACCTTATCTGAAATATAGAGTGTTGTTTCCTATCAGTGGAGGCCAAGGATGGTGAACTCGTAGTGAGCTTTCAGGATGTGAGGAGAAGCCAGACGTCAACTCATAAAGCATTCCTGGCTTGCTCTTGAGTTGCCATGAGAAGGAGGGGGGGGATATCTGAAGAAACAGTTTGGTTGCTATGACCTGAAGCACATTCCACATATACCTTTCTCCAGATAGTGTCCCAGGTTACCAGAACCAGCTGGAGGGGCGTGTTTTCTATAGCCCACCCAAGTGCTCCATTGGAGAATGTAATTTATGACACACTCTGGGAGAAGTGGGGAAATAGGTTCATAGGTGGGCAGTAAATTATGTCGGGCAGAGCCGACTGCATTTGGGGAAAGTGCCGGCATGTTGCTCCTAATAAATAATTGGATTTCTTTTGAAACATGGCTCATGAATTAATTGGGGGCATCCTTCGGAACCCTGACAGCAGAGTGACTCCCTTTTCACAGTGCCTGGAAGCCATTAGGGACTGGATGGCGAGCAACGGGTTGAAACTGAACCCTAGCAAGATCGAGTGGCTCTGGGTTTGGAGTTCTTTGGCCCATGGAGAATTGCCACCTTTGGTCTTGGATGGGATGGCACTGTCCCAAACAGACCCTGTGTCAAGGTTCCAACTGATGAACTCAATCAATCAAGCACTGTTAAGCAGATCCAATCTCTTGATGCAAAACTTTATTGAGTACATCATTTAGGTACAGAATGAAAGCAAAACCTGCTCTGGGTAATTCCCGGGCAATGGAGTATAGAATCCTCCCTCCCCCCATTAGTGCAGGTCACATTGTCCAATTAGGTGTCCAAGTGTTGTTGTGGGAAAGTTTCCACCACTCTGGCAGACATCTGCTGAAATGTCCTTGGTTCCCATGAGACAGTTTCTTGTTATCATCTGGAATACACATTCCGATCTCTCCCTCCCACCAGTCTGTTGGCAAGTTGTGAAGCGGTCAAAGTAAAAACAGCCTGAATACACTTCGAAGCTTGACACCCTGTGCCAAGTTGATTAGTTGCCACCTTTGATCTTGGATAGAGTGACATCTTTTTTATAGTGTGGTCACCCACACTGGATGCAGAATTCTAGGTGAGGTCTTGATCTTCATTTAATCCCTCTGTTAACGCAATTTAGGATTACATTGGCTTGTTTGACTGACGCTGCATACGCTTGTCGTATATTTAGCTGGTTGTCCACTAAGACTCCAAAATCCCTCTCACAATTACTGCTATTAAGCCTGGTTTCACACAGTCTATATGTGTACTTTTGGTTTTTCTTGCCTAAGTGTAAGACTTTACTTTTCTCTACATTGGGTTGCATTTTGTTAAATAGGGCCCTGGATCTTGAGCCTATCTTCAGTATCATCTGCGAATTTGGTAAGTTCCCCTTCTATTCCCTCATCTAAGTCGTTTATGAAGATATTGAAGAGTATTAGGCCTAAGATGGAACCTTTAGATATTTGCCTACACAGACTTTGTGTCTGATCCAATCCTGATGTCTTCTTGTGCTTTTAAGCATTGATCTACCACATGATATGGGAAATGTCAAAATAACTTCCATCAAGCTGACAGAGTTTCTTTCCATCCATCATGCCACAAACTGAAGGAAAATGTGGGAATCGTCTCTGTTTCCAGTTTTTCTGAAGAATTTTAAGAGAGCAGAACACAGATGGTAGAGAATAATATTACTACATATCTTTTCAGAAATAGGATTATTTGCTAATTGTCCCCAAAATCAACTTTCAAAAACTAACTGTGAGTGTCACTCAGTCGGACACCTGTCCACCCACAAAAAGGATTTTAAGTGCTCAGCTCTTCAAAGCCATTGACTGTAGCCTATATTTACTCACTGTTCTAGAGCCAGGTTAACAAAGAGCCTTTATGCGCATTCAATGGGTATGTCAAACTTACTTGACTTAAATTTCTACTGCCTTAATATCTGGGCAGACCAATTCCATCTGTTTAATATACAAAATATAGAAGAAAGGTGTTGCTTAGTTGGGTCATGAAACGTCTGCAAGAAAACAACCACATTCAGAGGAGGAAGGTGGTGGGGGATATGACTGGTGATCTTACCTAGTTGCATAATGAAGAAGTCTATAAGAAAACAGCCAAGCAGCTACTGCATATGAACAGGGAATAAACTCCACATTGACTAGCACTGATGATGGAATTTAGTTGGGTAATGAAATGTCTGCAAGAAAACAACCAAGCTCAGACAGCAGCAAAGACACCACAGTCTTTCTCCTCCTCCTCCTCCTCTTCCTCTTCCTCTTCCTCCTCCTCCTCCTCCTCCTCCTCCTCCTCCTCCTCCTCCTCCTCCTCCTCCACCACCACCACCACCACCACCACCATCACCACCATTTTGCAAAAACTCACTTCCTTCTAGTACTGATGATGTTATCTAATTGGATCATGAAATACCTCCAGGAAAACCACTAAACTCAGAAAGTAGCAAGGACTCCACCCTCCTCCTCCTCCTCCTCCTCCTCCTCCTCCTCCTCCTCCTCCTCCTCCTCCTCCTCCTCCTCCTCCTCTTCTTCTTCTTCTTCTTCTTCTTCTTCTTCTTCTCCTCCTCCTCCTCCTCCTCCTCCTCCTCCTCCTCCTC
Organism: Pseudonaja textilis; assembly: GCF_049901715.1. Classification (NCBI taxonomy): domain Eukaryota; kingdom Metazoa; phylum Chordata; class Lepidosauria; order Squamata; family Elapidae; genus Pseudonaja; species Pseudonaja textilis. Next base: position 197,344,143 of record NC_141992.1, on the reverse strand, counting down.
CTCCTCCTTCTTCTTCCTCCTCCTCCTCCTCCTCCACCTCCTCCTCCTCCTCCTCCTCCTCCACCTCCTCCTCCTCCTCTTCCTCTTCCTCTTCCTTTTCCTCCTTCTCCTCCTCCCCCACTCCCTTCTAGTACTGATAATATTACCTAGCTGAGTAGTGAACTCTCTGCAAGCAAACAACTTCCTCTTCCTTCTCTTCCTCCCTTCCTCTTCCCTTCCTCTTCCTCCTCCTCCTCCTCCTCCTCCTCCTCCTCCTCCTCCCTCTTCCTCTTCCTCCTCCGCCCCACTCCTTCTAGTACTGATAATATTACCTAGCTGGATAGTGAACTGTCTGCAAGCAGGGAGCACTCAGGGAGCACCCCAACAATCCTCCTCCTCCTCCTCCCTCCACTCCCTTCTAGTACTGATAATATTACCTAGCTGAGTAGTGAACTCTCTGCAAGCAAACAACTTCCTCTTCCTTCTCTTCCTCCCTTCCTCTTCCCCTTCCTCTTCCTCTTCCTCCTCCTCCTCCTCCTCCTCCTCCTCCCTCTTCCTCTTCCTCCTCCGCCCCCCACTCCCTTCTAGTACTGATAATATTACCTAGCTGGATAGTAAACTGTCTGCAAGCAGGGAGCACTCAGGGAGCACCCCAACAATTCTCCTCCTCCTCCTCTTACTCCTGCTGAACCTCAGTCCTTTCTAGCACTGATGATACCACCAAGCTTAGAGATCACCAGGGACCCCCCACAGTTCAGCCCTGAGCCACAAATATTCTCTTCTGTTGCTACAAGCCTCTCTGTAACCCCCGCCCCCCCTTACTGTCCTCATACCCTCCATATATTCTAGCGGGTGGAGGAATGAGATGGTGGACCAAAAGACTTATAAACCATTTCCTCATTTCCGTTTGTTGGCTTTGTAGATCATTTAAGCATCAAGAGAACAGCAAGACAAAATATCCAAAGTAATTGAGAGAAAATCAATAGAGAGACATCTGGGGAAAGGGCAGCTTTCCCTTACTGAATTTTAATCTGGACAAGAATTACGTCCTATACCAAAGGCAAACAATAATTGAAGCAAAGTGTCAGGATCAACATTTTTGTGCTTCCCCACCCCCACCACTATTTATTTATTATTTTATTTTATTTATTGTTTAATTAAATTAGGCCTCTGACCACATTCTTAAGCCATGATTTAAAAACACCATCTCTATAGTGGTGCAAATATATGGTGGTTTTTCGTTGGATGATACACCCAGAGGGATGAAGGGAAAAGCAGATCAAGGGTGCAAGTGAATTACGTATCTCAGAGTTGGCTATCTGTCAGGATTCCAGCAGTTACTCCAATTAAATCATGAGGCCGAGCCACACTTCCATTATCTTAGCCAACCCTGAGATACATAATTCGCTGTCACCTTTGATCCTGCTTTCCCCCCCACCCTTCTGGGTGTATCATCCAACAAAAAACATCCATAGCCAAGATTCATCAATCACGCTCTCCAATTAAGATTTTTGCCTGGCAGAAGCTTCAGTCATCTAATCAGTCTTTGAAGAAAATATGAATGGAATGTAGTTTCGATTCCACACTGCCATCTGTTCTTTGAAAGTCCTCCCCCTTTCGGTTGTCAACTATAAAACGTGTATACAAAATGTTTTATGAGTTGACACATTAAATGCTAATGTGTCTATGAAGACTCACTCATCCAGGCCAAACGTATCTAAAATTGATTTAGCCATTTTAGATATGAAATGCTGATCCTCCATCTTGGAATTCCTCACCTTCTGATTTTCTTTTAAAGAATGTTTTTATACATTTAACACTTTTAATCCTAAATTATTTGGAAGTGAATGTTTCATTTTATGGATTACATTGTATGTTGCCCAGCGCCTGTCTCTGAGGGAGATGATAGGAGGTTAAGAAATATGAAATATAAATGAATAAATACTAAAGAAACCGAAATTCAATCAGCTAACATCCAGAAGACAGCAGGATGTATTCCGCTACCTGCCTCCAAACGCCTCTTTATGATTTTTTTAAGTCAGGGGAAAAAATACTGAGACCAATATATATTTTTTTAATAAAGGCAACACCTTTCTTTAACCCCAGTGCAAATGGAATTATTATTTTTCATTATATGTTCTTGTTTATTTTTAGATCCTATTTGATGTATATAGCTGGAGAAAAGAAGGACATTGAAGAAGAATGTGCTTTACTTACTCTTTAAATAGTTTTCTTAATTTGTAATACGACATACAAAGAGAATACAAAAACAGGGAAATGGATAGTGGTGGAAAGCAAGGCAAAACGGTAAAAAAAAAAAGGCATTGATTTCTGACTCCTTTGGTGCAGTAAAGTAAGGCATTAAGATCTGCCCTCAGCTTTTTACTTTTTCATAATAATAGAAACTAGCCATTTCTATAACAATAATCTATCCAATCGGTAAAAAACAAAATCAAAGTTTCATTTTTTTCCCAGCTCAAGAACAAAGTTCAGAAGCGGTTTCCAGATAGAAATAAAAGTATTTATATTTTTCCATCTCAAGAACAAAGTTCAGAAGCGGTTTCCAGGTAGAAATAAAAGTATTTATATTTTTCCATCTTAAGCACAAAGTTCAGAAGCGATTTCCAGATAGAAATAGAAGTATTTATATTTTTCCATCTCAAGCACAAAGTTCAGAAGCGGTTTCCAGATAGAAATAAAAGTATTTATATTTTTCCATCTCAAGCACAAAGTTCAGAAGCGGTTTCCAGGTAGAAATAAAAGTATTTATATTTTTCCATCTCAAGCACAAAGTTGAGAAGCGGTTTCCAGGTAGAAATAAAAGTATTTATATTTTTCCATCTCAAGCACAAAGTTGAGAAGCGGTTTCCAAGTAGAAATAAAGGTATTTGTGTTTTTTCTTTTCTTTAGTCAAAACAGTCAATTTAGACAACTCTGGTAACTCCATCAGTTTTTACAGCCATTCATCCACTGTCGGGATTGAGGTGTCCTTCCATTTCTGTGCGTAGAGTAGTCTTGCTGCCATCAACATATATAACATCAGAGTTCTGATCTCCACCCCCACGTCTTGTTCCATTAAACCCAAATGTAAAGTCTCTGGTTTTCTTTCAATATTCACTTTAATAATTTTCTGTATTAAGATATGAACCCTATTCTAATATTTCTTTGCTTTATCACGCAATTTCAAGATAGGTGGACTTCAACTCCCAGAATTCTGGGAGTAGAAGTCCACATGTCTTAAAATTGTCTGGACTGAGAAACACTGTTGTTATCACCATGCTACCTGCACAAAAAGTTGTATATCTAGTATATCTGTTAGCACAGGATAAATATTGGAAATCAAGACAATCCATCTACCCCACCCCGCTTTTTTTAACATCTCCTCCTGGGTTTAATTACTCTAAATGTATTTATTTTTCTTTCCTTGATGAGCTATTGGAGGAATTTTCTTGGGTTCACAGTTACAAGTACACTTTAATCTCCTCAAATTGGAAAGTTCTCTGGCACCTGCAAGGTAGCTAATACCACCCTGCACAATGCAGATAGACACACAATAGAGGTCCAGAGCAAAGCTTTCAAAATCTGCCCACACTTGGCATTTAGATTCTTAAGCGCCCACCTGTTCAATTATGATTAAAGACAGGCTTGAGATGCAAAAGAGAACTCTGATTTTAGGGCCCCTGGAGGATGCGGGATTGTTGATGTATTGCTCAGAATGGGGAAGTTAAAATTTGCTTAGCAAGAGGAAAGGAAGAAAGAAAGAAAGAAAGAAAGAAAGAAAGAAAGAAAGAAAGAAAGAAAGAAAGAAAGAAAGAAAGAAAGAAAGAAAGAAAGAAAGAAAGAAAGAAAGAAAGAAAGAAATCCCTTTGTATTGAAAGAAGGAAAGATTTGGGTCCTTAGTGCTTGGTGCTTTCTGATGATGCCATTCTTAAAGGTGTGTTTGGCTTGAGTATGGGATGGATTCTGCCACTGGTGTTGAGTTCTTTGCTTTGGCTGGTAACATGCTATATTCTGTGAACCTACTAAGCAAATTCTGGATTGAAAATCTCTCTGTGGGGTCCTTGGCACTCTCTGAGTTTGGTGGTTTTCTTGCAGATGTTTCATGACCCAACTAACTAACATCCTTAGTGCTAGAAGGGAGTGTGGAATGGAGTGGAGGAGGAGGAGGAGGAGGAGGAGGAGGAGGAGGAGGAGGAGGAGGAGGAGGAGGAGGAGGAGGAGGAGGAGGAGGAGGAGGAGGACAATGGCAGTGGGGTCCTTGGCACTCTCTGAGCTTGGTAGTTTTCTTGCAGATATTTCATGACCCAAATAAATAACACCATCAGTGGTGGATAGAAGGTTGGTTGGTGGATAGAAGGAGGAGGACAAGGTGGCGGTGGTGGAGAATGGCACTGATTGTTGGGTCTTTGGTGTTCTCTGAGCTTGGTCATTTTCTTGAAGACATTTCACGACCCAAATAAATAACATCATCAGTGCTAGAAGGGAGGAGGATTGGTGGAAAGGAGGAGGAGGAGGAGGAAGAGAAAGAGAAAAAAGAGGAGAAAGAGGAGGAGGAGAACAACACTGACTGTTGGGTCATTGGTGCACTCTGAACTTGGTCATTTTCTTGAAGACATTTCAGGACCCAACTAGGTAATATCATCAGCGTTAGAAGGGACAAGCCACTATATACAAGTGGCTTATCCAGTCAGTGTTGCTGGGAGTGTTTTTAGTGGTTTCTTGATTAGGCTGTTTACTGTTTGAATGTTTGTCTGAGTCAATAGTTCCTTGATTAGGGTGTTGTTTACAGCTTGGTTGTTGGTCTAATATTATTTTTGATTTAATCTTTGCCCATATAGGAACTGATTGCTGGCGAGAAGTTCTTTTTGTTCCCTTTTTGGCTTTTTGAGTGTTTCTTTTGAATGGCATGTAGACATTGTTTATCTCTATGTGCCTGTTGATGGCAAATTTGTTTGCGTGCCAGGCTTCCAGGGATTGTTTGGTGTTTGGGAATTTGACTTGGTCTAGGGTAGTCACATTTTCCCCAGTTGAAACTGTGGTGAAGTCTGTGTACATGTTGTAAATTTTCATAATATCTTCTGACTGCTAGGTGGCATCGTGGATGCATTCTGCCAGTCTTCGGCCTGTTTGTCCTACACAGTGATTGTTACAGTCCTTACACTGTGTCAACTCTGAATTGAACTTGGCTGAAGCCATCTTGTGCTGCTTCATAGTTGTAACACAACTGTGAGGAGGAAATAACTAGACCATCTTATAGACAAAATACTCTCCCATGCAGTGGCGGGATTCAAAAACTTTTACGATTGATTCTGTGGGCATGGTTTGGTGGACATGACTGTAAAATCTCCATTCCCTCCCACCCCACTAACCTGCTTTCCAGCTCCATTCTCCTGTGCAGGGCAACCAAAGAAGACCCAGCCAATCAGCTGGGCTCAATGGGAGGCAGAGAAGAGATGGGGGTGGGGCCAGTCAGAGGTGGGATTTGCCGATTCTCTGAACCACTCAAAATTTCTGCTTCCAGTTCCCCAGAACTGGTCAGAACCTGATGAATACAACCTCTGTCCCATGGGAACCAAGGCCATCCCAACAGGTGGCAGTACAGCCCATTGGTATGCTTAGTAAACATCACACACATCAAGGAGTTCTGGAAAAGTTGGAAGATTGAGGGAGCCTGCCAAATTTTTTGATTGGAAAATATGGCCAGTGATAGAAACTTTTGCTCTTTTAATTATATGGTAACTGCCGGAAACTTTCAGAGTTGGTTTTCACTGGCTGTCCCAATATGATGTATCCAATAAACATGTTCTTTGAGGAATGTTCCTGCCTTGGAGTTTTGATTTCTTTGGATGCGTTACTCAAAACACTGACACAATCCATGAAAGCCCATCAAGGAGAGAAGCAACTTAGAACTAAAAAGACATTTCCTGACAGAACAATTTAACCAGTGAAACAACCTGCCTCCAGAAGTTGTGAATTCTCCAACACTGAAAGTTTTTAAGAAGAGATTGGACAAATCATCTGTCTGAAGTGATGTAGGGTTTCCTGCCTGAGCGTGTGTGTGTGTGGGTGTGAACTAGAAGACCTACAGGGTCCCTTCCAATTCTGTTATTCTATTCTATTCTATTCTGTTCTGTTCTGTTGTGTTCTGTTCTGTTATGCTCTACTCTACCCTACCCTACCCTACCCTACCCTACTCCATTCCATTCCATTCCATTCCATTCCATTTCATTTCATTCCATTCCATTCTTCCTTCCCTTATTCTATTCTATTCTATTCTATTCTATTCTATTCTATTCTATTCTATTCTATTCTATTCTATCCCATCCCATCCCACTCTACTCTACTCTACTCTACTCTACTCTACTCTACTCTACTCTACTCTACTCTACTCTAGTCCATTCCATTTCATTCCATTCTTCCTTCCCTTATTCTATTCTATTCTATTCTATTCTATTCTATTCTATTCTATTCTATTCTATTCTATTCTATTCTATTCTATTCTATTCTATCCCATCCCATCCCATCCCACTCTACTCTACTCTACTCTACTCTACTCTACTCTACTCTACTCTACTCCATTCCATTTCATTCCATTCTTCCTTCCCTTATTCTATTCTATTCTATTCTATTCTATTCTATCCCATCCCATCCCATCCCATCCCATCCCATCCCACTCTACTCTACTCTACTCTACTCTACTCTACTCTACTCCATTCCATTCCATTCCATTCTTCCTTCCCTTATTCTATTCTATTCTATTCTATTCTATTCTATTCTATTCTATTCTATTCTATTCTATCCCATCCCATCCCATCCCATCCCACTCTACTCTACTCTACTCTACTCTACTCTACTCTACTCTACTCCATTCCATTTCATTCCATTCTTCCTTCCCTTATTCTATTCTATTCTATTCTATTCTATTCTATTCTATTCTATTCTATTCTATCCCATCCCATCCCATCCCATCCCATCCCATCCCACTCTACTCTACTCTACTCTACTCTACTCTACTCTACTCTACTCTACTCCATTCCATTCCATTCCATTCTTCCTTCCCTTATTCTATTCTATTCTATTCTATTCTATTCTATTCTATTCTATTCTATTCTATTCTATTCTATTCTATTCTATTCTATCCCATCCCATCCCATCCCATCCCACTCTACTCTACTCTACTCCATTCCATTTCATTCCATTCTTCCTTCCCTTATTCTATTCTATTCTATTCTATTCTATTCTATTCTATTCTATTCTATTCTTCTTCTATTCCATCCCATCCCATCCCATCCCATCCCATCCCATCCCATCCCACTCTACTCTAGTCTACTCTACTCTACTCTACTCTACTCTACTCTACTCTACTCTACTCTACTCTAAAATAGTTGACACTGTATGCCACAGGGTTGTAATAATCCATTACTCTTCCAGCAAAAAAATGAAGAGCAAACTCCTAGAAGGCGGAACCAGCTGTTGCTAGCTGTTCTAGCAGCTGTTGCCTTTTCTTTCCTTTCTTTTTTTCTGCACTAAAGGTTTTATTGAAGTTTATGTTAATATAAAATGGAAATGGAAATGAAGACATGGGGAAGACATGGAAAACACGCGGAAGGAAAAGGAAGGCGAAAAGTGATGCGAAGGGAAGGGTAAAAAAAGAACAGTGATTTTCAACTTTTTTTGTGCAATATATTACGAAATAATATTTACAGCTTCATTTTTTATTTCATGTAATTAGCAACTACTGGACATTTCTATAACAATAAGTGAATTTAATAGTCAAGGATTTCTTTACTTTGTTTTGAGCTCAAAGTCTACAAGCAGAAACAATGAGGGATAAATCCCTTTTTTTAAAATTAGGATGGTTTTGCCATCACTGGATTTCCATCACTTTTTTCATCCATTCCTCTATTATGGGAATTAATATTTCCTTCCTTCCTCTTCTCTTTCCCATTTCCTTCCTTCCTTTCTTCCTTCCTTTCTTCCTTTCTCTCTTCTTCCTTTCTTTCTTTATTCCCTCCTGCCTTCCCTCCCTTTCTTCTTTCCTTTTCTTTATTCCATTTCCTTCCTTCCTTCCCCTCTTCTTCCTTCCTCCCTTTACTCTTTCCGATTTCCTTCCTTCCCCTCTCTTTCCATCCTTCCTTCCTCCCTCCCTCCCTGCCTCATTCCATCTTCTCTTCTCTTCTCTTCTCTTCTCTTCTCTTCTCTTCTCTTCTCTTCTCTTCTCTTCTCTTCTCTTCTCTTCCCTTCTCTTCTCTTCTCTTGCAATATTTTTTTTTAAGTTTTAAATCATCTTGTAAAATCTTACCAATTCATATTCCACTTTATTGCAAAGGCTGTGGCTGGTTTCAGAGGGAGACAGAAGGGGTGAAAACTAATATTACAGTGACCTCATGACATTTTCTCCCAGCTTTGCTGGAGTAAAAAAAAATCTAAGAAGATTAAAAAAAAACAGATATGTGTGGGAGGTCTTTCCCAGAAATGTCAATTTTAACAATATCACTCATTAGCCAAGAGCACATAATGGAGCACAGGTCTTCATTGATTTTTTTTGCTAGTGCATTATGTAAAATTACTCCTAGGTTGCATTAGATACAGATTACATATTAACGGAGTTGGAAGGGACCTTATAGGTCATCTAATCCAACTCCTCTCCCAAGCAGGAGACCCTACACTATTTCTGACAGGTGGCAGTCCAATCTCTTCTTCAAAGCTTCTAGTGAAGAAGCTCCCACAACTTCTGAAGGCAACTTCTGTTCCATTGATTGAGTGTTCTCACTGTCAGAAAAATGTCTCCTTATTTCCAGGTTGAATCTCTCCTTGTTCAGTTTCCATCCATTATTCCTTGTCTGGCCTTTGGGTGCTTTGGAAGATAGGTAGATCCCACCTTCTATGGCAGCCCCTCAAATATTGGAAGACTGCTATGATGAATGGTTGCAGGAACTGGGCATGGCTAGGGGAGACATGCTATCATGTCTCCCCTAGCCATGCCCAGTTCCTGCAACCATTCATCATATGTTTTAGCCTCCAGTCCCCTAAATCATCCTGGTTGCTCTTTTCTGCACTCTTTCTAGAGCCTCAACATCTTTTTATATTGTGGTGATCAAAACTGGATGCTGTACTCTAGACGTGGTCTTACTAAGGCTTTATAGAATGGTATCAGTACCTCCCTTGATCTCGATTGTATCCCTCTGTTAATGCAATTTAGGATTGCATTGGCTTTTTTGGCTGCTGCTGTACACTGTTGGCTCATATATAACTGGTTGTCCACTAAGACTCCAAGATCAAGATCCAAGAAGAAGCAACAGCAGAGAAGACCGTCATCATGGACCCCACCAGCAAGAATAATTGGACTGATGGGACCCACAGCATGCCTCCTCTGCTGGAAGGAGAGGGATGAGCCAGCTCCATGTCAAAGTTGACTTGCAAGGTGCTTCTTACTGCTCTCAACCTGACAAAGAAACTAAGGGATGCCAATGGGATGGCTGACATTAAGACAGTTCTCCAATATTGACTGTTTCCTAGTATGATTTGATTGCTTATTGTACCCTATGACTTTTATTAAGCGCTGTACCTTATGATTCTTGACTCTTGATGAAAGTATCTTTTCTTTTATGTACACTGAGAGCATTTGCACCAAGACAAATTCTTTGTGTGTCCAATCACACTGAGCCAATAAAGAATTATATCCATCTATTCTAAGTAGGAGCCTAACTGGATCCCACCAGGGGGTCAACAGTCTCTTTTATTGTACTTGCAAAGAAGGGAGAGAGAATGGGTATCAATGGAATGTGTTGGGAGCTGGGAGGAGAAAAAGGAATGTATGTGAGCTGTTTGTAGCCTGAGAAAATCTCATAACCCTAAGGTCAGATGCTGAAGATTTTCAAAAGGTACAGACAGTTTTCCCAAAATAAAATGCTTAACATGGACAGTGGACACTGGGTGGCCCGTGGGACAGATTTTTTTTTTTTTACCATGCCGTGCTTTGCATCAAAGCCTTAGGACTGGCTTTGCTTCTTCTGTACCTATATGGATCTGTCCATAAAATTATACTCTTGGTAAAATGAAAAACATCCCAGCCGTTTCTTTTCCTGTACCGCCCCAATGGTATGCTCAGTAAACATCAGACATGTCAATGTGTGATCTCAAAACATCACACACGTTGCAGAGTTCTGGAGAAGTTGGAAGCCTGCACTCTTTTATCCCATTTGGTGGGATTTAAGCAAAGGATTACAGGCTTTTCAACAGTTAAAGCAAGCTGTGATTTCCCCGTGAGGATGTGAAAGCTGGAAACTGAAAACTCAAGACAAAGAAGGCAGATGCCTTTGAATTATGGATTTAGAGAGGGTGACAAAGTCTGACGCAGACAGGAAGAAGAATCAATCAATAAATCCTTTATTTTATTTTTATTATTTTTATTTTTATTTTTATTGTATTTGTATTTTTATTGTATTTTTTATTTTTTTTATTTTTTATTTTGTCAAGCAAGTATTAGATAACAGGTATAAGTTTAAATATGATTATGAATACATGAAATGGATATGAATAAAAGGGAACATTAGCACAGGGACGGTAGGCACACTGGTGTGCTTGTGCACGCCCCTTACAGACCTCTAGGTGAGATCAACAGTAGACAGTCTGAGGTTAAAGTTTTGGGGGTTTGGGGAAGAAACCACAGAGTCAGGCAGTGCATTCCAGACATTGATCACTCTGTTGCTGAAGTTCTATTTTCTGCAATCAGGTTTGGTGTGGTTTACCTTGAGTTTGAATCTGTTGTGCACTCTTGTATTGCTCTTGAGAAAAACAATCATTCTTGGCAAAGATTAAGGAAGTAGGAGGATGTAACACCAGGTCTGATCGATGGACACATTCAGGGATATCATTGTCTAGTTTGATGAGAAGAAGGACTAAGGGTGACATGATAGCAGTCTTCCAATATCTCAGGGGCTGCCCCAAAGAGGAGGGAGTCAAGCTATTCTCCAAAGCACCAGAAGGCAGGACAAGAAGCAACGGATGGAAAGCAATCTGATTGAGATTGGACTGCCATCTGTCAGAAATGGTGTAGGATCTCCTGCTTGGCTGATGGGGGGGCGGGTTGGACTAGATGAACTACAAGATCCCTTCCAACTCTGATTATCTGTTAACTGTTATCAATCAAGGAGAAAAGCAACTTAGAACTAAGGAGGAATTTCCTGACAGTTAGAACAATTAACCAGTGGAACAACTTGCCTCCAGAAGCCGTGAATACTCCAACACTGGAAGTTTTTAAGAAGAGATTGGAGAACGATTTGTCTGAATTGGTGTAGGGGTTTCCTGCCTAGGCAGGGGGTTGGACTAGCAGACCTCCAAGGCCCCTTACAACTCTGTTATTCTGTTATTCTCTCATAGTTACATAGGAATTTTAAGCTGATCCCCCCCTCACTCAGCCCCTCGGTTCTCTCATAAGTTCTCTGAATAGGTTGACCAAGAACTAAGGAGAAATTAGTTCTAGAACTAATTAGAAACTAACTAGAACTAAGGAGAAATTTCCTGATATTGGGAACAATTAACCAGGAATTCTTCCACTTGGGCGGGGGGTTGGACTAGATGACTTACAAGGTCCCTTCCAACTTCGATTATCTGTTATCTGAATGTTATAGGATCCCGTCCTTGAACAGGGTATTGGATTGGGAGACTCTGCTGCTGTGCTGATTTAACCGTGGGACAAAGATCTGGAATATCTACAAGAAACTCAAACCCGAGGGGAATCGGAACCACTCCAATATAAGACCTACACCTCAAGAGCTGTGGGTGGGTTTCCATTCACTGAAAATGCAGCCAACATTCGTGATTTCTCTTAGCTGAAAATAGAAGCCTTTTGGCAGAATCAGATGTCACTTCTCTTCATTCTTTCCAAATGAGTGGGCTTGGTAATCCAACCACATGGCCAATGGACCAGTTCCAATTATCTTTATGTAGTTATTTCCTGACAAGTTTCGATTTTCAAGTTCATGCGATTTGCTGTTGGAAAGGAGAAGTGTTCGGTTCGCTCTTAAAGCTGGCATTTCACTCTATCTTGTGGCTCAGGAAGGGACTGCAGTCTTTCTGACAGCCCATTTCTACCGCTGCCTACAGTAAATCTTGGGGTCTCTGCATGTGTTGGAGAGGGACTTCAAATTTGCCTGCCAAGTTCTTTGAAGAAAGTTTCTTGGTTTTTCCTTGAGGACGTTTCGTTTCTCATCCAAGAAGCTTCATCGGTTGGTGGTGGGGAGGGATGGAAGAATTAGTTCGGTTTCTTGGATGAGAAGAGAAAAGTTTTCAAGGAAAAAGAAAAAAAATTCCAGTTGCCTTTTGAAAGAACAGCTTTGGGACAACCGTGACATGGATGACTGAAAATCTCCCTAGACATTCTTTGAAGAAACATCTCAAAGGGCTTCTGAGTGCCGTCGCTGTTTTCATAAATGGAATAATGTTGAGAAAATGAGGCACGGTGTTGAAGCATTGTTGAAGTTTTCTATAATGGATCTGTATGTAGACAAGTGTTCTTTTGATTGATATTTCATAGTTGAGAAAGTACAGGGGGAAATAAAAAAAAATAATGTGCATTTTGATCATCACAAAGAAATGAGCAAGAACAGAGCATTTATCAGTTATTAAATGGTCTGAGAAACTCAAGGGGCCTTCTATATTTGTATTTCAAGTATTTCACCGTAAAGATTTCTATTTGAAGAATTGTTTAGAAAATTATATATACAAGTTTATATGCTTTCCCCTAATCTTAAGTAAATTGACTTAGTTAAATCATTTTTCTAGTGTAGAAACATGCGATATTATGCTATTAACATAAATCAACTTACTTAATATTAAGTAGGCTAGTAAATTATTTAACTAAGTTAGTTTACTTAACATAAGTAACTTAATATACACACACGGGTATATATGTTAGTCCAGATTTGTTTAATATGTACAGTAAAAGGTGCATGATTTTATGAGGTTTCTCCTTGTTTTTTCTCCTTGTTAATCTGTATATTTATATTTACATATAATAAAAACAGGAAGAGCCAAAATAGATATTCAGGGAGAAGGAAGGAAGGAAGGAAGGAAGGAAGGAAGGAAGGAAGGAAGGAAGGAAGGAAGGAAGGAAGGAAGGAAGGAAATGTATGATTGAGAGGAAGGAAGGAAGGAAATGTAGGGAGGACAGAAAGGATCAAGGAAGGAAGGAAATGTAGGAAGAAAAGAAGGAAGGAAGGAAGGAAATGTAGGAAGGAAGGAAATGTAGGAAGGAAGGAAGGAAGGAAAGGAAAGAAGGAAAGAATGAAGGAAGGAAAGAAGGATGGAAGGGGATGTATGCTTTAGAGGAAGGAAGGAAGGAGGGAGGGGATGTATGATTGAGAGGAAGGAACTAAGGAAGGAAATGTAGGAAGGAAGGAAGGAAGGAAGGAAGGAAGGAAGGAAGGAAGGAAGGAAGGAAGGAAGGAAGGAAGGAAGAAAAGGAAAGAAGGAAAGAAGGAAGGGAGGAAATGAAGGAAGGGGATGTATGCTTGAGAGGAAGGAAGGAAGAAAGGAAATGTAGGAAGGAAGGAAAGGAAAGAAGGAAAGAAGGAAGGAAGGAAAGAAGGAAGGAGATGTATGCTTGAGAGGAAGGAAGGAAGGAGGGAGCGGATGTATGACTGAGAGGAAGAAACTAAAGAAGGAAATGTAGGTAGGAAGGAAGGAAGGAAGGAAGGAAGGAAGGAAGGAAGGAAAGGAAAGAAGGAAAGAAGGAAGGGAGGAAATGAAGGGGATGTATGCTTGAGAGGAAGGAAGGAAGGAAGGAAGGAAGGAAGGAAGGAAGGAAGGAAGGAAGGAAAGGAAAGAAGGAAAGAAGGGAGGGAGGAAATGAAGGAAGGGGATGTATGCTTGAGAGGAAGGAAGGAAGGAAGGAAGGAAGGAAGGAAGGAAGGAAGGAAAGGAAAGTAGGAAAGAAGGAAGGAAGGAAAGAAGGAAGGAAGGGGATGTATGCTTGAGAGGAAGGAAGGAAGGAAGGAGGGAGGGGATGTATGATTGAGAGGAAGGAACTAAGGAAGGAAATGTAGGAAGGAAGGAAGGAAGAAAAGGAAAGAAGGAAAGAAGGAAGGAAGGAAATGAAGGAAGGAGATGTATGCTTGAGAGGAAGGAAGGAAGGAAGGAAGGAAGGAAGGAAGGAAGGAAGGAAGGAAGGAAGGAAGGAAGGAAGGAAGGAAGGAAATGAAGGAAGGAGATAGGATTAGTGTATTATACAAGTGTACAAAAAAGCACTTCCCAGCTCATTGCCTGCTTAGGTTTAAGTAGTCATATGAAAATAGACTATGGTTCTTTTTTTTCCCCTTTTCCAGAAGTTTCAATTATAGACCAAAATTGCAGTTTTCATCCTGACCAAATTAAATTGTTTGGTAGGATCTGACCGATATCGAATGAGTCATTGGTATTTTAGTTCTTATTACTGTTATTTTATTTCTTTACTAGCTGCATTATAAACAAACCCACACACAGAGATAACAGCGTCCCAGAACTTGTCAAGATTGTAAGTAGCACAAATAATGATTCTCTACCTTGAAGCAACAATGTCCAGTTCTTGTGGAGATGCCAAAGAGGCGTTTTGACATTTTTAAAAATCATAAAAAGAAAATGAAACTATGATTCCACATTCCACTGTCATTTGGAGACCTGTTTCGGAATCTGTTGTGAATACATTGAAGTGTTCAGATTACCTTTCCTTGTGCTGCTTGTTTGTTGTAAAAACAAGATACAATATAGGACAATGACGGCGAACCTTTTTGTTGTGGTGTGCCGAAAGCGTGTGCGTGTCCGTACCAACAATGCAATGTGCCCCAACGCCCTGTGTTTGCAACACCCCGCCCTGCCTCTTACCTGCACTGCACATGTAAGCACCTCCCAGCTGATTTTTGGCCTGTATGAAGCTGTTTTTCCCCTCCTAGAGGCTTGAGGAAAGCCTCTGTGGCCTTGGGAGGCCAAAAAAATGGTCCTTCCAGAAATACCAGAATACCAGAAATACTGGTATTTTCAGCCTTCGAAGAGCCTCTGGAGCCCGAGGGAGGCTATTTTCATCCTCCTGGGGGCTTGAGGGAAGCCTCTGCAGCCTTTGGAGGCTGAAAAAATGGGCCTGTTTCAGCACTTCTGGTATTCCAGAAGGCCCGTTTTTCGGCCTCCCAATACTGCAGAGGCTTTCCTTGAACCTCCAGGTGGGCAAAAACAGCCTCAAATGGGCCAAACATCAGCTGGGACGCATGCACATGCACAGTGCAGGTAAGTTGGGCTGGGGTTCTCATGCTTGCACCAATGGCTTACTTGTGCCACAGGTTCGCCATCACGAATATAGGATAACAGAGTTTGAAGGACCTCTGGAGTTCTTCTAGTCCAATCCTAATGCAGGAGACCCTAATCCCATTTCAAACAGATGGCTGTCCAATCTCTTCTTGAAAATCTCCAGTGATAGAGCATACTTCTGCATGCCACATCAAGACCATTGAATCATACTGAATCACAATAGAGTTGGAAGGCCCTTGGAGATCCTTTGGGACAACCATGACCTGAATGACTGAGAATGTCTACAGACCCCAGATTCTGGTTCCTACTACATATCTACTGGTCGAGTGCTATTGCCATACATAGTTTCCCTCTCTCTTGCCATCACAAACTTTTCCTTCCAACAGGTTGCTCTTCATTGTCCCAGAAGTGTCTTTCGCTGGAAAAATATTGAGGGATCCTTTCACCATAGTAAACTTTTGCAGTCAAGTCTGTAGAGATTCTCAGTCATCGAGACCATGGTCGACCCAAAGGTGCTTTTTCAGGAGGCAACTGGCCTTTCTGGTTTTTTCTTTTGAAGACATTATGCTTCTCATCCCAGAAGCTTCTTCAGTTCAGCCTTGATGGTGGGGAAGGGCAGGATTTATATTCCTTGTAGACATCTGTTCATTTGCATTTTTTTTAGAGAGCCATTGAACCGATTTGGATGTTTATCTGTCTCCTCAGGGACCCTCTAAAAGGGTGCAATTGACCAGCTGTCTGCAAGGACTATAAATCCTTCCATTCCCCATTATCCTGTCAGAGCTGAAGAAGCTTCTGGGATGAGAAGCGAAATGTCTTCAAAAGAAAAAAAAACAGTCCAGTTGCCTCCTGAACAAAGCACCTTTGGGACGGAAGACCGCAAAAGAATATAATATGCCTATTTGAAATCTCTGCCACGTTAACATCCCTTAACTGTAAATAAAATGAAGGTGAGTTCGTAAAAACCAATGGATCTGCTTCCAAAGCAAGTCTAAAGAATTGCAGCTCTCAAATTATTTGCTAAATATTTTGCACACAGTTAAAGAGGTGCTTTACTACAACAAGTGCTTTTTAATGGGAATTGAAAATGGAAATTTAACTCAGGGGAGTTAGAGGATTCATTAATTGAACCGAGTAAGCGGTGCTTAGTTCCTACCTTAATAGAAGTGGAAGAGAATAATAGTGTGCTTTTATATATCTGGAACAGTGTTTGTCAACCTTGGCAAGTTTAAGATGTATGGACTTCAATTCCCAGAATTCCCCGGACACCAAAGCTGGTTGGGGAATTCTGGGAATTGAAGTCCATGCATCTTGAACTTTTCAAGGCTGAGAAACACTGAGTTCTAGGATGATGTCATGTAAAATCACAACACATTGTTCGGGCGATGCATGAATCTCAAACACTCCCAATGGATAATCTTGCCATCCTTGTAAGATGACGCTAATGGGTGGAACATTTTTCATACATAGCTAATGCAATTTTAACTTCTTCCTTTCTTTTACCTGGGAGTATTATGTGCCTAAGTAAAAGTATTAAACTATGGCTGTTCTTCAAATACAGGTAGGAAGACAAAGAGTCAAACTTATATCAGGCTTCTACATCTGTTAACAGCTGGAGGTAAGAGACAGGGGAGGCATTTCACTAACCGTTCTCACCTGGGTTATTGTTTTTATCCA